>NC_057861.1:231718422-232032513 GCF_019393635.1 Dromiciops gliroides
ACTTTAAAAATTTATGATAGATCTTTCTAATAAATATTTAACTGGCAAACAAATATCATTTATTTGACCACAGGATCAGATTTAGAACTGGAAGGGACTTTAGACACTGAGTACAACTTCTTCATCTTATAGTAGAGGAATCTAAGGTAAAGAGTCACTTGCCCAAAGTCACACAAAGTGTCTGAGGAAGGATTTAATCAAAATATTCCTCAACTCTAAGTCTAGTATCTACCATGCCACTAATCAACAATAAAATGCTTATATGCATGCTGAAATGTGTGAGGTTAATTTCCTATACCCTTAAAGACCCCAATTTGTCACATTTTCAACTTATTGGATTTCTTTTTATAGAACGTTTATCTTGCCTTATTGCCAGACTGTCAACTATCCATTTCTGCTTCTGTCAGTGTAACTATTTTTGTAGGCCTCCCTGTCCCCTCTGACTTGATGCTTGTAATCTGTTATTGAAAGAGAAACCAATAGCTTTTTATTTTCACCTTGTAGATGAACTTTCATTGGTGTCTGGAAGCATAATACCCAGAAAGAAGGCAGAGAAAAGACTGTAGTATGTTCAAAAGAAAACCAATAACTCTTATTGGCGTTCAGGGGTCCTGACGCACCCTTATGGCCAAGATGAGAGAATAATGTAGAAAACAGAGATGCCCTAAATTGCTTGAGCCCCTAGTTAGGCAGGTAACCAGAAGATCATATGAAAATGGACCAAAAATCCACTGCTGTGGTCAGGAGTGGAAGTATTCCCTCTGAAGTAATTGAGCTTGTATCAGCTTATTTACAAAGACTTTCCCCTTGTCTTTGTCTTACTGTTTATGATAGAGGTCTGAAATGCCAGACTGCAAATACAATGTGGAACCCAAGTGTTTGTCCTAAAGAGTACCAATAAGCAGATGGTCCACATTAACATCTCCTTTACCAGGAAAAAAAACCCAGCCATAAATCTTAACTGCACCTCCTAAAAGAGTGACACTGCTGTTATAGCCCCTTCCTTCCTTGTAATGTGGGGAGGCGGGTCCATCTCTTTTGAGATTTTTCCTTGCACTCATGCCATCTTGCTAAGGAGAATATAGATACTTGTCTAGTAAAAAAAAAGAAAATTTTTTAAAAAGAGAGAAACCAAAGCACCAAGGCCCAGATCTTTCCTTTTTGCCTTCTCTGATTTTTTCAATCTTTTTGAAATGTGTGAATGTTTAATGCATGAAATTTATCAAGTGAAGTCAATAAACATTTATTAAGTGATTATGATGTAGGAGATATTGTGCTTGGCACTGGGGATAAAAAGGAATGCAGTTAAGACTCCCAGCCCTCAAGAAACCCACATTCTAAGGGTAGAAATAACATGCAAACAACAGTGTACATAGAAGAGACAGACAGAGCTATATATCCAAATATATATTTATTTATTACTTCACTTTTGTAGGATCTCCTCTAACACTGCCACAGCATTTTGGCGCAGGCTCTCATCACCCCATGCCTGGATTACTGCAAAAGTTGCTGGGGGGTCTGCCTGTCTCAAGTCTCTCCCCACTCAAATTCATCCTCCACTCAGCCACTAAAGTGATTTTCCCTGAAGTCTAGGTCCAACCACATGAAACCCTACTCAAACTCCAGTGGCTTGCCAGTGCCTCAAGGCAAACACAAAATCCTCAGCTTAGAGTTCAAAGCCTTTCATTAACTAGCCCTCTCCAAACATTTTCAGGTTTTTTACACCTTTTTCTCTTCAATAAAGTGACACTAGCCTTCTCCTAGCTTTTTATAAGATACTCCATCTCTCAGCTCTGGGCATGCTCTCTGCCTGTACCTCATGCCTGGAATGCCCTCCTTCCTCATCTCTCTGCCTAATGCCTTCCTTTAAGTCCCAACTAAAATGCCATCATCTTCAGGAAGGCTTTGACAACCTCTCAATTTTAGCATTTTAATGATATCTTTTTAATTCTGTATATAGCTTGTTTGTACAAATCTGTTTGCTTTTTTTCCCCCTATAAGATTGTGAATTCTTTGACGGTAAGGATGCTCTTTTGCCTATTTTTGAATACCAATGACTTAGTACAGTGCCTAGCCCATAGGACATGCTTAATAAACATTGACACTTTTTTCCCTTTCTCTTTCTCACTGTTCGCGAGCGTGTGCGCGCGCGCACACACACACACAGTAAATGCAAGGCAATATGAGAGGAAAAGCACTGGGAGTAAAAAGGAGTAGAGATGGGAAAAGCCTCTTGTAGAAAGTTGGGTTTCTTGGAGGAAACCTGGAGTTAGAGGTTAGAAGGGAGAGAATTCCAGCCATGATATTCAAATACTCAGATGTTTGTTTTAGATTTTTTCTTTCCTTCTTATTCCCTACTATATTCTACATAACTGATAAGTGATGATGGAGTAAATACAGTGTTATTTTATTTTATTATTTGGCAGAAAGAGATATGATATACAAAAGGAACTAGTGGTAGATATACCATAGACATTATTTTAATAAATTATAAGGGTCGAAAGATGAAACAAAGATCTGCTAGTACTCAAAGCTGAAAACACAGGATGCTGACACCTGATATCACTCACATTTGTATAATTACTTCATTTAATCTGTTAGAATCTCACACCAATTCAATATTCAGGCTCACTGTATAAAACAAACAGATAATTAAAATAGTTAACAGACTTGCCTATGTGCCCACCCAGGGTCTGATATAGTCTCGGCAGTGGGGCGCCAAATACCATTCCTCGAAGTTTGTCCATTGGAGGAGCTTTATTTTGTAGGCCTCCAAATTTTCCATTACTTCGAATTCGATCACCTTCTCTCGTTAGCAAAGTAGGACAATGGGTGATTTTAACAACCTATTATAAGTAAACGACACTAACAGTAAGTTATAAAAAGAAAAAAGTATTAATTAAATTCCTCTGTTGGATGCTAAGGGGGATACACATAAAACTAAGATACAGAACCTCTCCTACATAGGAGAATGGACAGAGCAATGGGCTTAGATTCAGGAGGACCTGAATTCAAATCTGACCATAAACACTGTGCTACCCTGGACAAGTCACTTAACCTCTGTTTGTACCTAAGTTTTCTCATCTATAAAATGGAAATAATAATAGCACCTACATCCTAGGGTTGTTGTGAGGATTAACTGAAGTAACCATTATAAAGGGCTTTGCAAACCTTAAAGCATTAAAAAAAAAGAGATGACATGAAAGCAGAAGTTATAGACCCTCTGCCAAGGTATCAATGAACTATTAATGACCACTCTGAGTTCATCCATTCAATCAGCATCAAATCTAACTATATTATCATTTATCTAATATCTTTCCATCTTTTCCAAAAGGAGAGTATGAAATATTCTAGCAATGCTTTGCTGCTTTGCTAAAATCTAGGTAATTATAACTATTGAATTTCCTTGATCTACCAATTTAGTAACCCCACCCAAAAAGGAATTAATATTAGTCTAACATAAGGGACATTTGAAATTGTGCTGGATCTTTGCAATCACTGCTAGAAGCTCACTATCTCATGAATGACCTAATCTGGATTTTTTTTCCAGAAATTGAAGTCAACGTCACTGGCCTCTGGTTTTTGGATTCTGTTCTCTTCCCTTTGTTGAAAATTAGGACACATTTTTTTTTTCTCTAGTATGAATGTACCATTGTTAATGATCTTTTAAATATCATAGAGAGTAACTCATCAATTAGAACTGCCATTTCTTTCAGAAGGGAAAAGGCAGGAATGATAAAAAATAGTTCCTTTGGTAGTCATATGCACAATCAACTAAAAAGTAGTGCAAGCAAAATGCATTAATCTAAACTAAGACACTTAAAATGAGTATAGAAAGTGGTATGCTTGGAATTCATTATGAAAGAAGCATAGTTAGGACTTGGCAAATGCTAGGATATGGAGAAAAAGGTAAAAATGAAGAATCAGAGAGCTCCATTTGGTTCTGTTAAAAAGTCCAGAAGTTGAAGAAGGAAACCTAGATTTGGGTGAGGATAAGGAACTTAGTTAAGAATTTAAGATAGGGGGCAGCTAGGTGGCGCAGTGGATAAAGCACCGGCCTTGGATTCAGGAGTACCTGAGTTCAAATCCGGCCTCAGACACTTGACACTTACTAGCTGTGTGACCCTGGGCAAGTCACTTAACCCCCATAGCCCCACCAAAAAAAAAAAATTTAAAAATTTAAGATAATTGTAAGTCAAGTGGTACTATCCAGAAGGCAGATGCATATGTTGAAGAAGAGTTCAACAAAGATGAAGGAATAAGAGATATGAATCTGGGAGTCATCTGCATAAAAGTAGGAGTGGAACCCCTGGAAGCAGAAGATAATTGCTAAAGGAAAACAACCACATTTAGGGAAAGGGGGGAAAAAAGAAGCTACTGAAAGACTGGAAGTAGAAAGGAAATCTAGATCCAACAGCAACACAGGAATCGGGGAAAATAGATGTAAGATGATAATCAAGTCAAAGGCTATAAAGAAGACTAATGACTGAGAAAATGGCAATCAATTGGGTTATTGAGGGTCACTAATGACCTGCAAGAATGCAGTTGCAGTAGAATGGAAAGAATGGATATCAGATGGTTAAAGAAAGAGGACAGTGAGAAACAATTTGGGGCAGTGAGATGAATGAGATATATAGGATAGTAGCTAGAAGAGGCAATTTGAACAGTAATAATCTTAGGACTAATCTAAGGCTATCTGCCCATACTAAGAATAGCTTTAAAAGGTAAATAATTAGCCTCCAAATTATGTGGGGTTTTTTTTCCCTCTTTCAAGGAGACGTCAGGGGATTTTTAAATGAATGAATGAATATACACACATACACATGTGTATATATGTGTGTATTATTTTAAAATAAACTCATAAAATGTGAAAACAGAAAGTCAAGTTAATAAGCCTTTATATTCAGCACCTACTCCATCTCTGGTACTGTACTAAATGCTGAGGATACAAAGAAAGGCAAAATATAGTCCTTGCTCTCAATTTAATAAGGGAGACAACATGAAAAAACCTATACATAAGCAAGACAGAGAAAGGTTTGGAGATAATCTTAGAAGGAAGGAACTATCACTCAGAGAGATAAGGAAAAGGTTCTTGAAGAAGGTTGGATTTTTAGATGGTAGCTGAAGGAAGCTAGGAAAGCCAAGAGGCAGACATTAGAAGGGAAGAGAATTCCAGCCATGAGAGACAGCCAGTAAAAAGCCCAGAGGCAGGATATGGAGTACCTTATAGAAGAAGGAGGGTAGTATCATAGAAACTCAGAGTATGTGAAAGGGAGCAAGGTGTGAAAAAGACTAGAAGGGAAGGAAAGGGCAATGCTATATTGCCATATTGAATGCCAACAGGATTTTATATTAGATCTGATCTTGAAGATCCTCAGGAGCCATTGGAGTTTACTGAATAAGGGAGTGACAAAGAGCTATGTTTTAGAAAGAACAATCCGAGAGAGGAAGATGCACTGGAGAAGGGAGAGATTAGAGGCAAAGGCCAACCAGCAGGCTATTTCACTGATGCAAGTGTGAGGTGACGAGGACCTGCACTAGTATGACGGCAGCATCAGAAGAAAAAGGAGCCTATGCAAGAGATGTTGCAAAGACAGAAATGATAGGATTTGACAAAAGACTGAAAAAAAAGTGTTAGAAGTCATGGTTAGCCCCTTCACTGTAAACCTAGGTGAACTGGGAGTGTAGTGCTACCCTCCTAAGTAATGTGGAAATTAGGAAGAAGAGAAAGTTTGGGGAAAGATGAGTTCAGTTTAAAACACATTTAATCTATGGATATAGTTTAATACTATAAAGAATGAACTCTTTCAAAGGACCCTAAGGCAACTTGTATACTGATAAGAGCTATACTGAAAGAATAAACTTATAAGGCATTTTAAATGAAATATTCTGTTATAGCCCACATATGACAAATTTATGTGTGGGCATGCTATATACATAGATAATGGGCCAATCAAACCACTCCCACAGTGTAAAATAATTTAGTATAATTCAAAGCCATTAGAAGAGTTAGCTCTAATTTCAGGAAAACAAGATAAACTTAAATTTGCTTCCTTTGACACTTTAAGTCAGGATCAAATGATCAAAATTCAAATCTCTCCCAATATGTACTAGACTATGTTACTTAGTTTACAATATTTACTAGTGAAAGGCATAATGTTATCAGACCAGACTTTTAAAGTATATGGACATTTTAGATAAACTGCCATTTTTGAGTGGTATTAAGTTTTTTTGCATTGTTTTCTTTCAAACTTATAGTAAGATTCATTGTCCCATAACTGTCTTACATAACTGTGAATAGGCCTGTTTTCTGCATGTGAACTACAAAATCAATTCCTTAAAAAATGTAATATAAGGAGAAAATTAAAAATACAAACCCAAATAAGTAAACATACCTCTTTTCTATAATGGTTGGCAGCATCCAAATTGTCCAAAATGATGGTATCTCCTAATAGCATCCCAAACACTAAAACAGAAAATTAATGAGAATCTGATTTCTATTATGAGAACTTTTCCCATTAACGTATTAAAAGAAAATAAGACAAAAACCAAATATTTTCTTTAAGTGAAAATGCTAGTTCTTAGAGTTATATTAAATACTGTCCTCCTAGACTGACAAGTAGAATTGTCAACAATTAATAATAGGCTTCCATAGATAAATTCACTTTCTGAAAATTAAAATAAATGTGAATCGATATAGTACTGCTAACAAAGACATGATTCCGTGTATAATACATTTATCAAATAGATAACTTCTGTCTCTACCCCTATTTAAATAATATCCTTTACCTGTTTGACAATGATCTGTATTGTCTGGAAATGTTAACAAATCTCTGGCAAATACTGGATTACCAATAGGTTTGAAATAATTTTTTCCATTTCGTAAATGAGGAAGAGGCCTGGTTGAAAAACAACATATTAAATAAGACTTAAATTTCTCTCATTATTACTTTGAACAATATAATGAAAAACTAGTATATATAATTTTGACACATAATTAACTCCCTAATATTCACATATAACTTAACTCTGAAAATCTGAATCTGGAGAGTTAAAAGTAAGTTAAATTGAGTGTTTCCCAAACTACTCAGCTATTCTGCACTGAAACACAAACACAAGACTCAAGAGAAATTTCGAAAAGTACAATTACTTGAGCGAATGAAAGGGCTGTATGATAGTAAAGGGCTCACTTTCTAATAGGAGGAGAAGAAACAAGTGTCCCTCATAAACAAAGGGCATGCAGAATTAAATAACAAAAGCAGAAGACTTGGAGGTGATTTGGTTTGGTTTTGAGGGCTTTAAGAGCAGAAAGAAAAAGGATGGTAGGGGCAGCTAGATAGCGCAGTGGTTAAAGCACCGGCCCTGGATTCAGGAGTACCTGAGTTCAAATCCGGCCTCAGACACTTGACACTTACTAGCTGTGTGACCATGGGCAAGTCACTTAACCCCCATTGCAAAAAAAAAAAAAAAAAAAAAAAAAAAAAAAAAAGGATGGTAAAAGGAGAAATACATTAGTGTAGAAAGAATACACCATGATAGGAAGGAAGTCTAAGTCAACAAGCATTTATTAAGTGATTACTATGGGCCAAGGACTGTACTAAGCACTAGGAATGCAACAAAAAGACACATATTTTCCCTTTCTTCAATGAGCTTACATTCTAAGGTGGAAGGCAACAAATAGTGTAAAAGAAGTAGTAGAGAAAAGGGGAACAAAGCCCAGAGAGGAATAAAGAAGGGAACATGGCTGGTCCGGGTCCTTTACTTAAAATGGAGGTTTCTGAAATCAACTGATTAATCAAGAGAAGGATGTGCAAAGGGAGGAGGAATCTTCCAAGGACAGGAGGTTGGTGGAGTAGAGTGACTTTACAGGGTGAGAAGGGGAAGAACTTATTATTTCTCAGAATTGGGGTATGTGAGAGGAAAGATATACCAACATGGTGAAATGGGTGGGAGTAGCAGGCATTATATGAACCTCACACTTATCTGTACTGGATAAAGGAGGACTAAACATATATTCACAAAATTTGGCCTAGAAATACATCAAACTCAATAAAAGAATAGGCACAGGAATGGTGAATAATGGATGGGATGGAAGAAGATGAATAAGGGAGCAGGAATAGTTACATGAAAACCAAATTTTCTGAAGAGAAGGAAGGATTAAAAGGGGGTGGGGAGAAAGATCTAGAAATTAAGGAGGTACTTTACCAACTGAGAAATGGCTGAAAAAATTTCAGTAAATAAATGTAATAGAATATTATTATGGTGTAAGAAATGACGGATAGTTTCAGAAAATCCTGGGAAATAGGATATGCTGGATAATGAAGTGAGCACAAGAATAATTTACCCAATGAAAAAACAACTTTAAGAGACTTCAAAACTCTGATCAAAGCACATCAAAGGACTTATATCACTAACTTCCTGACAGAGAGGTGATGGCCTCAAGGTGCAGGAAGAGACAGACACAAGATTGTTGGTCATGGCCACTGGGTGGATTTGTTTTGCTTACCTCTATTTTTTCATTACAATGCTGATGATTTCTATTTTAAATTGAAGGAAATAAAGATTACGGGAGGGATAAATAGATATAACGACAACAACAACAACAAAAAAGGAATGATAAAGGAGAAGAGCCACTGAAATTTTTTTTTTTTAATTGTACAATGGTAGAAAAGGAAACATATATAAGCAGCAGTTTTTAAAGTAATACAATGCAGGGGCAACTAGGTAGAGCAGTGGATAAAGCACCAGCCCTAGATTCAGGAGGACCCGAGTTCAAATCCAGCCTCAGACGCTTGACACTTACTAGCTCTGTGACCTTGGGCAAGCCACTTGACCCTCATTGCCCCACCAAAAAAACAAACCAAAACAAAAAAACAAACCAAAATCAAAAACAAATAAAGTAATACAGTGTAGAAGGAAAATGTTTTTTGTTTTTGCTTTTTCATGAAGTTCAGATTATATCTTCTAAAATATATCTAAAAGTCATGCTTAAGGCAGACTTCATAAAAACCTGGAATGACTTAAGTGGACTGACGTCAAGTGAAGTGAGCAGAACTAGGAGAACATTGTACATAGTAACAGCAACACTGTGTGAAGATCAACTGTGATAGACTTAGCGGTTTTCAGCAATACGATGATCCAAGACATTTCCAAAGGACTCATGATGGAAAATGTTTTCCACATCCAGAAAAAAGAACTGTGGATTTTGAATGCAGATTGAACCATACACTTTCTACTTTTTTTTTTTCTTTTTTGAGGTTTTCCCCTTGTGTTCTGATTC
Source organism: Dromiciops gliroides (assembly GCF_019393635.1). NCBI lineage: Eukaryota > Metazoa > Chordata > Mammalia > Microbiotheria > Microbiotheriidae > Dromiciops > Dromiciops gliroides. Next base: position 231,727,703 of record NC_057861.1, read on the forward strand.
ATCTTTCACAGGGGCAGCTAGGTGGTGCAGGGGATAAAGCACCAGCCCTGGATTCAGGAGCACCTGGGTTCAAATCCAGCCTCAGACACTTGACACTAGCTGTGTGACCCTGGGCAAGTTGCTTAACCCCAATTGCCTCACCAAAAAAAACCCAAAAACAAACAAACAAAACATCTTTCACAACATGACTAATGCAGAAATAGATTTAATGTGATTGTATATAACTTATATCAGATTGCTTTCTGTCTTGGGGAGGGGAGAGGGAAGGGAAGGAGAGAGAAAAATTTGTAACTAAAAATCTTATGAAAGCAAATGTTGAAAACTATCTTTACATGCAACTGAAAAATAACACTTTTATGATTAAAAAAATTATAAAAGTCATGCTTATTATCTTTCTCCAAAAAAATATGCCCCCGTTTCTGACCTCCCTATTTCTATATATAGCAATACTGACTCATTTTCAAAAGTTTGGTATTCAGTCTTCGACTTTACTCTCCCCTTTTGACTCTTATTTCTTCCATATCCAATTACATGTCAAGTCTTATTGATTCTACCTCCACAGTATCTCTCAGATCTGTCCCTTCCCCTGTTATTTCTACACATCACCCTAGTGTAGCCCCCGACTCCCTTGAGTTGCTCCTATTTCATTTTCTTGCCTTCACTGTCTCTCCTTCAATAATGAACAAATTTGATTATCACCTGCTTTAATCCTTCAGTGACTACTGAACCAGTTATTCAAGGCCTTTCATTATCGGGTACAACCTGGCCCTAATCTATTTTTCCAGCCTACTGCCCTCTGACCACTGAATTGCTCACATATGGTACATCATCTCCTTTCTATGCCTGCTTCCTGTGCCTGGAATCTATCTACTTGCTTCTCCTCTTTTTCCCCATAGAATCCCTCTCTTTCTTCAAAACAGTACTCAAGCACCACATTTGAAATGAAGCCTTTACTGATCCCCAACTGCTAGTGTCCCCCCTTTGTACACTGCTCATTTTTCTTTTCTTATATCTGTTCTGTATGTATTTCTGTATGTGCTTTTTATATCCTCCATTAGAATGTAAGCTACTTGAGAACAGAGACTATTTTATTCTTTGTCTATGTATTCCCAGCATCTAGGACAGTGCCTGGCATATAATAAGGCCTTAATAAATGTTTGCTATCTCATGCTGTAGGTGCCTTTTCAGACTGTAGCATCGGTCATTCGCAATATTTGCAAACCTTTATAGCACAAGCCAAATGCCATTTCCTATAAAGGGTTCGCCATATTCTACCATACAACCAGTATGTAGTAAGGGTATCTCTCTTTACTTGTATCTTTACAAAGCAACAATTATACATATTTCAGACATATTTATCATACATTATGCTTATGTCTGTATATGCCTTATTGTATATTGACCTAAATACTTGGAGAGGCAAGGATTGTTGTCTCATCTAAATTTTGCACTTGACCAGGGCATAAAAGTATAGATGAAAATCAAGCAGTTAAAGAAGCACAAATAATTGGTTAATTAGGTCATTACTGAGACTCAGATAATGGTATTCAGCAAATACATGTTTCTGTTTTTATTTAACTGGATACAGAGTATCCAGTAAATTGTCATGGAAATGGGGACCATTAGAGCAAAAGAATGAGGGGTATTGATTATCTAGGAGAACAGGTTCAAAAAAAGAGTAAAAAAGACAAAGTGACTTATTTTTTTATTTTTCCTAGTAACATTAGTGTTTAAATAAATGCATTAATTAACCTACAATGTGACTGATTTTACTGCAAAGAGTAAGAGAGACAATACACACAGACACACAAGTATATACAAATTAGGCAAAAAATAAATTAAGGTAATCTGTGGAGAGAAGGCAATAATAGCTTGGTGGAGAAGTAGGTAAAAATGGGGTGTGGTGGGGAATCGGTCATTATGTAAGAGGGGAAAGATAACCTGAGATGGAAATTAGTTATTCTGAGAGGAATTCCAGCAATGGGGGACAGCCTGTGCAAGAGCCCATAGAAAAGAGAATGGGGTTTTATATATAAGAACAGAAAGAAGGCCAATTTTTCCATGATTCTCTCTGGATCATAGAGACTAGAAAGGAATAATGTACAATAAGGCCAGAAAGGTAAGTGAATAAGGAAATGGAGGGTGGTGAGAAAAAAACTGTATTAGATTCCTGAGGTAAAAGAATGCCCCTATTCACTGATCAGGAGAAATACATGGTCAGTCAGATCTCTGCTTTAGGAAAATAATTTCAGCAGTGATATGGAACATGTATTACAGACTTGAAGGCAAGTAGACCAATTAGAAGGTCATTTTAATAGTACAGAAAAATGGTGATGAGACCTTGAATTAAGCCAGAGTTAAAGAGAGAAAGGGATGTACATGAAGAGATACTGTAGGGACAGTTAGGTGGCACAGTGGATAAAGCACCCGCCCTAGATTCAGTAGGACCTGAATTCAAATCCAGCCTCAGACACATGATACTTACTAGCTGTGTGACCCTGGGCAAGTCACTTAAACCCTTATTGCCCCACAAAAAAAATTTAATTTAATTTTAAAAAAAGAGATATTGTAGGGCCAGGGATGAAGAGTTGGACAAGAACATTCATTAAAAAATTATATAATCAAAGTAATCATAACCAGAAAAACAATATAAGTTATGACAACAAAGTAAATGGAAAGGCCAACAATAAAAAAACAACTAAAACTCAAAGCTATGTAATTATAATGACTAAGCTTGAACCCAGGGAAGAAATGAGAAAATGCATCAAAATGAGAGATTATGGGTATAAAACATATAAAAGCTGTTTGACTCTGTCTATGTGTTAGCTTTTCTTTCCCTTTTTTCTTTTCATTATAAGGGATAATTCCCTGGGGAAAGGCTTTATTTAAAAATGAAGGTCAAGTAAATCCAAAAAACATCAATAAATTTAAAAAAAAAAACGATCACTGAAAACTTTGGCAAGGGAGGTTTCAGTTCAGTGATAAGGAGAGAAGCCAGATTGTAGAGGAGAAAAAAATATGGAAAAGAAGCAATGAGTTAGCATCAAGTATCACTAAGTTTTGAGGGCTATGGAAGGCTATTTGAGAACTAAGTCTCTCTCCTCTGTAATCCATGTGCTACATCATTAACTCTCTGTAATATAGCCTTGATTTCTCACTTCTAGCTTAGTCTAGAGTTCAATCATTCTACTATATAGATTGTTTCCCTCTTCTAACTGCAAAGCACAACAAAGAGAAGAAAGGGGAAAAGGAGAAATCTATCTATTTCTTTTAAATATAGTATCATGTACAGCATTGCATTACCCTTTACACACTAGGTTAAAAACTTATGTTAAGCAAATACTATGGATTTGCTCTCTTTTTGTATTTGCATATATATAATGTAACAATGTTTGCGAATTAAATTTCAAATTTGATAATTGCCACTATATTATCAATATTAGCACTGATAAGAATGGTAGTGTAGCCATGAAACACTAATCATTATAATAGTGCTTAATAATTATGACAAAATTCCCAATTATTTAAGTGATTCATTTATCCTGTAAGTTATTTTAAATTAAGTCTTTTTAAAACTTAGTCCCAATTTAAATTATTTTTTATCCAACAACAAAAAAAAAGAGCTTATAAAGTACTTTAGAAAAAAGAAAATGTTTAAGTTCATATTTTTCTAACCTGTTCCAATCTGGAAGAGTCTTCTTATAAATGGAATCAAGTGGCAACACCTGTTGGCGACCTTGAGTTTCATCAAAGATTCTACGAGCAGCATCAGTAGTTAGAGTGACCACACAGTCCATATCACTTGCCAAGTGCCAAGAAATAACCTTTGCAGCTTCATCATCTTCAATCTGTGCCAAGTGTGCAATCTACATGCCACATTCAAAGTTAAAATTCAAAAAAATACATAAAAATGTAAAGATTTTTAAAACCCAAGTGTACATTTGCCTAAATAGTAAGTTTAGATAGTTGCAGACATATTTTAAATTCTGGAATCCTGAAAATTTAACATCTGTTCTAATCCACTTAAAAAAGTACGAAGCATACTCTGGGGTAAAAAAAAAAAATGTAAGACGCAAATCCTTTATACTCAAAATTTTGTACAATTTTGTTACTAAATACTTAAAAAAACTATTTAGATCTGAAAAGATAGCAAATGAAAAAACAAGAGCATATTTAACTTTTTTTGTATTTAACATTTTAACATAGATTTCATAAACCATTTAAAATACATATGCTGAGAAAGCTTTCTAAAATATTTGTACATTAATAAAAATCTACTTCCAAATAAATTTTGTAGATCCTCACTATTCTTTCAACTGCAATCTTGTTTATTTGTGAGACTGTGGTTTCATAAATGTTTGCTTTTTAACAGTAGGTTCCTAGTTCAAGTTTCCCATAATGTTAAAATATCACTACCCTGAAAGTTGACCCCAGCTTGTCCACTACCAGCTTTGTAATAAAAAACTGCCACACACCACTGTGAGAGTCACCAAAATCATTATGCTTCAATCAAAATTTTCCAGGATTTAACCAGGAAGAAAAAAAGAGGCAGGAAGAAAATCAGAGAAACTAGCCCAACATTAACTGACTATCTGCATAAAGAGGAAAGAACACTATCAATTGATCTTATTTCTTTATGACCAAAAAGGTCATATGATCCATAACCAATCGGTTTCAATTATAGGTAATGATGAATTTAGTATTTCATAAGATTTGTAATTAGACTGTTTCTGAAATCATAGTGAAACCCAAAGCTAACTGTCTGACAGACGAATGATATGAGAATTCATCTGTATACTAAAGCAGCTGCTGGTGAGGATACATGTAGAATCTCTATCTTTCAACTCATCCTGTCACATTCAGATTTAGATGAAAGTCAAAAGCTCTAAGATATTTCTATCAGTGGAATAAAGTGAGACTGGTAGAGCAAGTCAATTTTGTTCAAAAGTGCTTAACTCTGCAGTTAAATTCATTCTGATCAAAAGCAAAAGCTTAAATGCCATTTATTTACAAAACAGAAGGGGCAGCTAGGTGGCGTAATGTATAGAGCACCGGCCCTGGAGTTAGGAGGACCTGAGTTCAAATCCGGCCTCAGACACTTAACACTTACTAGCTGTGTGACCCTGGGCAAGTCACTTAACCCCAATTGCCTCACTTAAAAAAAAAAGTAAACACAAAACAGAGTGGAAAATGATACCCTCTTAGATCTAGTTACAAATTTTGAAAATTGATTAAAACTAAAAGATAATTAAAAAATTAATTCATAACAGGATAATGGAAACCATTAAATATCTCAGTCACGAGTTTTGTGATATTTAATATCTCTCAGGCTAGTTAGTCATTCTATATGTGTCCCAAAGAAGTAATTCTTTTTGCTTTTCAGAAGTCATACTCCATTGAAGACATGAATATGAACTTAATGTTTACTTATATAGTAAGCTAAGTGAAGAATGTTGTTCTAACTTCAATAACTTTTCTATTTTACTGAACATAACCTAAACTAGTACTGCTATTTTCTTCAGTTATTAGTTTTTCAACATTTAGTAGTATTGATAATAACACTGAAAAGATATAATAATTTCAAATTATTTTTAACTTGAGGAGAAAATTACTGAAGCATCTTAGGGTTAAACTAAGTCATCCCCTTCCAGGACTGGGGTAGTCTTCCCTTGCATGTATCTGCTAAGTCAGGAAGGCATGGAACTAAAGAATCTATAGAAAAGAAACATAAAGAAAGTAAAGTGAGGAATACTTTTTCTGCTGATTTGAGCTGTTTGAATTCTGTCTTGGTACTGGCTATTGGTTACTTACTCAAGCTTTATATGCCTTTCCTTTTAAGACCCAATTTTAGGTGTCTAGGAAAGTGACATCCTATAATTATCTTCAATCTCAGCAACACTTAGATGCAGCAGAAAATAATTTCCATGTTGTTCCTATGATCCTAAGTGTCAAGTAACATGGAGACAACTCTCAACTCTAGTTTATATGGATAGAAGTTTCTCTTTCAGGAGGTTGCTCATTTTTATTTTTTTCTTGTATTGAGAAGGAAGGAGAAAAATAAAATAAAGGAAGCATCTTTTTACTGGGTTAAAGAATTTGTTAAATCACTTCTGGTATTAAACTTCATTTAAACTCTGGCAAATTATCTCTCACTCATGCTTTATGAAGCCCACAGACTTCACTCCAGAATTAAACATTTCACATTAAAGATTTTTATTTTATTGTTGGGGGGTGGGGGGGTGGGAAGAGATAGGTGGCATAGTGGATGGAGTACTAGAGTCAGGTCCTCCAGACTAAATCACTTACAATAGGGCACCATTTTGCCTGAGTAGTATGTCATTTGAAATATTGGGGGCCAGCCTGTCTCTGTTCTAAATTATTGGGGAACTTGGCTAGAGTTTCTAAGATATTGCTCCTTATAAATTAATGTCTATTGCACCAGTTTTTGGCATTAAGCATTTATTAAATCATATTAAATGTTACTAAAGAGTTGACCGTGTGTCTGCCCGAATTCCCTACTAGTTACATACCTAATACATTTGTTCAAGTGGGAGAGGAGAGTGTGTACCTAGCTTAAGTGGCTCCCCGGTGCAACAGAACAAGCAAAACCAAGCCTCTTGCAGTCCACCCCAGTTCCTCCTTCCCTAGGGGAGGCTCTTACACATTGCTCAAAGCTAACTGGCTAGAATCATTCAATTCCATTGGTTGACAAGCTCTGAGGCTGGTCCATACTAAAATGAGCCGTACCTTGCTAAGGTCAGGGTCTAGTGAAAGACAAAACCTCTGAGGGGAAAGGCAGCTCTCAAAAAGATGTGGTTTTGTTTTGTTTTGTTTTTTTGTGAGGCAATTGGGGTTAAGTGACTTGCCCAGGGTCACACAGCTAGTAAATGTTAAGTGTCTGAGGCCAGATTTGAACTCAGGTACTCCTGACTCCAGGGCCGGTGCTTTATCCACTGTGCCACCTAGCTGCCCCCTCAAAAAGATGTGGTTTTAATCTCTACTAAATTAGTCTGATCTCTATTGCATCTTTGGGCCAACTCTGAGAAATTAGCCAGAGTGTGTGTGTGTGTGTGTGTGTGTGTGTCTGTGTCTGTGTCTGTGTCTGTCTTAGGGGTAGGGGGTGTGTGCCCCTGGGTACCCCCCAAACCCATTATTAATATTTTTTCACATTAGTGACTGGAAGGGAGGGCCAAAAGTTATGATATTTTACTAACTTTTTGAACATTATTTTTTCTTTATTTTTTTGCCATTTATGAGAATTTAAATTCTTTTCCTATATGTACTGCATATGATGCTATGGTGCTGTAAATTAAAAACAATAAAGGAGTGATTAAATATTGAAACCGTTTTGGCCCACCCTGCATATAAATGTCTGGGAATAAACCATTTCTTTTCTTTTCTTTTCTTTTCTTTTTTTGGGTGGGGATGGGGGGTGAGGCACCAAAAATGAGAATGCATTTTATTTGAGAGTATAAAGAGATTAATGCTTTAACGTCAATGGAAGGTATACTTGAAGATTATTTTTGGGTCTTTCTTGTTTTGGGGGTTTTTTTTTAGTGAGGCAATTGGGGTTATGTGACTTGCCCAGGGTCACACAGCTAGTAAGTGTTAAGTGTCTGAAGCCGGATTTGAACTCAGATACTCCTGACTCCAGGGCTGGTGCTCTATCAACTGCGCCACCTAGTTGCCCCAATATACTTGAAGATTATAAACAACAATATAGCCAATTATTCTCACTTTGCAAAAATGAATTTCAATGTGTAATGTACAAATTTTCCAGGTCCTCACTCTAAGTCTCAGTAAAGTTTTTTTCTCATTCACTTTTCTCCTTCATAATAGTTTACGTGATGTCTATTCTTTTTATTCTTCTATTCTCATTTCCATTATTTTATAAAGCCTTCCTAGATTTCTTATAAATAGCCATTTCTACAAATCTGTTTTCTTATTGAGGAGAGTATTTTACAAAGGTAAAAAAAAGACCCAGGGGGCAACTAGGTAGCACAGTAGATAAAGCACCGGCCCTGGATTCAGGAAGACCTGAGTTCAAATCCGGTCTCAGACACTTGACACTTACTAGCTGTGTGACTCTGGGCAAGTCACTTAACCTTCATTGCCCCACAAAAAACAAAAAACCAACAACTCTGGTCTCAGACATTTGACACTCACTAGCTGTGTGACCCTGGGCAAGTCACTTAAAACCTCACAGCCATGCCAAAAAAATAAAAATAAAAAAATACCCAGACACTGACAGTCGGTGTGGTTTTCATACCTCATAAAAATTATTATTATTTTTTTTTTTTAGTGAGGCAATTGGGGTTAAGTGACTTGCCCAGGGTCACACAGCTAGTAAGTGTTAAGTGTCTGAGGCTGGATTTGAACTCAGGTACTCCTGAATCCAAGGCCAGTGCTCTATCCACTGCGCCACCTAGCTGCCCCCATAAAAATTATTTTTAAGCCAGTAATTAAAATTATTTAAAGATGACTACCCAATCTTAATGTAAACACTATCCCACTTCTTTTATATGCTCCTGCATAGTACACCAATGAAAAGAGTCCCAAACTACTCAATGCTACTATCTAAAGAAAATGGCTGTCTGACTTTATGGCTATTAATCATTGATTTCTTGGGAAACCCAGAGATCAGTCCTTTCTTCCCCCACCCCACCTCCAAAAAATCCAGTGTCCTTGAGAGTTTGTCATCAAATTTCATCTGGGAGAAACCCAAGGGAAAAAAGGAATGGAGACATTCTTTGTCTAGATTACTGAAAGACTGATGGGATTAAAACTCACCTACGTGGATGGACTTTGCCCTGATCAGCTGGGGGAGGGGGGGGGGGGGGGGAAGGGGTACCTTACATGTCTTCTGCTAATGTCATCTTTTGCCTTCATTTTAATATAAGCCACCTTGAAGTCTTGCCAACCAATAAGCTTTGATTACTGTATAATGACACACCTCTATCAAAAAAGTATAAAAACTGTTAGAAAACACCATACAGGGCTAGGGCACTTTTCTCCTACTTATACTAACTGGCATGCTGGAGCTGTCTCTGCCTCCTCTACCACATGGCCTAGGACCATGAGAAGCAAAGGAGACAATGGTCGATCCCTTACTGGTATAATATTGATAAATTAATATAAGTAAGCTTATCCAAAACTTGTATCTACAGTTTAACCATCACAAGGCATACTGTTGATATATAATCTCGAAGCAGAAATTTCTTTTACTTCCTCAATAATGAAATTTGTTGCCACTTAAATTGATGACTTGGGGCAGCTGGGTGGCGCAGTGGATAGAGTACCAGCCCTGGAGTCAGGAGGACCTGAGTTCAAATCCAGCCTCAGACACTTGACATTTACTAGCTGTGTGACCCTGGGCAAGTCACTTAATCCCCATTGCCCCGCAAAAATAAATAAATAAATAAATAAATAATGAAATAAAATAAAAATTAAATTGACAACCATCCAGAGTTGATGAAAAATTAACAAGTTTCTCATCTTCATTCCTGACAATATTAATTTCATTACCTCAGCCCTACATGATACTCAAGAAGTTTGTGAGTAAATATTACCTGCAAAGGAGGAGGAAGTGTTGTACTGAGTCTAGATGCATCACTTCCTTCCACCCTATAGGTATTACTACCATGCTTACAACAGTTTTAGTGGTATATAAGGGTAAGTCAGAATTCTAGAGCCTGAGGAAAGAGTAGGAAAAAAAGATGTACAAAGATGAGGAAAAGCAGGCAAAAAGGGAATACAAACACACTCACATCCATACACACTGAGAAAAGTCAAAACAAGACAAAAAATTAGAGAACACTGAAAAGAAAAAAAGAATGTAAAAGAAAGGATCAAACCCAAAAAAAGAGACACTAACCTCCTGTTAGTTGAAAATATGATGATCAGGTTCAAAAATAGATAAAATTAACAATGTACAACTGGAAACTGGCAAGATAAAAAGATAACCCAGGGGCAGCTAGGTGGTGCAGTGGATAGAGCACTGGCCATGGATTCAGGAGTACCTGAGTTCAAATCCAGCCTCAGACACTTAACACTTACTAGCTCTGTGACCCTGGGCAAGTCACTTAACCCCAATTGCCTCACCAAAAACAAAACAAAACAAAACAAACAAAAAAAAAAAACCCAAAAAACCAACTCACCTGGAAAAAGGTAAAATCAATGTTGGAAAAGGCAAAAAGAGAAGAGAAAAATTGCACTTTTTTGCTGTTAAGAAACATTCAAATAGTACTTTTGCTTACAAAAATTAATTCTTGGACCATCTTGAGACAGAATTGTCAACATTTCAGAATGAGTACTTACATTAAATTCCGATCCTTTTTTCATTCTTCTGCAGTCTCATTCAAATCTGAACCACTGGTAAAGATAGCACCTACTTATAACTTAAACCAGTGAAAAGCTAAACAGGAATAAACCCCTAAAAGAACAACCAACCTTTATATTTAAATTTTACCATCATGTGACAAAATCATGGGATCTTGCAGATGCCCAAGACAGTTGGGCTATGCCATCTCATTCTATGCCTGACTTTGATTCCCCCTCCTATATGCCTGATATCATGGACATCTCAATCCTATGCATCTAATTAAGCCTGACTCAGTTTCCCCTGTGTTCTTTTATGGTAACCCCATAATTATCTCAGGTGTCATGATAAACACAATGTTGAATTTGGCCTTTACATCTGTTACCAGTTATATTAGATTCTTTAATTTCTCAAAATGGCATGAGGATAATTATGCAGATAATGCAAAAAGTGATGAAACAAAGATAAAAATTATTTTCTTAATATCACAATTGTATTCTCAATTTATTCTCCACAGGGGAGTTTACAGTAATATTTAGTTTAAAAAATTCAATTTTTGTTTTTGTCATATCTCTAAAGATTCTGAATTTCCTTAGAGATGTTTTTGAGAACTCTCATTGTTTGATTTGGTTACTGGCAAAGCTATTTAAAGTTGTGTTAAGATCAATTTTGTAGGAAACTTTCCAGCTGATTATCAGTATCTGAAACACCTGAGAGACTTTACAGCCACACCTGAAACTCTCCAGCTGAGACTTGCTAGCTGATCATCAGCACCCACACCTCAGAGACTTTCACTCCACAATTACACCCAGATGACATCCCAAGAATCGTCTGAAAAAAGACTTCCAAAGACTTACATGGACATTTTCCTTGTTTTTTTCCCTCGTCAACCCTCGCTCAACTTCTTTTCTTTCTTTTCATTCCCTTTACATTGTTAGTCATAAATATCTGTAATGTCATTGCTTCATTAAGGAAAAGATTGTTTCTTAATGAAGCACAGGGAATGTGAGAAAATAATAGGATTTGGCAGACCCCAGGGGCCCCACCTGAAGACTGATTTGGAATTGACTGAACTGGGTGAGACTGACTGAGAGACCAAGAACCTACTTATGGTTGATTAAATTGAGACCACATCTGGCTGGCCCTGAGTGGGGTGTTGTTCTCAGAAGCTGTTGACTATAACATCAACACAAGACCACATTCAACAAATCAACTTGAAGGACCTCCCCTTCTGGGTGAGGAGGACAGGAAGTAGGAAGTGGGGCTGGTTTCTTGGCTCTGCTTTTTTTTCCTTCTGGAACCTCAGGTTGGTGGCAGAAAGGAAAGGAGAAGGAGGCCAATCTGAACCCTAAGGGAGATAGGCTTTTCTTTCTGCACTTTCTGTATTCCATGTGTTCTCTCTTTACTCTATAATAAATGCTTAATGCCAAAAGCTGATGCTGACATTTCTAGCTTATAAGTAAAGTAAACCTTAGCTAGTTCTTCCCTCATACTGGGGGTAGAAACAAGGCGACCAGACATTAGATTTTAAAGGTCCCAGTATCTATCACTGGGAACAGGAATTATAAAACTATTGGTACATATCTATTTCAAACCTGGCTAGAGCAAAAGCAAACATGAAGAAGGAAGAGACATGCTATTATTTGGGCTAATTACACAAAGACTCAAAAATGAAGATGAGGGAGAAAAAATAACCTACTCTTTAAAAGAGTTAAAAATAGAAACTCACCTTTCCCAAAATGTCTGGATTGCCTTTAGGGTAGTTTGGAAGAGTACATGATCTCCTGGGTTGCTTCTTAAGTCCCTCTTGTTCTGATAACTTTTGTTTCAGAAGCATATCAATGTGAGACACCTGTACATTACAAATGAATGACAAAGCATCCATTAAGTACTTACAATGTATGTGCCAAGAGCTAGGAAATTTAAAGGTAGAAAGTAAGGCTGTCCCTGACCTCAGGGAACTTATGCACATAAATGTGGACAAGGAATGAAATTTGAGCTAGAGGTGACAGGGATTAGCTGATCCACTGGGCAGTCAAATGGCACTGTGGTACTGTGATTTGACTATTGTTCTCAGAATAAGAGATGGAAATATAGGGGAAGAGAACCTAACACTGAGATAAGGCAAACAGGAAGAACTAAAATGACTAAAACCATAACTGTTTGAAATATACTGCATCTAATTTTGATTACAGAGTTAGTTAGGTAGTAGAATAAATACTGTGCTAGGCCTGGAATCAGGAAGAAAAGTTCAAATATACCTTAGAAACACACACTAGTTATATGATCTTTGGCAAGTCACTTAACCTATCTGCCTCAATTTCCTCATCTGTAAAAAAGGGATAATAATAGCTACCTCTCAAGGCTGTCATGAGGATAAAATGATATAACATCTGTAAACACGGTTTACAAACCTTAAAATTCTATGTAAATGCCACCTACCATCACCACCTCCACACCACTACCACTACTACAACCCTCCACTACTACTACAGCTTGAGTCAAGAGAAAAGAAAACTAACTAAAACTTAAAAAAGGGGATGACTCAACTCATTACTTACAGAAAACTAGATTGCTATGAAACTATGAATTGCCTTGATTATCCTTTTCATTAAGTAAGGTATTGTCACTTAGGATGAAGATAAGATAGGCTAAATGTCACCAAACCCACTTGAAACACGCTGGTAATAATTATCAAGTCCAAAGACTATTAAGACAGAATACCAAATATCATCTCTGCAGCATGCCAGCTTTTTTTATTTGAGAATGATTTATCCATGTAAAGTAAGGAAACAGAAAATTGACACAGCAAATACCCCCTTTTCTCTTTCTCTCCCTCTACCCCATGTCACTGTTTTTACAGTCTTCTTCTGGATTAAAGTAAGTAAGCTATTAAGTTACACGGGTTGACATGTAATGTTGTTTAGCCACATTTTCTGTTCTGTTTCACCAACTCTTGTGGCGATTTCCCTTGTCTCCCTGACACTGATAATTTTGAATGCCTCAATGAAAAACTTATCTCCACTAACCTGCAATACTAGACAATTAGTCAATCAATATTTAATAAGCACCTACTATGTGCCAGACACTGTGTCAAGTTCGGGCCAACATGTCTTTTCTTAACAAATAGCCTTACCCCTACTTTACCAAAAACGAATATAATTCATCCATCCAAAGTTGCCTTTTTCATGTACTTTACAAGGGACCCTTGACTTTTGCTGGTGCCTTTGATATGATGGCCTGGCACCCTCACAATCTAGAAGTCTGCATAAAAATTTGTGACCCTGCCTTCATATCAAAGAAGTTTGAATTTGTTCTTTTTCTTTTATGAGGTGTCTACTGTACCTTATTATTACATTTGGGTTAAGTATTTGGCCATAGACTATACATAGATTAATGTTAAGTAAAAATCCTACATGGAAAAAATTGTTTAATAGAAAATAAAAGTGAAAATTTTTAAAAATGAAACAAATTTGAGGAAAACACTGAATATATTGCATGTATAAAAGACATTTTAAAAAAATCTTCGAAATCCCCTAATTTTGTGATTACTACTTTGCAGTAGTAATCCTTCATTTTTTTTTTAAGTGAGGCAACTGGGGTTAAGTGACTTGCCCAGAGTCACACAGCTAGCAAGTGTTAAGTGTCTGAGGCCGAATTTGAACTCAGGTCCTCCTGACTCCAGGGTCGGTGCTCTATCCACTGCGCCACACCTACCTGCCCCGTAATCCTTCATTTTTAATGGACTTCTGTTAAGGTACGTTAGGCATCATTAGCATACTTATATTCACTTTGAGAAGTAGGTAGATGCCACAACAATTCAATGATGCTTGGAGGGCTTTTATAAATAAACCCTGGCTAAACTACTTAGACTGCTACACTTAAGAGAAATCTGATTGTTTCAAAAAATGTTTTTATTTTGCTGTCCTCTCCGAGATGCTAAACTTTTTCTGTGTTGTCTGCAGCTTCCAAAAAACTCTCAAAAAATTCCCATTTACAGTAATTTCTTATGCTGACCCCCACTATATCAAAATTGCAATGGGGAAAGTCAACATAGAAAGTCAATGTGGAAGGGATAGTTGTACTTTCTGTTTCTAATCTTCAATCTTTCTCTATTTACTGGCTCCTATTTCTTATCACAGGTAAATCTTCCTTGTCCTTTAAAAAAGCTTCACTCGACTTTGCCTCTGCATCCAAAGCTACCATCCTTTTCTCTACCTTTCACTCTGTAATTCTGCATTTGCAGAGGGCATACCTTTCTGTCTTTGGTTAGACATGTTTCTTTCTTTCTTTTTTTTTTGGTGAGGCAACTGGGGTTAAGTGACTTGCCCAGGGTCACACAGCTAGTAATTGTTAAGTGTCTGAGGGCAGATTTGAACTCGGGTCCTCCTGAATCCAGGGCCAGTGCTCTATCTACTGTGCCACCTAGCTGCCCCTTAGACATGTTTCCTTTGAAACTGTGAACCAGGTATTAGTAGGTCCAACTGTAGATTATATGGGTTGTAAGATCTAGTTTTCTTAACTTTCTTTTTTTGGAGATGAATAAATATTTTATTTAAATTTTTTTAAAATTCAACTCAATTCTCAAAAAAGTTTGTCTACAGTTGTCTCCATTAGCTTATCACCTTTTCATTTGTCACTATTTTGCAATATGGTTTCCAACCTGAATATTCAACTAAAATTGTCTTTTAATTGATAAATCTGAGGGCCTTTTCTTGGTCCTGATTCTCCCTTTGACCTTTCTGCAATCTCTGACACTGTTAACTACTTCTATTCTCTATGATACTCATCTTCTTCCATTAGATTCTGAGACTGTACTCTCCTTTCCTGATGCACCTCCTTGTTCAATGATTCCTTATTGTGATTATTACCCTCCTATCCATAAAATACAGGCATATCTCTGAAGGCCCTGTAGTTGGATTTTTTCCTTTTTCTCTTTTGGTAATTTCAATAACTGACATGAGTTCAATTATTATCACTGCAATGGACTCATGAGTTTTTCTGTACTCTATCTCAACTCTTTCCTAACCTCTAGTCCCACATCACTGATAGCTTGTTGAACATCTTCAACAGAACATATCATAAGCAGTTCAAATGCAAAGCACTGAAACTTAATTTTCCCCCTAAATATCCATCCCTCTTCCAAATTTCCCCATTTCTGTTGATGACACCATTATATTTTTAGTCACTCAGGTTCTCCAACTTCAAGTGAGCCTAGACTCTACCCACTATTCAATTAGGCGCCAAGTCTCAACTGCAGAAGCCAATACAGACATCTCTCTTCCATCTGTTGCCTTATCATCACTTCAAAAACTTCTACTCTAGTTCAGGCCTTACTCACCTTTTACCCAGACTATTAAAAAAGTCATGTTTCCCAGCCTTCAGTCTTTTCCCTGTCTATCCATTCTCCATAAAACTATTAAAAGGTTTGTGAAACATAAGATCTGACCACATAAGCAATCCATCACTCAAAAATCCTCAATGGCTGCCTATTGTCTCTAGGTCAAACTACAAAGACCTCTACAATTCAGCTGCAAATCTATAACCAATTCCTTTCCTGTTAACCAAAAAAAATCAGTGTCCTAAAGACTGCTAAGACTAAGTTGAGAGTAATGTTAAAATATTTGTTTTATGATATAAACCATTTTCTAAGCTTGGGATTTAAGAAGAACATACATACATATGTGTGTACATAATAAATGTGCTTATAGTTATAGTTGACAAACATACCTGTTGTGTTGTTGGAATGTTTATATGCTGTTTTTTTAGCTCATTCCTCAAATGGACTTCTTTTGACCCTGCTTCTTGGGCTTGGCCTAAAATAAATAACTTAATTAAATACGGCACAAATTCTAATAAGGACTGTTCATTTTTTATGTGCCTTAAAAGTTTTTGAAGCTTGATGTTAAAACACGACAATATGCATGACATTATTTTAATGGTGTGTTCAACATATTAATTTTTATCCTGTACTCTAGAACGAGATTCATGATGATATCTTGACATCCAGAGAAGGCAAAACATTTGCCAATATTTAAAGAAACAGTAACATTCAAACATTAGTCATTCTGAAAACAAAAAGGCAAAATACAAAAGGGGAGGTGACTTAGGAAGGTGGCAGTATCTTCTGCTACCAATTCTCAAGCCATACACATATCACTTCTTTCCATTAGGCACTCATGCAAGAGCTAATGAAATGAGGTAAACAGTGTATATAAAATACTACATGACTATTATAATCAAGAAGTCAAAGTCTATGAAGGAGAAATGATCCATCCATAGAGACCAAATTTTTAACTAAAAAGTTATGGTTGCTTTACTGTCATAAAAATCAACAGAATAATAGAAATTATTGCCCTTATTCTTTGGTTCAATAATACTCTGAAAGCAAACAACCTAATGATTATGTCTGTCAGTGCTATACAAAAATGAAAATGATCATTAAAGAAAATATTTTTAAAAGTGCACTAAGGTCAAGAGCAGAGAGGTATTGTCAAAATATATTCACATTTGTTTCCTAAGGTATAACCAAACTACATTCATTATTAAGCAATTCCGCCATAATACTTTTACAACTGCACTTGAATGACATTAACTTACATTTCATTTCATTAACAAGCTGATGGCTGGCATCAAATAAATTTCGGTACAGAACAATAGACTGAGATAGCTGGTCTCTCTCTTTGGTAAGTGCTGCCATCTGCTGCTGCTTCCTAAAGTCTAAGGAAAAAAATTATAATAATTTACTTTGAATAATATTTCAATATTTTTATGCTGCTTTTATAAAACAATAAAAGAAACAACAATTTACTCTATTTAATTTTATAGTAACCATGCTGTACATTAAAATAACACCAAGTGATTAAAGTTTTAAGCATCCCTGTCTTGAGAAACTCACCATTGTAAAACATAAATGGTAGACTGTAAGGTTCCAATGTTCTTGATAAAGATGGTAGTTGGGGTTCAAATACAATAAAATACTCAGTACTGTCCTTTCCAGGACTATTTTCTGCCAGCACTAGGTCCTATGCAAATAAAAAATATACCACCAGTAAGAGAAACTAGGTTTTAAAAAGTATTTTACACATCTATTAACACAGGTTAAATTATACTATATTTTAAGATAAATAATACATAGATGTATGCTTAAAAATTCTTGCCTTTAAGAATTAAAATTCATAAGCATTCTCTTAACAAAAAATAAAATATAGATCATTTAAGACTTTTCAGTACATAATTTCTGAAATCAATGGATCTTTTATCAGAAATCACCTTGTAAAAAATTACCAAATTGAAATATAGCTTTCATCCAAAATATAAATAAAAAATACAATCAGAATTACCAGAGCTCACCTGTATTCTTAACAAAATCTTCCAAATTCACATGGTTAAGAGCAAACAAGAGAGGAAAGAAGGTAAAACATACAAAAAAATCCCAAATTCCCACAGCTGAGTTACAGTTACAACTGTTACCATGGAAGTAGACACAACATCCCAGGTGATTAAACCCCATAGGGTTGGGGATTTTTTAATATTTCTAAAAACTATCTAAAGGATGCATTAAAATATAATTTTTTAAGTTAGTAGGCATCACAAAATAGAATAAAAAGGAACTCAAATAAAATGTAAATGAAATTTAAAATATTCCTACCATAGAGAAAATCCACCCCAAAGCCACTACTAAATGATCACATCCAAAATGAAAGTGATACTTTGTGCGGGTAATTTTGAACAAATATCAATAAATAATATAGAAAGCAAGGGTAGAAAGTGAAAATGCAATCACTAAAAGCAGTGAGAGAGAATGAGATCCAAAGAAAATTAACTTTAAATTATCACTGTGATAATAAATGTTCTCTGACAATTTCCCTCATTTTATTTTTTCATACTTCTTTTCTCAACCCTCATTTTCCTTTTTTGAAGCCTAGATTCTGACAAAATAGGACTGAAAGGGGCAGACAGCTCAGAGTACAGAATATGAATATGAAAAAAGGTAAGATGCTCATGAAATGTGGCAAATTGGATACCAAGGAAAGGTATGACATGGGATAGTGGAAAGGAGAAGTAATTCTGAGAGATATTATTCAGGAGAAAAAGCAATAATAAAATCCATGTCCTTGGACAGTCATTAACCAAGCTACTGTACATAAAAATGTTAGAGTTGAGAATGATCTTATAGAACCATTTGTTAAGAAAATAAGGAACATTAAAAAAAAAAAAAGTCGGGCAGCTAGGTGGCTCAGTGGATAGAGCACCGGCCCTGGAGTCAGGAGTACCTGAGTTCAAATCTGGCCTCAGACACTTAACACTTACTAGCTGTGTGACCCTGGGCAAGTCACTTAACCCCAATTGCCTCACAAAAAAAAAAAGAAAAGAAAAGAAAAGAAGGAACAGATTTTTACCAAATAGATATAGATATATAAAACTGATAATCTTACACACACACACACACACACAAAACAGAAGACCACTTTTTTGAGCACTCACACAAACATGCTGGTAATCAAGCCTCTGTCTGATTGCCTGGCCATCAACCCCAAACCATGCTATCTACACTTCAGTGATTATCTTTGCCTCCTAGCTTCCTGTAAGAGTTTTGGACTCCACTCTCAAAACGAACTTGAGCCTTGAAAGGGAATCTTCCCCTTGTCCAGAACCAGGATCTACCTCCAATTATAGCTCCATATCAAACTGTGTCACCACCTGCATAATGCAATATCCCTCCCCCATTTTCTAGTTTCCTTTTATGTGCAGTCTTCTCCCATTAGAAAGTGGAAACCCCCACTATCTTGATTACCTGTGACAAGTGTCTGAGGCCGGCCTCGAACTCAGGTCCTCCTGAATCCAGGGCCATGCTTTATCCACTGCACCACTTAGCTGCCCCCAGAAGATGCAGAGAAAATTTTATTATTATTATTATTATTATTATTATTTTGCAGGACAATGAGGGTTAAGTGAAATGCCCAGGGTCACACAGCCAATAACTGTCAAGTGTCTGCGATCACATTTGAACTCAGGTCCTCCTAAATCCAGTACTGGTGCTTTATCCACTGGACCACCTAGCTGTCCCCCTGCCATTCTTTAAAAAAAAAAAACCCAACACATGCTTAGTCTAGCTACTCCCTCTCAAGCTATCATCCTATAACACTTCTCCTTTCACATACAAACTTCTATAATAGTTGCTTCTATTTCCTTACTTCCAACTAATTTCTCAATCTCTTCCAATCTGGTTTTACAGCCTGTTTATTAACTGCTTTCCCCAGGGTTAACTATGATGTCATATGTGCTAAACTGAATGGCCTTTTCTAAGGGCTCTTTCTACAAGACCACTTCGACAAAGTCAAATTTAGTCAACCACTCCCATGCCTTCTCTTCACTACTAGGTGTCAAGAGATCTGAGTTTGCATCGTGCCTCAGAAACTGATAAGCACTGTGAGTGAGGCAAGTCATTTAATCTATATGTGCCTTAGTTTCCTCTTCTGTAAAATTGGGATAACAAAACCACTTCCCTCATAGGGTTGTTGTGAGAATCAAATGAGTTAACACATAAAAAATAATATATAATGCTAGCCATTATTATTAATTTCCCTGCCTCTAATCTCTTCCCCTCCCATCTATTCCTCCTCCACACACCTATCAAATTGATAATCTTAAAATACCGAGCATTTACATTTCTACTTTAAAATCTTCAATGGCTCTGTTCTGTCCCTAGGATAAAATAAAAAAATTCTCATCTGGTATCTAAGGTTGCTCCATAATCTGGCTCCCATTTGTATTTCATATACTCTAGACATATTAAACTGCCATTTCCCATAAATGACCTTCATGCTTCTTCCTTCGTCTCCCATACATGGAGTGCAAACTCCTGTAAGAGTTATGTCATCTGGGCAGCTAGGTGGCACAGTGGATAAAGCACTGGCCCTGGATTCAGGAGTACCTGAGTTCAAATCAAGCCTCAGAAACTTGACACTTACTAGCTGTGTGACCTTGGGCAAATCACATAACCCTCATCACCCCACAAAAAACCTACAAACAACCAACAAAAAAAAGTTATGTCATCCTTTTACTTTTATCTCCAGCATTTTGCATAGTGCCCAACATACAAAAGACAGTTAATAATATTTTATTACCTGGTGCTAAATTTTCTCATGTCAATCTCTTGGAATTCTGAGCTTTCTTCAAAATACAGATGGGGAAGGTTGTCCCTCCTATCTGAGTCTGTTCTTGATGTCCACTGTTAATGCTACCTCCCTTTTGAAATTATTCTATCATGTTATCTATGCTTTACATAATTTATTTGTATACAAGAATTTATAATCTTCTCAACTCCCCATGAACCGGACTAGAAGATAAACCAATGAAGAAATAATAACTGCAACAACTAGCATTTGAATAGCACCTACTATGTTCCAGGCACAGTGCTAAACACTTTATAAATATTATCTCATTTGATATTCACAACAACCCTGAGGGAAACTGAGGGAAAAAGAAGTTAAATGACTTGCCAAGGTGACAGAGTTAGTGTCTGAGGCTGGGTTTGAAGTCAGGTTTTCCTAACTCTAGGCCAAAGGAACAAGGCAGAGTGCCTCACACATGGTAAATACTTACTAAATATTAACTGAATTACTGCAATTAATATAATTGAATAAAAGGAATGTAGTTTACAAGCCCACAATATTTACAATTTTAAAGATTTCCCTATGTGTAATAAAAACAAAACCTTAAAGGTTCTCTTCCTATAAGTTTTCTCCATGTACATGTGAATATGATCTAAGATTCCTTAATGTATTCAATCTAGATCTTTTTGCTCACAGTGCCAAATGAAGTATAAGTTAGAGACTTATATGCTCCACAGAGTCTGTCATAGAGGATATGCTGCAGAGTTAACAGTGGGGAGAGATTCCCCATAAATGGTAAGGTCCTCCAGAACCTTCCAGATAACATTGTGCCAAGGGCATAAAAAGTCATAGAATAGTAGTATAGGTCCTCCTCAATAAAATTCATAATCACTGAACAGAGATGACAAGAAAAATTAAATGGAAAAAACCTAGGGGTGAGAAAGAAATACAACTGCATGCTGGGTATAGTTGATCCAATCTGGTTTAAGTAGGTGGTAGCTGGACTTGTATTCATACAAGAAATGACAATAAAGATCTCATCTAAGAAATGTGTCCTTGGAAAAGTGGAGGGAAAGGTTAAGTAGGGAGTGAAGGATAACATATAGCCTGAATACTGAACTGATACCAATAGATTATTAAAAGATTTAAAAGAAAAGCCTCCGGGGCAGCTAGGTGGCGCAGTGGATAGAGCACCAGCCCTGGAGTCAGGAGTACCTGGGTTCAAATCCGACCTCAGACACTTAACACTTACTAGCTGTGTGACCCTAGGTAAGTCACTTAACTCCAACTGCCTCACTAAAAAAAAAAAAAGAAAAAAGAAAAGAAAAGCCTCCAACATATTGGATAGATCCTTTACAAAAGATTTATGGAAAGGCTAGAATAGAACATAATGAGAAGGCCTGTGAAAACTGCACAATGAACACTTAAACTCACTGAAGTATCTGTGTCTTATTCCTTAGCTAGACCATATAAGCTCCATTTCAGCAGGTTTTTTGTTCTCTCAATGCCTTTCATAGACCTCAGGTGTAAATGTAGTGCTCTATTAACATTAAGTTCTTAATACAGTAAAAGAAATTATTTGTGGTGGAAAAGAGAAAAAAAAATTGAGCAATGAGTATTCTTATGTGGAAATACATTCAAAAGTATGCATGTTAAGTTTTACCACTTATAGCCAAAAGATATCACAGTTGCATAAATATCTACTGAGAATCATCAACATTGAGTGTTGATCTACTGTGAGGGACTATATTCTTCTCACCAATGCAATGGTACAGAAGAGTTCCAGGGAACTCATGATAGAAGAGGATCTCCAAATCCAGGAAAAAAAAAAAGAACTGTGGAGTATAGATGCTGAATGAACTATCCTATTTCTTTTGTTTTTGGTGCTGTTGGTTTTTTTTCTATTTTGAGGTTTTTCATCATTGCTCTGATTTTTTCTCTTATAACAGGACTAATGCAGAAATAGGATTAATGTTATTATGTGTGTATATATATAGATATATATGTGTGTGTATAAATATATATATCTATACATATATGCATATGTATATAGATATATAGATATAACCTATATCAGATTACCTGCTGTCTAGGGGAGGGGGGAGGGAGGGGAGGGAGGGAGAAAAATCTGAAACTGTAAAGCTTGTATAAACAAAAGTTGAGAACTATCTTTACATGTAACGGAAAAAAATAAAACACCTTATACGTAAAAAAAAAATCTACTGAGAAATAAAAAGTTTAGCAAAAAGCATTTATTGTTCAAATAATTAAGGAGTTTCTTAAACAGACTTTACTGTGATTAGTCCCGTATTTACAAGTGAAACTAGAGACCTATAGTGGTTAGAGGAAATCGACAAAATGTGGGTCTAAGCATACAGTTAATGGGAAAAAACAGAAGCTAACACCTTAATATTCAACAATTAATGTTCCAAGCCGGTCTTAGGGATCCAACTTGCTAACAGTACAAACAATAATTTCTTTATTATCACAATGGATGAGACAATAACATAGCTATGCTTTAGTGTTCTAGACTATTCCCTTTCCCAGTGACTGGGGAAATCATTTAAATTGGTAACAAATATCAAATGTGGTTATATGTTGTATTGTACTGATATCTTATGCCATTTCATTGTATGACTTGCTCAACATTTAGTGCTGGTTTTGTTTCAATTTGTATGAAAATAGATGTACACCAATTTTAGTAAAAATGGGATTGATTGGGTTTCTGAAATGCTAAGAAAAAAAATCCATGAAGGCTAAAATAATTCAAATTACTTTTCTTTTCTTTTCTTTTTTTTTGGTGAGGCAATTGGGGTTAAGTGACTAGCCCAGGGTCATACAGCTAGTAAGCAAATTACTTTTTAAGACAATCTGTCTTATTTATTTATTTATTATTATTACTATTTTTTTTTAGCAAGGCAATTGGGGTTAAGTGACTTGCCCAGGGTCACACAGCTAGTAAGTGTTAAGTGTCTGAGGCCGGATTTGAACTCAGGTACTCCTGACTCCAGGGCCGGTGCTCCATCCACTGCGCCACCTAGCTGCCCCAATCTGTCTTATTTAAATCCTTGTGAACTCAGGTTTAAGTTGTAAAATATTCCTTTGTAAAAGACCTTTAGGGTGATAATTATTTCCCCAGGTTTAAAATAATATGTGGATTTTAAAAACTGATAATACTATGTGTTATTTTAAAGAAACTTTTTTTTTTTGGGGGGGGGGGGCCGAGCAGGGCAATGAGGGTTAAGTGACTTGCCCAGGGTCTTAAGCTATTCAACCTTAGAAAACTCAAATCTCAGACCCATAGTTTCCTAACAAGAAAATACAATGATTGGCCTAGATAGCCTCTGAGGTCTATTCTAGCTCTAAATCTAGGCTCCAATGATAGAATCAATCACTAATGAGTTATTCAGTACCTACTATGTGTATGTACTATAAGCTATAAGAAACAATCCCTACTTCAAATGAGCTTATATTCTAATGGGAGAGTATATATAAAAATACAAAACATAAAGGTACATGTGAATATATACGAAGTCTTTAAGTACAAGGTAGTTTGGAAGGGAAAGCACTAACAATTGGAGAGATATTAGAAAGAGGGAGTATATTCTAGGCATATGAGACGTTCTAGATCCAAGGATTATTTAAGAACTCATAATTGAATATTTATATGTAAGATGTTGAAATCCATTTTTTTTTTTGGTCAGTACTTTCTATAAATTAGATGTTTAAAATTACCTGAAACTGATACATTCTCAGCTTTAGACTGCTACCCAGGTATCCTTAAGTTCCACTTATATTCAATCAATAAAAATTTATTAAGTATCTATGTTGTTTTAAGAGCTAAGATACAAAATAAAGGCAAAAAATAGTCCCTTGGATATTGTAATAGTCCAGGCAAAGGACGATGAAGGTCTAATCTTGGAGTTTAGGTGTGTTGTATGAGTGAAGAGAAAAAGATCATCAATGTAAGAGATACCGTTGTTACAGGATCAACACTAGGTAAGAATAACTTGACTTTGGAGGATTGTAGGAAAGTGAGAATTCAATTATGACTTTTAATACAAATTTGGGTGAGTGGAATGACAGTGATACACTGGACAGAAAAGGACAATGAATTCCATGTTGGATACATTGGGTTTGAGATGCCTATAGGACATCTTTAGAAATGTCCACTAAGCAGGTCGTAATGAAGGATTTGATCTCGAGAGAGTAACCACAGCTAAATATAGATAAAATAAATATAGATAAAGATGCTAACTATGATGAGAGCTGAGGATGTCAATAAAGGAGAATATAGGGGGGAGAGGGCTCCTGACAGAACACTGAAGCAAATCTACATTTAGAGAGCATAAGAATGGAGACTGAGAAGACATGTAAAAGGAAAAACAAGAAAAAAATGTCATAAATATTTAGATGAGAGAATATTCAATAGTAAATTATGGTCAATCAATCAATATTTGTTAAGCACCAACTATATGATAGGTACTGAGCTATGTGCTAGGAATATAAAGAAAAAAATTAAATTGTCCCTGCTCTCAAGAAGAAAATCATGTCAAATCCTGTAGACAGATCAAGGAAGACAGGGTCTGATAAAAGACTAATGGATTGGCAATAAGAGATTATTGCTATGAAAGCACAGGCAAAAAACACAAAATCTTTTTTAAAAATATTGGTTAGAAAAAATTTTTTTGAAAAAAAAAAAATCTTGGTTAGAACAGCAATGCAACATCACAAGATTAGAAAGAAAATTATTCCCTAAATATAACATTATTACCAAATCATTGGTAATATAACATAACAAATCATTACCAAAAACTAACATGTATCCGCATGTAACAAGTATGTGTCACTACATTAAGCATCTATAATTCTGCCAACATAGGGACTCCTTCCAAGATTGCCGATCATAGCAGATCATATCTTGTCTATAACTTAATAGTTAAATCTTAGGAAACTGTCTCAGGCTCAGAAATTCAGTGACTATGCTGACTTTTTAAAAATTACCAATTATACACACACACACACACACACTAAAATGGGTGTGATTTCATGATTCAGATGTTCTATACAATCATGCACATTGCCTGGATTACTACATAGAAGATACTGATATCACATCCAGAAAACTAGCAATAACAAAAGATGGGAGTACTTAATGGTGGGAGGTGATGTAGGAAAACAGGCACATTAGTTGTTGGTAAAGCTATCAATCAGTACAACTATTCTGAAAAGCAATATGGAATTATATAAATTAAAATTAAAATGCCCATTCCTTTTGACCTAGAGATTCCATTATTAGGCATTCCACAGGTGTGGAATATTGCATATGTTTTCAAGAATGAATTCTGCTGACTTTTTTCTCTTCATCTCGTGTGTGTGTATGTGTGTGTGTGTGTGTGTGTGTACTTTGATATTTGGGACAGTTTTCTGGGAGAGGTGAGAGGAGGGAAAAAGAAGGAAATTTGGGTGATATTAAAAATAAAATACATCAATAAAAATTTCATAAAAGTATTGGTAAAAAAAAAATTACCTTGATTTCAGCTGATCCGTTGATAAATGGAAATTCAACCATTCCAGTTTTCCCATTAAAAAGTGGAATCTCAGTATCTTCTTCATTAGAACTTTTAATTTTAGCAATTATCTTGCCAACCAAATTAATCCCAGTGCGATTATTGTGTTCATCCTTAAATTTAAAAAAGTCATAATTAATTAAAATAATCACTTGGGAATAAAAATCTGTAAAAAGATATGCCAGTCTCAAATATATTGAATTTTGTATAGTACTACAAAGATTAACTTAGTATTTGTCCTTCTGATATTCATAATCCAAAATTTTTTTTAAAAAGCAACCTCAAGGGGCAGGTAGGTGGCACAGTGGATAAAGCACCAGCCTTGGATTCAGGAGGACCTGAGTTCAAATCCAGCCTCAGACACTTGACACTTACTAGCTGGGTGACTCTGGGCAAGTCACTTAACCCTCATTGCCCCGTGCAAAAAAAAAAAAAAAAAAAGCATAGTGCAATGGGAAGAAAATGATACTGAATATACTACACAAATAACTGGGCTTCTAAATTTACCGGTCAATGCTGACATTGTCACCAACCTGCATCACCTTTCTGGCAATTCTCTTATTTTCTCCTTTTCTTTATTTAATTTTCTACCCAATACTGTCAATAACTGTGCTCTTTTTCATTGCATTACTGAGAACAAGGACCCATGGTTAAAAAAGCATTGTGGTGAAATGGAAAGAACACTGAACTGATACCCGTCATTCTACCTTCTACTACCCATGTGAACTTAATCAATAAGCAATCATAAAGAGCAAAGTAGCTGTGTACCTGGTATTATGCCAGACACTCAATACAAAAGTGGTACATCTTCTGCACTCAAGGAGCAAACATTCCACAAAGAAAATACAAGTTAACCTTTGGAGGAGAAACTACTAGTAACTGGGGAGACCAAAGTGATCTAAAGGTTAACAGAGCACCACTGGAATTTAATGAATGAGAGAAAGAAAATCACTTTGGCAAAGTCATTTAATATACATGAGGCTTAGTGTCTTTATTTGCTATATGGAGGAGCACAGAGTTTAGGAGGTGGGTGTGGGGGCTTAAGATAACTTCTTTAGTTCCTACCAGCTCCAAGTCTATGATCCTATGAAAAGCTTCATAGCTTTTCTTTGAAGCTTTATGAATAAATTTGAAAAATATTGATATGAAAATCTCCAAAATGATTTCACTTTCTATTTATATTAGTAACAATACTTAGCACACAGTCTGTGACCTTAAATGAATCATTCTAGGTAAAAATTAGGTGATAAGGAATGTGGAAGAATGAAAAAAATTGATATCTAATAAGTGATAATATAACCATTTCACAGATAACTACTGCACTAATATACTATAATGTTTGTTAAGAAGTAATGAGGGGGCAGCTAGGTGGCGCAGTGGATAGAGCACCGGCCCTGGAGTCAGGAGGACCTGAGTTCAAATCCGGCCTCAGACACTTAACACACACTTACTAGCTGTGTGACCCTGGGCAAGTCACTTAACCCCAATTGCCTCACTTTAAAAAAAAAAAAAAGAATGTAATATAGGAAGTATAAGTATTAATAAAGAAGTATTGAGAAGGATTGGTGAAACAAACTGTAACTGATAATCATTAGCCTTTTAAAATAGAAAAAATACTTTTGGACTCTTCCAACTATCGAATAGATACAAACTCAACAAATTCATATAAATATTAAAATGTGCTCATACAATACCAGATTATGGCAACAACATTATTGAAAAATGAACTGTGGTCCACAGAGATATTTTAAATTATTGAGGTTTATGATTGATCAACTTTTGAAAGTAATTTTAATGATCTGGGGTGAAAATCCTTCAAAAATGCAACATGTCCTATATATCCATTATTTTAGTTTATTATTGTTACATCCTCGATGGCTACTGAGGTCTCTTGGTCTTTACAGCACTACATTACATGCCTATGGATTATGAAAACTTTCAGTACTCATGGGCTTTTCTGTCTCTTCTACTGCTGCCAGAACTGGTACTGGCAGGACCAACTCACAGCTTTTGCCCCTTTATAATTTGTTGCAAAATGGAAAACCACATAGCTAATCTTAGCATAATTTTGTCTAAAAATAAAAGTTATTCATTTATACACACCCACACCGATACATTTTAAAATCTCCACTGGGGCAAGGCACTGCATATAGGGTTTCTCCTAAGATAAAATATGAGTTTTGTGCATAAACTTTACTTTTTTTTTTTTTTTTGGGGGGGGGGGGTGAGGAGAGAGATAGTCAGGCTTTTCCATTCCTAAAGACCATGGTTCTTAGCTATTCTGAACAAGATAATTGAGATTAGCAAATAAATTACTTCTGAATAAATAAAGGATTACTGGGGCAGCTAGATGGCGCAGTGGATAAGAGCACTGGCCTGGATTCAGGAGTACTTGAGTTCAAATCCAACCTCAGACACTTAATACTTACTAGCTGTGTGACCCTGGGCAAGTTGCTTAACCCCAATTGCCTCACTAAAAAAATAAAATAAAATAAAAAAATAAAGGATTACTATAACTACCATGCTAAGTTTGCAAAAACCCCACTTTTATCAAATCAAACATAATGCTTTTGAAATTACCTGCTAGTTTACATTGCATCCATCTAAGAATGGATAATCAAGAACAGAAGAATCAATGAATTAACATAACATCAAATTGCTCTATCAGAAACAAGATGATGCCCTAATTAGTCTAAAAACCTCATACAGTCTTCTCAACACATCGAACATAAGGCTAAGTACAATTAATTATCTTGTGATAGTTTAGTAAGAGGTAAACATTACCACGATGTTGAGACACAGGTCTTTGACTAAGGTCCTATTGGCAATAGGTGGAACATTAGAAACAGCTGGGGTGGATGGTAGACATTCAGGAACTAACTTGACTGGCTCATTAGGTATGACATCAACTACAATCTTAGAAAAGGAAAACAAACCGATTAACAATATGTTCACATATGTATATGTTAAAGTTAAGAAATGAGGTGATGGTTCACACAACTTATTTTGACATTCTAACATTCATTTATTCAGTTAAAATATTTTAAAATAAGACTAAAATAAAATGACTGAAACGCCAAAACATTAAAAAAAAAATCACATTCTAAAAACTAGTAACAACTGATTTTGAAAATTATCATACTAAGACTAGTGGCTCTTAAAACTTACATAAATAATGTTTCCTAATTAGGGAAAATTGTGAACTTTAAGACATTTGGAAATTAACAATCATGACATTTCAGTTATTTACAACATAGAAAGTAAACTAAAATGCTCTATAGAAAGCTATCATTTGGAAATTTAATAATCAGAATTTTTTAAAATGTCACATATAATAGTTATATATGCAGAGCTTTATATATTCTAGTTGCTCAACAAATATTGGTTAAAATTCATGATGCTGATACCCCTGATTCTAATGTGCCTTTTGAAACAAATCAAATAAAATATAAGAGACATAACTTTGAATCCAAAGTATGTTTTATCATTTTCTAAATCTAAAAATATTTTTTAAAATTTATAATACGTACAAATATACATGGTCAGGGTCAGAACCAGAATATCAAATTAATCCCCAAATTTTAGTCTTCAGTCAGATTGCATTTCATATTGTACTACGTAAAAACTAAAGACAAACCTGGTCACTGTTGAGAACAGTAGATTTGTCGACCATAAAGGCAAACTGGATGCAGTAACTGCCCACTTTGTTTGGAATCACTTTATCCCTTAATTAAAAAGAGAAAACATTTCAAAGTTGAATAATGAAAGAAATTTAGGATTTATGTGGGTTTTTCCCCAAAAAATCCATAAAAGAGAACTAAGTAAAAGTAGAACATTAGCTGACACATCTTAATTCTCAAAATGCTCCTGCCCATTTTTCTTTGTAGAAATATATGCTCTGGATGGAAAACATTCCTGTACAAATTGTGGAAAAACAGAAGACTGAAAAAGTAGGGTGACTAATTTTGAGAAATTAGAAAATTCTTTTTGGGATTTTCAATTCTGCTAAGATGTTTTTGTAAAATAAAAAGAAATCCCTGAATATTCTAATGAAAGTACTTAAAGTCATAGGATTTCTTTGCTCTTTTCTATTTTGTTTCTCACCTTTCCCCCAGGGTTTGCATTTTCAGAACTCATGAATATAGAAAAGTCACACTGGTGTACCTTACCAAATTTAAACAACAAATATTGTTCTTTTTTCCTAATGTACTAACAACTTTAACCAATCTTGTTTTACAAAAATGTTTTTCCAGGGCAAGAAGGAGAGCCTCAAGCTTCTAACCACTACTATGCCACTTTTTCTACTATATTCTCTTTTAGGTTCTTTTTGACTTATTCTATCTCACCTGACCTCATCAGCTGCCATCAATTCAATGATTCCCAGATCCTAAATATGTAGCTCTGGTTTCTCTGCTAAGCTAGTCACTCATCTCCAACTGCCTCTTGGACATTTAGAAATGGACAGTCTATAGGTGTATGAAACGTAGCATCTTTTTTTGCTAACTCATCTCCCTTCCTTTAAACTTCCCTATTATCGTTGAGAGCACCAACATCCTTCCAAACCATCATCCAAGCTTCACAACATCAGTGTTTTATCTCTGACTTCTCACTCTCATGCATCCTTTATCAAATATTATCTTCTTTACAATATCTCTCATATATGCCCCACCTCTCCACTCACACAGCAACAATATGAATTCAGGCTCCCATAACCTCTTTTTTTTTTTTATAATTTTGGTGAGGCAATTGGGGTTAAGTGACTTGCCCAGGGTCACACAGCTAGTAAGTGTTAAGTGTCTGAGGCAGCATTTGAACTCAGGTACTCCTGACTCCAAGGCCAGTGCTCTATCCACTGCGCCATCTAGCTGCCCTTAACTTCTTAACCTAGACTAATGCAAGTCTTCTAAGTGGTCTCCCTCCCTCAAGTCCCTGCCCCCCCCCCCAATCCATCCCACACTCAGCTGTGTCAAAGTTATTTTTCTAAATCACAGCATTAATGAAGTCACAGACCCCACACACAGGACCTCCAAGATCAAATACTGACTGGCATTTTTTGTTTTTTGGTTGTTTTTTTTTTTTTTCTTGCAGGGCAATGAGGGTTAAGTGACTTGCCCAGGGGTCACATAGCTAGTAAGTGTCAAGTGTCTGAGGCTGGATTTGATCTCAGGTCCTCCTGAATCCAAGGCCAGTGCTTTATCTACTGCACCACCTAGCTGCCCCCTCCTCTGGCATTTAAATCATCTCTTCTAACCTGGCTGCTCCCTTCCTCTCTAAATTCTTTCTTGCAGCCCCTCTCCACAGTACTCTCCAACTCATTTACACCAATCTCCCTGAAGGTACTTGACTACAATCTTTCATCTTCTGCCTCTGTGCTTTTTCACTGACTGTCTCTCAATCACAGAATGCTTGAGGTGCCTGCCATCTACAACCCGGCCACCTCCATCTCTTAATAGTTTCTATGGTTTCCTTTGACTCAGCTCAAATCCTACCTTCTGTAGGTCTTTCCTGGTCCTCACAACTTACTCATACCTTGCTCTTTTGGATTTTCTTCATCTATTCTTTTTATATATTTTATGTACTAGAGATATCTAAATGGTGTCTCCTCCATTCAAATGTATGCTCTTTGACAGCATAGACTGTTTCTTTTTCTTTTTTGCATTTCTCTCTCTCTCTTTTTTTTTTGGTTAGGCAATTGGGGTTAAGTGACTTGCCCAGGGTCACACAGCCAGTAAGTGTTAAGTGTCTCAGGCCAGATTTGAACTCAGGTCCTCCTGACTCCAGGGCCGGTGCTCTATCCACTGCGCCATCTAGCTGCCCCGAATTTCTCTTTAATGTCAGTGTTAGCAAAGCACAGTGCCTGGCACATGAAAAGTGTTGAATAAAATACTTGCTGACTAAGACAGTAAGATTCTGAAGAATTTTTAGAATCCTCTACAATAAAAGAGAAGTTATTCTTCTTCTCTGTAAAACATTTCTGAACACTAATCAAGTATAGATAATAGTAGCCCACATATTTAACAATTTTTCTATTGTTCTTTCTTCCATATAAAAAAATTTAAATAAAATTATATGTAAATCAACAATTCCTAAACTTGCTATCATGTTATATTTTCCCAGGGTGGGAAGAATATTTTCAAGATAACCAATTTATAACAATTATTCATTAACAAATTACAAAAATAATTGAAAAATACCTGAAATAAAAGAAGCCCTCTTCCTTGTCATTATCCTTTATTTTACTACAATTAAATGTTTCTACCTGAAGAGAAAAACAAAACATTTTACATATTACAGCTAGTATATAGGGTAGTTCATATTAAAAATTTTAATGAAGACAATGATTAAGTAGAGTAACTTTATACAGGCAAATGCACAACTTTAATTTCTATGTGGCTGGACTGACAGGACTCTTGAAAACTAATTTATAAAAATCTAATGTTTTCCATTTTAATACACAGGTGTAATAACTGAAGAATTTGCACAGGGTAAATATATTTCTTCTCCAACTCAAGAAGTCAAAACATGGAACCTTTCTAAAATGGCTGCAAGCCAAAGGTCACTTATAGAGAAAAATGGTTAAAAATATAGATAACTGTTGAGATAGACATTAGGATTGGAACAAATTTGCTCTATAACATTATAAAATCATTAAAGGATATGAATCACTGGAAAGCAATAAAACCTGTGCTCTTGAACTATTCTCCCCAGAATACTGCTTCATATGCAATTGCCATTCAACCCTCTGAGGAAAATCCATATGCTTCCTTTCTGATCTTTTTATCTCCTCCTAGAAAATCACTAAAATATATTTAGGAGATTTCAGAGAAAGTGCCTAAGAGATAATTAACCAATGGAGAACATTATGTTAAAAATTAAGAAAAGTAGAGTTAGGTTAGTCTTTCTAAATGCCTTTTTTATATGTAAAGAGTACTTTTCCAGTGACTTACATTGGCTGGTTGACGGTTTCCACTTCCTGAGAGTTTCCACATTTTCATTGAAATCCGCGTGGGATTAATATTCTTAATGATACTCTCATCTTCAGAAATAACACTAACAATGAAATCTATCAGAACAAACAAAAATATTTCTATTTTTCTTGTTCTGATTATGCAACTAAATGTTTTTCTACAGTTCATTATTCTAGGATTAGAGAAATATGATTGGCAAGGTATAAACTTCCAATAAGCACAGGTTTAACTTTAAATTATACTGAGACAATTTATATACTAATCAAATAACATACGTAAGGTACTTTACAAGCAATAAAGCACTATATACATGTAAGGTATTATCAGTTGTTGCAGTTGATTACAATTATAACATTGTTTTTATGGTATACGTTGTTCTTCTGGTTTTGCCGATTTAACGTTGTATTAGTTCACATTAGTTTTTTTAAGTTTTTCAGAAAATATCTACCTCATCATTTCTAATAGCACAGTAGTATTTCATCAAAATCATACCATAACTTAAGTTTAGCCATTCTCCAATTGATGGAAATCCCCTCAGTTCTCAATTCTATGTTACCAGAAAAAAAGCTTCTTCAATTATTTTTGTACAGATGGGTCCTTTTCTTATTCCTTTGATCTCCTGGGTATATGTACTTGTAGGGGGATCTTTGGGACAAAAAGTACACACAGTCTTATGGCCCTTTGGGCATTGTTCCAAATTTTTCTCTGGAATGATTGAAACAGTTACAACTCCACCAATAGGGCATTACTATACCTATTTTTCTAACATTTGTGATTTCCCTTTTCTATCTTTGCCAATCTGTAAGGTAGCATCTCAGAATTGTTTCTCTAATTATTAGTGATTTGGAGCATTCTTTCACATGACTTTATAGTTTTGATTTCTTCTTCTGAAAAGTGCCTGTTCATATGTTTGACCATTTATCAATTTGAGAATGTTTCTTATTTTTATAAATTTAGCTCAGTTACCTATATAATTGAGAAATCAAGCCTAATTTATCAGGGAAACTTGCTGGAAATTTTTTTTTAAACTAGGTTCTTCCTTTTCTTCTAATTTTGGCTGCATAAAATTTTTTTCTGCAAAAACATTAATCTTATGTAATGAAAATTAATCATTTTACCTCTCATAATTGTCTCTCTTCAGCTATAGATGGGACATTTGGCTTCATGCTCCCCTAAACTGCTTATTATATCATCCTTCATATATAAATCATGTGCCCATTCTGAGCTTATCTTAGTATACCAAGTGTGAGATGTTGGTCTAGACCTAATTTATGCCAGACTGCTTTCCAATTTTTCCAAAAGTTTTTGTCAAATAGTGTGTCCTCACCCCAAATAGCTTGGACCTTTGGATTTATCAAACAGTAAGCTATGGTGCTCATTTGCTTCAGTATATTGTGTATATGTATATGTATATGTGTGTGTGTGTGTGTGTGTGTGTGTGTGTGTGTTCTATTACAATGATCAACCACTCCATTTCTTATCCAGCATGAGACTCTTTTGACATTTATTGCATTATAGCACAATTTGAGAACTGGTACTACTAGGCTATCTTCCTTCATTTTTATTATTACTGATTCCCTTGATATTCTTGATGTTTCTTTCCTGCAGATAAATTATGTTATTGTTTTTCTAAGATTCTTTGGTTGTTTAATTGGTATGTCATTGAACAAATAAATGACTCTATATCATATTGCAGTTAATGTTTCTTTAAATGTTTTGTAGAATTTGCTTGTAAATCCATCTGATCCTGAAGTGGTTTTTCCCCCTTTGGAAGATCATTTATAAGCTTCATTTGTTTAATTTATTTTTCTAAAAAAGAGTTATTTAAATCTTCAATTTTCTTTTCCACTAATTAGAACAATTTATATTTTTATAAATATTTATCCATTTC
This sequence comes from Dromiciops gliroides, assembly GCF_019393635.1. Classification (NCBI taxonomy): domain Eukaryota; kingdom Metazoa; phylum Chordata; class Mammalia; order Microbiotheria; family Microbiotheriidae; genus Dromiciops; species Dromiciops gliroides. The sequence goes on from NC_057861.1 coordinate 231,762,568, forward strand.
ATTTATTGTCTTTTACTGCCATAATACTGGTCAAAATACCTCTAAATAAAATTGCTTTAATTTCATTTCCATTGGTGGCACATTCATTATTTTCATTTTTTATACTAGTAATTTGATTGTCTTCTTTTTTAATATAATCAAATTAATCACTGGTTTATGTTTTTTTTTGTTGTTTTTTTTTTTAGTGAGGCAATTGGGGTTAAGTGACTTGCCCAGGGTCACACAGCTAGTAAGTGTGTGTTAAGTGTCTGAGGCCGGATTTGAACTCAGGTCCTCCTGACTCCAGGGCCGGTGCTCTATCCACTGTGCCACCTAGCTGCCCCACTGGTTTATGTTTTAATTGATTTTTCATAAAACTAGCTCCTACTTAAATGTTACAGCATCTGGGTAACACAGGGAATATAGCACTGGGTCTGGAGTCAGGAAGACCTGAGTTTAAATTTGGCCTCAGACACTTAATAGCAGTGTGACTGTCTTCAAGCTACTTAACCCTGTTGGCCTCATGTTTCGTCATCTGTAAAATGAGCTGAAGGAAATGGAAACCACTCCACTATCTGTGACAAAATCCCAAATAGGGTCTGAAAGGACTATAAGCCCTAAAAGAACTGCATTAGAACAAAATTAAATATTAATCTTGTATTTGATTTTTAGTATTTCCATTTTGGTGTTGAGTTGGATGGTTTAAATTTGTTCTTTTTCTAGTTTTTGTTAGTGGCATGCCCAATTCATTCATCTGCTTAGTTTTATTGATCTATGCAGTCAGAGAGATAAAACTTCCCCTACATACTGCTTTGACTGCATACCACAAATTTTGGCATTGTTGTCTCATTGTTATTCTCTTTAAATTATTATTTCTATGATTTATTCTTTGACCCATTCATTATTTAGGACTGAATTATTTTGTTTCCAATAAATTTTTAATTTATACTTCATAGGACCTTTATTGAATGTAATTTTTATTGCATTATGGTCTGAAAGGATACATTTAGTATTTCTGCTTTTCTGTATGTTTGTGAGATTTGATGCCCTAATATATGGTCAGTTTTTATAGTGTAATATACAGTTGAGATAAAGGTATACTCCTTTCTATTCCCATTCAATATTCTCCAGAGACCTATATTAGTTTTCTTCTAAAATTTTATTGTTCTCCTTACCATCTTTTTTATTTTGTGGTTAGAATTACATAGGTTTGAGAAGAATAAATTGAAGTACCCCACTATAGCTGTACTGTCTATATCCTCTTGTAACTCATTTAACTTTCCCTTCAAGAATTTAGATGCTATGTCATTTGACACAGATTTAATTTATATTTATATTGCTTTATGGTCTACAGTTCCTTTTTAGCAAATTGTAGTTTCCTTGATTATCTCTGTTGATTTCTCTGTTTTGTCTGAGATCATGATTGTTACTCCTGCCCTTTTCAGTTCAGCTGAAGATTAACACATCCTGATCAGGCCCATTATTTTAACTCTTGTGCATGTTTTTCTATTTCAAGTATATCTCTTGTAAACATATTGTTGGATCATTTTCTAATGCATTCTTTCATTTTAAAAGTGAGTTTATCCAATTTACATTCAGTTATGAATTTGAATTGTATTTTTCTCCATCCCATTCTACTATTTCCTTTTCCCCCCCTGTTCCCTCCATAAAAGTCTGTTTTGCTTCAAACCTTAATCAATCCTCTCTATAATTACTCCTAGTTGCCCCTTTCCTCATTCCCTCATAGGCAAGATGATTATCTATACCCAACTGTGTATATGTATACAAACCTCCTTGAACAAAATACAAGTTTCCCCCACCCCCTTCCCCCTTTTCCCCTGTTGTGAACACTCTTCCTTGCATGGCTCTTTTATGTTAGATAATTTTCACCACTGTTCCTTTCCCTTCCCCCTTCTCCCACCCAGTGCATCCCTTTCTGACCCTTCCATTCTTCTGTGATCATCCCAACAAAGTAGACTCACATTCATGACCTTTAAGTAGAATAGTTTTAAAAGCCCCAATGATGATAATGTTCTTAGGGGCTACAAGTATCATCATCTTCCCATATGGAAGTGTCAACAGTTTAACCTTGTTAAATTATCATGAGTTCTTACTCATGTTTACATTTTTATGCTTGAGTCTTGTCTTTTAATGCGAATTTTGTATTCAGCTCTAGTCTTTTCAAGAGGAATGCTTGAAAGAATGCTATATTTCATTAAATGTTTATTTTCTACCAGTAGGATTATATTAATAAAACTTTTGCTGGATAAATTACTCTTGGCTGTTAAAATCCTAGCTCCTTTGCCTTCTGGAAAATCATATTTCAAGACCTTCATTCAATTATAGTAGTAGCTGATAAATCTTGCATGACCATGACAGTGGATCCCCAGTATCTGAATTACTTCCTTCTGTTTGCTTGCAATATTTTCTCCTTGATTGAGAGCTTGGGAATTTAGCCACAATGCTGAGAGGGTTTTTGGGGGGATTTCATTCAGGAGAGGAGTGGTAGATTCTTTCAATTTCTGTTTTTCCTTCTGGTTCTAAGATATATAGACAGTTTTCCTTTAAACCTTCTTGAACGATGATGGCTAGGCTTTTTTTTTTTTTAACCATGGCTTTCAGGTACTGTAATAGTTCTTCAATGATCTCTCACCAATTGATTTCCCAAAGTCATGTTTTTCCTGTGAAATATTTCATATTATCTTCTACTTTTTTCCTTTGTTTGATCTTATTTTATTGTTTCTTAATGTTATATGGAGTCATTAGTTTGCACTTAACTAATTCTTATTTTTAAAGAGATTTCTTCAGTATGGTTTTGTATCTCTTTTACCACTTGGCCAATTCAGCTAGCTTTCTTTCTTTTCTTTTCTTTTCTGGTGAGGCAATTGGGGTTAAGTGACTTGCCCAGGGTCACACAGCTAGTAAGTGTCAAGTTTCTGAGACTAACTTTCAACTCAGGTCCTCCTGACTCCAGGGCTGCTACTCTATCCACTGCATCACCTAACTACCCCTCTAATTCTGATTTCTAAGGAGTTATTCAATATTTTTGTGCCTCTTTTGCCATACTGTTAATTCTCTTTTCATAATTTTCTTGCACACCTCTCAACTGTTTTCCTCTACTATTCTTATTTTATTTTAAAAATCATTCTTTTGATAGTTCTGTTTTTGTTTTTTTTTGAGGTTTTTTTGGCGGGGCAATGAGGGTTAAGTGACTTGCCCAGGGTCACATAGCTAGTAAATGTTAAGTGTCTGAGGCCGGATTTGAACTCAGGTTCTTCTGCATCCAGAGCCAGTGCTCTATCCACTGCACCTTCTAGCTGCCCCTTTTGCTCTTTTTAATCCCTTGTAACTCTTTTTTTTTTTTTAATTTTTTTTTAGTGAGGCAATTGGGGTTAAGTGACTTGCCCAGGGTCACACAGCTAGTAAATGTTAAGTGTCTGAGGCTGGATTTGAACTCAGGTCCTCCTGACTCCAGGGCCGGTGCTCTATCCACTGCGCCACCCAGCTGCCCCCAATCCCTTTAACTCTTATGGGAATTCTTGTTAAACTTATATCAAATCCCTTTTTTTTCCCTCTGAAGCTTTGCTTGTAGATGTTTTCAGGTCATCGTCTCCTTAGTTTGTGTCTTCCACCAGAGCAACATTTATGGTCAGGTTCTTTTTTTGTTTGCGCATTTTTTTCCCCCAGCCTATTTCTTAACTTTGGACTTTATATCAGAGTTGGGCTCTGTTCACCTCTGTGGAGTATGACTGGCCTGAGTTTCTCTCTATTATTTATGTCCTCCTGTTTTCAAAGTTCATTTTGGACATCTGTAGATATGGGCAAACATTGGGTCACTGCCCTCCTGGTTGGTGCTGTCCTTTATTATGACCATGACCACTCTCCACCCTGGAACTGGGACCTAGAAATAGGCAATAGAGCTTCCCAATGGCCCCTGATTCTGCATTCAGTACTAGAATAGGAATCCCCTGGGATCTCTGTGGGTGCTGTGCTGCCACAGCTGCTCACCACCACTGCTACTGCCACCACACAGTATGGCTTCCACTGCACTATATTCTCAGCTATCCACCACCCAGGTATCCACAAACCTCTCTTTCTGTCTTCCTAAGCTGCCATAGTTGGAAAAATGACTGACTTTTTCTTAGCTCTCCTATTCAGAATTCTATTCAGGTTTTCTGTGGTCATTTTTAGAAGTTTTGGAGTAGGTATGACAGTTCTGACCTTTCACTCAACCAATCTAACTCTGTCCCTACACTTAACTTTTACAGGAATTAGTTTTTTAATTAGTAGAATGACAGTATTAGCGTGTGTGTGTGTGTGTGTGTGTGTGTGTGTGTGTGTGTGTGTGTGTGTGTGTGTGTGTGAGAGAGAGAGAGAGAGAGAGAGAGAGAGAGAATGGGGTGGGGTGGGGTGGGGAATATAGACAGAAAAATATCTATTAGGTCTCTTTTAGCTCACTTTGTCGCACCCCAATATATGGTGCATAACAGTGCTTGGGACTGTAGTCGAGTGACCTGAGAGTTTAAATGCAGTCTGAGATACTTATTAGTTGTGCGACTCTGAGTATGCCATTTAACCTCTTTCGGCCTCAGTTTCCTCAACTGTAAAAAGGGGATAATAACAGCACAAACTTTACAGGGTTATTCTGAGGATACAATGAGATAATATTTATAAAGCACTTAGGACAGTGCCTGGCACATGCAAGTGATCTAAAAATGCATGTTATGGGGGGCAGCTAGGTGGTACAGTGGATAAAGCACCGGCCCTGGATTCAGAAGGACCTGAGTTCAAATGTGACCTCAGACACTTGACACTTACTAGCTATGTGACCCTGGGCAAGTCGCTTAACCCTCATTTGCCCTGACCAAAAAAAAAAAAAAAAAAGCAAAAGCATGTATGTTTTCTTCCTACCTGCTAAAGGAAGGTACTAACATAAAGGAGGACTAGAAAAGTTTAGCTGAGACCTGATAGAAGTGAAGGAAGCAATTTTGTACAAGAAAACTTGAATAAAAGAAAAAAAAAACGAAAGAAAGCATAAAAATAGCATGCTGGCCTAGTGTAATGATTGGAGTGATGCCACCTGCTGGAGATTTACTGTAGGAAAGCTCCGCCATGAGGAGAAGGTATCTGAGGGCAAGCCATGAGGCTTTTCCTTGGCATCAGAAAGTGACGTTTACTCGTGGGGACTGTCTATCAAAGCTACCAGCCAATTAGCTTGGAGCTGTGTGTGCTTGTGGATGGGATGTTCCCAGTTTCACAGGAGGCTTGGGGGAGGAAGAAGGGGCGAGGCTGGCTCTCTCTTTCATCAGGACTCTTGTGGAGAGTGGAGCAGAAATGCGGGCTTCTTGAGATAGATAGCTGAATCTAGGCCTCTTTCTCTCTCTCCACCAAATTCTTATTCTCCTTAATAAATGCTTAAAAGTCTAACTCTTGCTAAAGCTTATAATTTAATGGCGACCACTCATTAGATATTTTAGACAGACTAGCTAGAATTTTAGCCCCCTACATAAGAGAAGCAGAAGATAAGGAGGGAGAGAATTATAGGCAGGAAGGACAGCTATTGAAAATGCCTAGAGTTTGAGAAACAGTATGTTAAGTATCTTTTCACTAGATCATCACAACAACCCTACAGTATGTACTTAACAAGCTGATAAAACATAAGGTTTTCAAGGTTACAATAAAGCACTGGAGGATTTTAGCAGAGGTACCATTAAGATACCTTCTTTTATCTTAAAAAAAAGATTATGTCCCATTTTCCCAAAACGAATATAAATTCCTTTACTTCACAAAACTAGGTTATTCACTTCTTTCTGCCCATAAAGATTAACATAAAAATGTCTACTGATCTGTTGTTTTAAATCATACCTATAAAATTGTTGGTAAAGTTAATAAAGAAGGAAATAATCCATGTTGGAGATGTTGGAAGACAAACTAGTACACTAGAGAAATTGCTCAACTGTTCATACTCAAAAAACTCATTATTTGTCACATATCCTAAGGAAAGGCAATGACAGGAAGAAGTCCTACATATATCAAAATCTTCAAAGCAATACTGTTATAGTAAAAAATAGAAAACAAAATGGGTACCCATCAATATGGGTGAATAAACTATAGTAGATTAATACATTATAAGAAATATGATTTTGAGAAACATGCATGAAGAAATCTTGAATCAAGAGCAACATAAACAATAACAATAATCTAAATAAAAATTCAAAAAGAAGTTGAACTATGATGAACAATATTTGGCCTAGAGAACTGATGAGTCACTAGCTGCTTGGGTGACAACTCCTTGAGCCAGTGCAGTACAGTAGATGGTTTGCCTGGGCTTGGAGTTAGAAAGATTTAATCTCAACTGGATCCTCACTAATACACAGCGATCCTTTTATTGTTGTTGTTCACTCATTTTTCAATCAAGTCTGACTCTCTATGACCTCATTTGTAGTTTTCTTACCAGATACTGGAGTGGTTTCCCACTACCTTCTCTAGTTCATTTTACATATGAGGAAACTAAGGCCAACAGGGTTCAGCGACTTACCCTGAGTCACACAACTAATAAGTATCTGAGGCTGGATTTGCATTCAGGAAGATGAGTTTTCTGACTATAGAACTAGCACTCTATCCACTGTACCATCTAGTTGCCCCCAGCAATCCTTCTGTTCTTCCTTAAATGACTTTCTAACACAAGCTAATTCGACAAGGTCCTTACACCCTCCCTCATCAATCGAGGACTTCTGTCTCCTAATTTTCTGGGAAAATAGACGCCATCCTTGGAAGTTAGTCTCCCCCCCCCCACCTTTGCAATACCTCAAAACTCCTCAATATAATCGCCAATTTCCGTTTCTGAAAAAAAGATAATTAAGGCCCTTCTAAGCAAGGTAAACACCTCTATTTGTGCCATCCATAACCTCTCATTTCTTCTAAGAGCTTAGATCCCCAGAATCCCAACTAGATCCTTCCTTCCCAGATGCCTACATACATGCCCAGGTTTCCCTCATCTTTAAAAAATATTCAATTGTTAATATCGACAAGCTATCATTGTACATCTCTTATCTTTCACAGCTAAACTTCTAAACAAAGCCATCTCAATTACTCTCCTCCATTTATTTCTCCTCCCATGCATGCCTCAATGGCTTCAGAGCATTCCACTGAATTGAAATTACCTCTCTAATATTACCAATGATCTTAATGATAAAACTAATGGCTCATTCTCAGTCCTGATGTCTCAGAAGCATGTGACATTGATTTTTAGATTTTACTCTTCTCTAAAATTTTTTTTCCCCTTAGATTCCATTAAAGAAAGAACTCATCTTCTTAGGATTCCAAGCTTGTTACCTATTTTCCCAATGCCCTATCCCCCAGGGTTCAAATGGTGTCTTCTTTCAAGATATACTCTTTGACCTGGTCACCTACCATCAGTTCCCTTGGGGTTCAATCTTCTCATCTCTCACATCATCTATTCCCATCTCTTCATTCAGGTAGCCATCTACCCAATTCATATTTTCATCACCTTTTCCCTGAACACAATCTCCTAATGATCAGACTTCCCAGTTTCCAGTATCCAATCCATCTTCTACACCATTATCATAAATTTATCTCGTCTAAAGCACAAGTCTGACCATGTTTTTAAAAAATTCTGATAATTACTTACTGACTCTAGTATAAAATATTAACTCCTCAGTGTGACATTTAAATCACTTCAAAACTGTTTCCAGCCTATCCTGTCAGGTTTTTTAACTTCCTTTCATAAACGTTATATACTAATCAAATTGTCCTCCTTCCTGGTGTCCATAGTTAGCACATTATCTACTACCTCCATTCTTTACACAAGCTATCTTCTACTTCATGGGATAATAATTTATATCCTCCCATTTCCACCATTTTAAATTCCTAGCTTCCTTCAACTTCAAGGCTTAGCTCATGTATCACCTTCTATGGGAAAGTCTATCCTAACCCCCTTACTTAGTCTTCACTCCCTCCTCTCCAATTTTAGTATGTACACACTTTACCTGTTTACATGTTATATTCTTTCAATACAATAAAGACCTTTCAAATAGATAGTATTTTTCATTTTCATTCACTTGCCTAAGTGTCTGAAAGTGCCATGCACACGATGGGTTTTTAATAAATACCTTCTGGATTGAATTAGTATTGGCAATAGGAAACAAGAAGGATGCTAACTTATCCTTTTGACCCCATGTGTTTTAAGGGTAGGGAGATGCTTGGGAGATACTGGGGAGGGGGTGGAGGGTGGAGTTCTGTGTGAGAAGGGAGGTGAGGCGACACAAGATACACAAAAAATAAGATACAAACAGTAATAAGCACGTTTAGGTCAGGCATTTAAAGGTCAGTACAAAAACCCTAAGGTGTGTTATTACTGTGAAAAACAAGTACACTTGTTGAGAGAATGTAGAATTAGGAAACAAGAACTTAGGCAAGCAATGACTGAGAGTCTTGAAGATTGTTTCAGGGGAAATCAGAACAATTATGGAAACTTTTAGCAGAAAGGAAACAAACAAGGTAATTACAGGCCTTATTACAGACAGAATCAGAATAACCATAGACTCTAACAGGAAGGTACAGAAGGACAGAATCAAAATCAGGGTAACTCTAGAATCCCTCAGAGGGAGATACAGGAATGATGGTGCAAAGGGTAGGAATGGACAATAGACACTGAATGTTTTATTTTTCCAGACCTTGAATATATTAACCGTCTTATACCAATTCCTTACAGGGAAGAAGAGAAGGAAATGAGGATTTATTAAGTGTCTATGTGCGGGCAGCTAGGTGGAGTAGTGGATAAAACAATGGCCCTGGAGTCAAGAGGACCTGAGTTCAAATCTGACCTCAGACACTAATATACTAGCTGTGTGACCCTGGTCAAGTCACTTAACCCTCATTGCCCCACCAAAAAACCCAAAAACAAACAGAAGAAAAGAAGAGGAGAAGAAGGAGAAGGAGGAGGATGAGAAGAAGGAGGAGAAGGAGGAGGAGGAGAAGGAGAAAATGATGATGATGATGATGATGATGATGATGATGATGATATTAGGGGCAGTAGGTGGTGCAGTAGATAGAGCACTGGCCCTGGAGTCAGGAGTACCTGAGTTCAAATCTGGCCTCAGACACTTGACACTTACTGTGTCACCCTGGGCAAGTCACTTAATGTCAATTGCCTCTCCCCGCCCAAAAGTGTCTATGTGCCAGGCTTTGTGCTAAGCACTTTACAAATATCTCATCTGATTGCCACAGCAATCCTGGAATCTAGGTGCTGTTATGATATTCATTTTAGAGGTGATGAAACCAAGGCAGACTTATTCTGGATCACATAGCTACAGTCTGAGGTTGAATTTGAATTCAAGTATTCCTGACTGCAGATGCAGTTTGCTATTCACTGGGCCACCCAGCTGAAATGTTTGTAGATAGTTGCTTAAATATTTTCTCTCCATTAGTTTGTGAGCTCTTCAATGGCTTTTCTTTGTATTTCCAGACCTCAGCAGAGTGCCTGAAATATTGGCTCTTAATAAATGATTACTGAAAGACTAATGGAATCAGGATGCAGATTAAAAATATATTCTTTGTTAATGGCCAAGACAGGAATTTGCTTTACTTAACTATGCAGATTTTATACAAGGGTTTTGTTTTGGTCCTCACTGCCACTCTTGATTTGGGACAATGGGGAGAGAAAATGGATTTCTGTTCAATGAGAAAGAAAGAAATTATATAAATTTTAATAGACAATTTTTAATCTTATTATACTGGTGTAATGTAGTTGTCTGTTAGAAGTAGACGGTGATATATTGTTGTTGATTTCCCTATTTGTAATCTGCATTCTTGCCCATTTTACTTGTTTGCTAAACCCAACTGGATTACAAAGGACACATTTCCAGGCTTTGAAGTTCCAAATGCATAGAACTTTTTGACACTGAACCTAACCTGTGGACTTAACTGCACTAAAAGGCCTCTCTCATAATGGATAAATTCCTACATACTTTCCTGTAACAATTTATTTGAATGCTGAACAAAATACTAATTCTATAGTTTGATTTCAATATCTACTTTGCTGAATCTGAAGACAAGTTTTCATAGATCAAAAATCATTCACATTTCATAAATCACAGATTGAAGGAACCTTAGAAGTCACTCAGTCCAAGGCCCCTATTTTACCCTTTATCTACTGTACCACCTGAGATGAGGAAACTGAAGCTCAAAGAAGTCGAGTGACCTGCTGATGGGTCACAGCAGTAGTAAATATTAGAGCCAGACCTGGAATGCAGGTTCTCAGATACCAATTCCAATGTTGTTTCTACTCTGCCCTACTGACTCCTACTGTGATCAGTTCATTAATTTATAGAATAGCAGGCAAAAATTAGTTCACAAAAACTTCTTTAGGAAGTGTTCTGCCCTTTTAAGAGCCACATTTTATATACAGAGAATTTCAAATTTTTAGTATTTTATTCATTTTTAGTCACACCTTCAACAAAATTAGAAGTATCCTTCATTTCTAAAGATAAAAACAATCTAGAAGACTTGCATGTAAAGGAAACTCAGTTTTTCCATTAGCTTTCATTATGAAATTGTAGACATTTTGATATTTTTTTTAAAAAATCCACTAAGTCAAAAATTTTAGAAAGCACAAGTAAAAATTTAAATAGTTCCTTGGTAGGGTGAACAAACAGTGCAGTTCCATATTTCCCAAACATATTGTTCATGAGAAATTCTATCTTTCCAAACAAATTCTTGTTTTCTTGGAGATATGAAATACAACACAATTTCATTGTAGAAGTCTATTTCCCATGATTCATATGTAACATGAAGGAAAAGTCCAACTACATAGGAGAAATAAATCAAGTGACCAAATAAAATGCTAACATTTACACATCTTTTTTAAATTGTTCAATTATTTTAAAATAAAAATTAAATTAAGTCACGAAAGCATTTTATAATAGTGAAAATAATTTTAAAATATAGACTTACTTACCAGTAAAAATATCCCCTGCTGAAAAAGAAACATCTTTATCATATTTAACATTCAGACGCACTGGTTTTTCAGGGTCTGGAAGAACCATTAGCCTAATTATAGGTCCTTCTAGGGAATTCTTGTTGTAGGTAGCTTTAACTTGTATAGTATGTTCTCCCCTTAAAAAAAAAGAATTATAAAAGTTATTATAGAAAAATTATGAAATTATCTAAATAAATTCCATTTTAGGGAACCTACTGATTTGCATCTCCAATGTTTAAGGTTGTCTCATTACCATTATAAAATGGTAATATTCAAACTAGTTATCCTTTAGTGGGAATACATGGAGGAAAGGATAGTGGAAAGGATAGTGTTTTCTCCTTTAGTGGAAAGAAGAAAAATCTCAATATATTTTTTTATATATAGGATTATTCTTGTGAAACATAATAAAATGGAGGAGATATCAGAGTTTAAAGGAAATAAATTACCTTCCTTAGCATACAGTATGTACCAAAGAACTATGTTCTTCTTCTTCCAAGCAGTTATGGGTTGTTGTTTTTTCCGGGGGTTGGGGGTGTTGTTTTTTGGGGTCTTTTATGGTGAGGCAATTGGGGTTAAGTGACTTGTCCAGGGTCAAACAGCTAGTAAGTCTTAAGTGTCTACAGTCAAATTTGAACTCAGGTCCTCCTGACTCCAGGGCTCACTGTATCTACTGTGCCAACAAGCTGCCCCGAAGTTATGTTCTAATACCAAATACAAGGATCAAAGTACACTATGAAGTCCTCGTCATTTACTCAACAACTCCGAAGAAAAAAATGGATCTATATAATTGCATCAATTTTTTGAACAATGTGATACTTACCTAGGAGCAGAAACACTAAAAACTCCCAAATTAGCCCTGCCATTTTCATCAGTTTTATGCTGTTGATTTGAAGGGCTGAGCTGTAAAGAAAATAGCTCATAGTTACCAAAAACAAAACAACACATAAAAACCCCACTGACAAATACCCTAAAAACAACCTTTTCTGTTTTCAGGCAACAACTTTTTAATAATTGAATCAAAAATTATTTTTCCATTAATGCCCACTGAAGCAAAATTTCTTCAATCCTTGTGTGCATGTCTACGTATTAAAGAAATGTTACTTCACTGGGCATTAGTGGAAAAATATTGTTTGATTCTGTTTGATAGATAAATGGATGGATGGATGATTGATAGATATAGATATACAGACAGATATATAGATGCTAGCTATATCTGACATGATTAATACCCACAGTCCTCAGTATTTTCCCAGGCTACCACTCCTGATGGGGCTTCACATTCCTAACTATGATCCTAGAGTTAACCCAGTTTGATTCTACAATGTCCACTACTCAAAAATCTGTGGCCCCTATTACCTCCTCTCTCTTCCCTTGACAAACCCCATCCACCACCTCCTCCTTTATGATCTGCATACAGTTAAACAGTGCAGGGGGAACTCACAGTAAAAGTTAATTGAGTCCATTACAAATTTATATTATCTACTTGACCCTCATTGTATGGGTCTTTCTATTAAATTTCTTTCTATTTAGTTTTATAGGAACTATTTAAAATCTCTTCTCAAGGATCCCTCACCAATCACTTTGAGCTAAGGATTTCTCTTTAAATTACATTGAGAAAATGGAAACCTTTCCATTTCCTAATACTTTTATCAACCTCCATTCTTTCTTCCTTTGTTCCAGTAAAGACTACTCCAGTCTCTGATGAAGAGATGGCCTTTCTTCTAGCTAAACTCAAATTATCTATATGTATTCTTCTTTAGTCCCATTCACAATTTCTCTCTACGAGGACCTTCTCCTTATCTTACATAATCTCTCCCTATGTAGCAGTTCCTTCTATGCTTCCTGCAAATTTATCTAGATGTCCTGTTTCAAATCTTAAAAGCCCTCCCTAGACTATAAGAAACCCTATTAAAGTATAATCCTCTATCTCCCCTGTCTGTATCAGCAAAATTTTTGGCCCATTCTTCTCCCACTTTTAAACCCTTTGAAACCTGGCTCCCAACTTCACAGCTCAAATGAAAGTATGCTCTAAAGTCACCAATGATCTCCTAAATTATTTGATGGCCTTATATCAAACCTCATCCTTTTTGATCTCTCAGTATCATTTAATGAAACTGACTACCCTGCCATCCTTACCTCCTTCATGGATTTTTGTGGCATCACTCTCTCAGTTTTCCTCTTAGTTATCTATTGATTCTCAGGCTTCTTTCTGGATCATAATCCATATCATGTTACTAAACTGTGGGTATGCTTAAGGCTCTGTCTTAGGCCCCATTCTTTTCACTTTTTAATATCACATGGTAATCACATTAACCGCCATGGATTTAATCATTATGTCAATGACTCATAGATCTATATATTTGGTCCTAGTCTGTCTCCTGAGCTCCACTCCCACAGTACCAATTATTTACTAATGCTTTCAAACTCAATATATTAGTACCATCTAAAATTCACTATGTTCAAAACAAAAATCATTTTTTTTCCAAAATTCATTTTTCTAACAAACTTGTCTATAGTTATCAAGGTCACCACTATGCTTCACTCACCCAGATTGTTCAAAATCTTGCTTGAAACCTCTAATTCCTGCCATGGAGTACAGTGAACCTCATTCACCTGAAATGTCCAAATAATTTCCGCACTATTTCTATGTCTACAATATTTCTTCCATCCATCTCCACCTCTGATAATCAGAGAGCCCAGAGGCTACACTATGGAAATGGCCTCCTAGTTGGTCTTCCCAACCTGAATCTTTCACCACTCTCATCCATTCTCCCCACCAAGCGAACAAAGTGATTTTCCTAAAGAGCAGGTCTGATCACTTCACTCACTTGCCTCCTCAACAAACACCAGTAGCAATCTATTACCATTAAGATCATAGATAAATACCTACGTTGAGCTTTAAAGTGCTTCACAACCTGGAAACAACATCCCTTTCTGCTTTTATTACATTATCATTACCTTTCGTACAATTTATGATCCAGCAAAAACTGGCCTTCTTACTGTTTCCAAATTACAATACTCCACTTCTAATTTCCATGGCTTTCAATGATTATCCTAAGGTATGGAAATGCTCACCCTTCTCACCTCCACCATTTTGAATATCAGGTATCCTCCAAACATATATCTAGAATGATCATCTACATAAAGTATTTACTGATTACCTCTCGAAAATTACTTTCCGTTTATGCCATATTTGTTCTGTATAGTCTCTTCCCATAGAAGATCCTTAAAAGGAAAGGACTATTAAGTAGACTTTTCATAAATGATTATTGATTCACTTATTCATCTAGTCTGCAAAGACACTCCAAAAACTGGAATCTTTTCTACAATATGTTTGACATGTAGCTAGCTATCTTCCAAATACAAACTTCCAGTGATGGGAATTACAGGGAAGTCATTACCATTCTGGTTTTTTTGTTTTTGTTTTTGTTTTTTTTTTTAGTGAGGCAGTTGGGGTGAAGTGACTTGCCTAAGGTCACACAGCTAGTAAGTGATAAGTGTCGGAGGCCGGATTTGAACTCAGGTCCTCCTGAATCCAGGACCGGTGCTCTATCCACTGTGTCACCTAGCTGCCCCATTGTTTTATTTTTGTTTTGTTTTGTTTTGTTTTGTATAGCTAGTAAGTGTTAAGTGTCTGAGGCTGGATTTGAACTCAGGTACTCCTGACTCCAGGGCCGGTGCTCTATCCACTGTGCCACCTAGCTGCCCCGTCATTACCATTCTGGATAGTTCATTCTATACTGTGTCAGATCTAATGTAATCATGTACCTTAAACAAAGTACCACATACTCTTGATGAAAATATTAAGATTAGCATTTTAGAAAACCAGAAGCCTGATGGTTTTTAGTGTTTTGAAGTGTATAATTTCCAGTGAAGTGGCTAGAAGCCATTACCAGAACAAGACAAATTACCTTTCCATTTGTTTCAAGTTTAGCAATTTAATATGGTAGAATAGAAAGCATATTGTAATGGGAGATGAAACATCTGCGTTCTAGTTATAAATATACCACTAGAGGGACAGCTAGGTCTAGCAGTGGATAAAACACCAGCCCTGGATTCAGGAGGACCTGAGTTCAAATCTGGATTCAGACACTTGACACTAGCTGTGTGACCCTGGGCAAGTCACTTAACCCTCATTGCCCTGCAAAAAAATAAATAAATATACCACTAGAATATAATGTAACCAAGGGTAAGCCACTTCATGTCTGGACACCAGTTTTCTAATATGTAAAATGAGAGGACTAAACATGAATGCTGAACTCCAATAAAAACTCAAGTTCCCTTACATTGTGATCTCTGTAATGTCCCCAGATATATGAATCACTGTACTATATGCTTAGCTACATAAAGAGATCAAGTCCATTTACTTTATGGTTTTTTGTTTTTGTGGGGAAATGAGGGTTAAGTGACTTGCCCAGGGTCACACAGCTAGTAAGTGGCAAGTGTCTGAAGCCATATTTGAATTAAGATCCCCCTGAATCCAGGGCCAGTGCTTTATCCACTGGACCACCTAGCTGTCCCCTAAATCCATTTACTTTAAATGCTTACAGATTATTATATTCAACTTAGTTAACTAACTGCCTCTCTTAGAGCAGTATGCCAAGGTTCTGGGGAAGACACAACATTTAGTTTAATACAAGGTCTCTGGCCTAAGGGAGCTTATGAGTGATTTTTTTTCTGTGAATAAAAACAAAATAATACACACACATACACAAGAAGTTTGGGCAGAAATTTAGTAGATTAGAGAAGGGAAGGGGAAGATATTCAAGATATAAAGAATGATGTGAGGAAAGGGGATTTGGAAGCAATATAAAGGTGTGTTGGCAAGAAAGCCAAGAGAACACATGGGGGAAATCAAATGGTCCAGTTTAGCTGGCGCATTAAAGCAGAAAAAAGTCAAAAGAATGAGACAAAGCTGGAAAATTAAGACCAACACACCAGGAGTCTTCCTTCCTTCCTCTAGACAATGCAATAATGAATCAGCATACCTGCTAACAGTTATCCCTCCCTTTTGTTCCTTGAGTAGCCTATCTTCATTTTAATCAAAATTGCTCATACCTTTTAATAACACTGCTTGTTCCTAATTCCTTCTTTGTAATATATTTCAGGCATATTCAAAAGCACCATGTTCTTTAGAGACACCACACTTTTTTGCTTCCCTCAGCTATGTAACCCCTTACTTCTCTATATCCTTCCCAGATTTGAGTCTTTTCTGCAAGCCTTAAAGTGGATAATCTCCCAACCTTGTATTTACAACCATATTTTCTCTCTCTACACTCTTACCCTATCAATTTAATGAAATCCGATGTTTTGATAACTTAAAAACACAATTCTCAGCTCTCTTTCTATAGTCTGAATATCTCTCCAGAACTTCAAGCCTAAATCTTCAAATACTTACAAAACATTTAAACTTAGGTTAAAGCTCAAACTCAGTGTGTCTCAGATTAAGTGCACTATCATTCTTTTTATTTTTGTGTTTTGTTTTGTTTTGTTTAATTTTTGCGGGGCAGTGTGGGTTAAGTGACTTGCCCAGGGTCACACAGCTAGTAAGTGTCAAGTATCTGAGGTCAGATTTGAACTCAGGTCCTCCTGAATCCAGGGCCAGTGCTTTATCCACTGTGCCACCTAGCTGACCCACTAACATTCTTTTTAAACCTACTATATGTGTCTGATGTGTCATCTTTCTCTCAGTCTACCAAGTGTGAGATTATCTTCATCTTGATTTCACTCTAACTCACCTTGCATATGGCTAGGAGGTCTTATCAATTCTATTTATGCAACATCTATACAATGTCTTCCTTTCTATCCCCACTGCTACTGCCATAATACAGAACCACATTCTACCTACTTAGCAAAATGTAACCTATATCATTATAGGGCTCCCCATTTTAATCCTCTACCTCTGACCAATCCATCCTTTATATTACTTAAAGAAAATTATTTCTTATTCATGGACTTAATGTCAGTTCTCTGCTCAAAAATCTTTAGTGGCTCCTAACTGCTACCAAGTCAAGTTCAAATTCTCTAACCAGCATTCAAAGTCCTCTAATCCCTTGTACTGCCCCACTGTTTTAATTTGATGCCACATAACTGCCTTCCAAAAATTCCAGGAAGGAAAGCATTCTAAGGATAGGGGACGGGCAATAATAACAGAGTGAGGAGATGAAGTCTTGTATGATAAGAATGTCAAAGAAGCCAGTTTGGCCAGATCCTAGAGTACATGGAAGTTTGAGAGGCTAGGTTATGAAGAACTTTAACTGCCAAAGAGAGGAATTTATATTCGTTTCTGAAAATAATAGAGAGTCACTGAAGTTCTTTGAGGAAGAAAGTAAAAAGACCAGACCAGAACATTAGGAAAATCACTTTAGAAGATGAGAGGAGGATGGATTAGAATGAAGATAAATGTGAGTCAAAGAGACCAACCAGGAGGTTATTCCAACACTCTAGGCAGGAAGTGTACCAGAGTGGTATCTGTGTGAGTAAAAAGAAGAGGAAATATACAAAAGCTATTGTAAAGGTAGAACTGACAAGATTTGATAACAGACTGAATAACCTAGAGAGAAAAAACTATCCAGGAGAGAATGATGCCCAGTATCAAAAGTTGGAGAGAAGGAGGAGGAGTACTAGGAAAAAGCCATTAGATTTAGTCATTAAGGGATCATTTATAACAGTATCTAATACACAGTAGGCATTTAATAAATGTTTGAATGATTAATCTCCTTGACAGAAGGAACGATATCTTAACTGAACCCTGAATCTCTCTACAACATAAGCTATAATTGAAAATGTGGCACTTATTAGAGTTTAATGGATTTTTTCTGAATAATGTATATTGTTCTTAATATTAGTAATTTTATTTTCCTTTATATAAAGGAATCTTTACTCCCATTACAATCGTACTTAAAGTTTGCAGTCCTTCACACACATGATCTCACTGAAACCTCAACAAATCTAAGAAGTATATGCTTTTAGAAGAGAATCATTATTTTTAGTGATCCCGGAATTGATTCCCTAATTCTAAGCTATAAATTGAAGAGGCATATCACTTAATACATTGTACATTTTTTAACATTTTTTTAAATGTATGTGAGCAAATGTGTTAAAATTACTTTGGCATCACATAAGGAGGTCTTCAGACTATCAGTTCAACTTAATAATTTTTTTAAAACTCTTGACTGGTATTCTCTTTAATATGAAGATTTGAATTCTCAATTTTAGCACTTGGTATAAAGCACTGGAATAGTGAAGTTAAAAGACCTTTTTACATACTCTATGAGCAATAAAACTTCCAGGCAGGGTCATGTGAGGGAGAAAAGACATGAAAGCTGTCTTGCCTGATGTAGACTAAATGGTAGGGAAATAGATGTTTACATTACAATATATAAAAACTATGTTACTAAGAAAGAAATATTTGACAAAATGCAGAATTATCATGCCAACATACTTAAAACTCAAAAATGGAGACTTACTTTTAAGATGGCTGCTTTCACAAGACTTATTTTAACTAGTGGTACAGGGGAAGGGTTTTCCCACTGATCACAAAGCTGAACTGTAAGGGGGTTTGGTAATTCTTTTCCATTTATCACTGGAATAGGCTGAAACACAGAAAAATATTTTAGGTAAATATATACCAAATTACACGGTATATGGTCATTTCCTGATTCACACCAAAAGAAAAATTTAATCATTTTAAAGTAATAGTGTATTGGTTTCTTTGTCGTTCTGGAATGCTGTAAGAAACACAAATTTTAAAAAGTGGTTCTTGTGAAAGACACTTCACCTCTTCCCCAACTCAGAGTCAACAAGTGGGCTCTTCAATAAAATGGAGCACTGCCCAAAAGTTGTTCACTCTTCCCAAGTGAACAGATTTTATGTTGACACTCATATTTCAACTTACGGAGAAAATAACATACTCTCTTATATATGCCTCTGCTAGACACACACACATTTTGAAAATTAACAAACTAATCTATACAAACAGAACCATTGATAAGTCATAATCCAATGTCTCATCTTGGTTCTGGGGCAAACTTGGAATGTTCAGGATGGTTAAAAACAAAAGATTCAACATCATTTCTCTGGGGACTTAGTGATGAATAACCTTGAATTTCTTTAGTGACAGGCAGAAAGGCGGGGGGGGGGGGGGGGGGGGGGGGAAGGGCGCCACAAAATTTTAGATTGCAGTTTTTAGACTATACATAAATATGAACCTGTCAGTACTCTCAATGTGAGATTCTCTACTCAAGGAATGGAATCATATCCATCCTAACATTTTTGTTCTAAATAAAACCGGAAGCCACAAGGAAATTGTAGCTAAATGGAAGAGTTGCTCACAGGTTTTCCTTGAAGAGGCAAATAAAGGAGTTGAACTATATGTTCGTCTAAAAAAAATATCATTCCATGTGATATTACATTGTTCATAAGATTTTTGGCAAAAAGGCTAGCATGAAAATGGTAATAATATGGAGAATCATCTGTAGGAGAGTATGGGAATTTTAATAAGAATTCAAAAAGATTCTCAAAATTCAATAAAAACATGCCTTGTTATTCAGTGATGGAAATGCACAAGTGGCCATAGGGAAAAATGGCAAAAAAGGGTAGTAAAATACATGACTCAGAAAAAATAAACAAAAGAGGTCAATAGACTGTTGACTCATCAGAAACCTGACAAATATGCATTATAAACACTTTTTTAAAGTCACTGGAGGGGGGGGCAGCTAGGTGGCGCAGTGGATAAAGCACTGGCCCTAGATTCAGGAGTACCTGAGTTCAAATCCGGCCTCAGACACTTGACACTTTCCAGCTGTGTGACCCTGGGCAAGTCACTTGAACCCCATTTTCCCACCGGAAAAAAAAAGTCACTGGGGGGGCAGCTAGGTGGCACATTGGATAGAACACTAGCCCTGGATTCAGGAGGACCTGAGATCAAATCCAGTCTCAGACACTCGACACTTACTAGCTGTGTGACACTGGGCAAGTCACTTAACCCCAATTGCCTCACTTAAAAAAAAAGTCATTGGGCCAACAATATAGGAAGTTCCATATAAACCAGAACCAATTTCAGATAATTATGCTTTTTAAGAGAAAGGGGGTGCAGCTAAGTGGCACAGTGGATAAAGCACCGGCCCTGGAGTCAGGAGTACCTGAGTTCAAATCCGGCCTCAGACACTTAACACTTACTAGCTGTGTGACCCTGGGCAAGTCACTTAACCCCAATTGCCTCACTAAAAAAAACAACAAAAAAACAACAAGAGAAAGGAAATGACAAGTCAACAAGGTAGGATTCTTTCTTAAAGTTAGATTTGTGTAGTCAGATAATCAACTTATTATAAGAAAGAACAAAATCAATGAGGCTATTAGATCCTGAGGCATGCAGATAAGTCATAAAGGTGGGGCAAATCCAACCCAACCTATTTAAACTGTGTTGTAGCCCCTCCCCCTAAAATGGAAAATGATTGAGAATAGACATTGATAGATACTATTACCATTCCCTAAATTTAATGAATATATAAGTTAATCCTCTCAATATCACAAAAAGAGCCCACCACCACCACCACCACCACCACCACAAACACCCAGACATACTTCAGCTGAAACAAAAAAGGCAGGCATAGCTATCACAACATTATTTAAAAGTAAAAATACATTTAGAAGACCTCATTGCAGGGCAAGGGCAGGACACACAGAAGATTGTGAGCAATATATTTTATCAAACAACATGAAACACTAGAAGGAAAAACAAGATTGATATAAAGTTTGGTGAGAAACTCATCCCAAACATAAAGATGAAACTGGATGGGTAATAAGCAAAAAAAAAAAGAAAAAGGACTTCTAAAGAATTTTACAGCTATTTTCACCATTAGTTAAAGTGAAAATTACTACATTTTGACTTAACATCTCAACTCTAGATGTACTGCATGAATCTTAAGAAAACAATGAAAGGGAAAGTCACTGGCCTAGAACAAGTATTTTTGGGAGAATTATGTGCTAGAAGTAACAAAATTTTGATGAAATTGAGAAAGCAATTCTCAAGGTAACTCGAAAAGGAGAATATACTAAAGGCTTGGGGAGAAAAAACTTTATTACTACTAAAATAAATTACCAAGTTTCTATTAATTTTAAATGGATTAATAATGCATTTGTCCTTTGCCACTTCAAGAAAAATTTTAAGAGAAGAATCTGCATACACTGAGAGCATCCTTGAAGAAAATATGAGAACACGATGACTTTTGCGAATGACAATCTCTAGAAGACTACAACTTTACAATCATAAAATTAACTAAAAAAATATTAAAAAACCAAGGTCGGGGGGCAGCTAGGTAGTGCAGTGGATAAAGCAGTGGCCCTGGATTCAGGAGGACCTGAGTTCAAATCCGACCTCAGACACTTGACACTTACTAGCTGTGTGACCCTGGGCAAGTCACTTAACCCCAATTGCCTCACTTAAAAAAAAAAAAAAACAAGGTCAATTGGTTTGTCTGTTGACTATAAAAAATTGCTTTATTTGGTAGAGGAAAATACTGCCTTAAAAGGCTCTCTTTCCAAAAGGCATTTTCCATATATATGCCAAAATCTTACTGAAATCCTTTAACATAACAGATATAGCTTCTCCGAATATCTTTCTAATTATGACTAAAAAATAAACATATATGCAACAAAAGTTTTTGCCACTGTCACAGAGGAAATCCAGAATAGAGCTGAAATTGAAAAGAAACTCCCTATATATAATGTTAAGGGCTAAAATTCTAGCTAGTCTGTCTAAAATATCTAATGAGTGGTCGCCAATAAATTATAAGCTTTAGCAAGAGTTAGACTTTTAAGCATTTATTAAGGAGAATAAGAATTTGTTAAAGAGAGAAGACAAGGCCTAGATTCCTATCTATTAAAGGGAGAGCACATGTCTAGCTCCGCTCTCCACCAGAGTCCAAAGGAAAGAGCCAGTCAGAACGCCCAGCTCTTCCTTCTTCCTCCCACTAGCAAACTTCACTTCCTGACGCCAAAGAAAAGACGCATGTTCTCCAGCAGGTGGCATCATTCCAATTGTTACAATAAGGAGATCGTTCAAGGGTTCCTATAGCTACATGATATTGTTCTGATGACATCAAGACAGAAAGGACTACAGAGCCTTCTAAATGAAATCCAAAAATCACTTAAGAGTCTGGTCTAATTAACTTTCTTAAAGGAGAAACAAAGTTGATGAAAAATGCCTACTGTCCAGATTTGGGGGCGGGGCGGAGAGATGAGGGTTAAGTGACTTGCCCAGGGTCACACAGCTAATAAGTGTCAAGTGTTTGAGGCCTGATTTGAACTCAGGTACTCCTGACTCCAGGGCTGTGGTGCTCTATCCACTGCACCACCTAGCTGCCCCAAAGTTAGAGTTTTAAAAGAAAAAGGTCACCTCATACTCAAGAGACTAAAGCAAAGTGGGAAGAGTGGCAGATAACGTATAAGTGAACTGAAAGGTAAAGTTGGGTAGAAGATTGATTATTCTATTTCTACAACCATGAGATATTCAAAGAATTTACAAATTAAATGCTTAAGTCAACCTTTTCGCTTATATAACAAGTATTTTCGAAACATCATGAAAAGGGTTTTTATGGAGGAAAAAGGTCTTAAATATGAAAATGGATGCACCTGCTATAATTAAAATTAATCTCACTATAATACCAACACTTGCTGTTCTTTTTTTATTTTTAAATGAGGCAATTGGGGTTAAGTGACTTGCCCAGGGTCACACAGCTAGTAAGTGTTAAGTGTCTGAGGCCTGATTTGAACTCAGGTACTCCTGACTCCAGGGCCAGTGCTCTATCCACTGCATCACCTAGCTTTCCCTACTTGCTGTTCAGAAATTAAAATCAATATCATAAATTTATTCACTGCAAAATAATTCACATCTTTACTGTAAACAATCTTATTCTCAAAATACTAAAAGTTTACTATCTTCAAGAATTCTCTAAATCATTTTAAAAATTAAAAAATCTTTTTATACTTGCAAACAATGGATTTATAAATTCTGATTTCTATTCTTTCAATAACTGAAGTAACATCTATAGTTTTTTTCCCCCCACAGGGCAATGGGGGTTAAGTGACTTGCCCAGGGTCACACAGCTAGTAAGTGTCAAGTGTCTGAGGTTGGATTTGAACTTAGGTACTCCTGAACCCAAGGCCGGCGCTTTATTTACTGTGCCACCTAGCTGCCCTATCTATAGTCTTCTTAGCAGAAACCCTTTACAAAAATCACTCCAATTATTATACTGAAATAAGATTTTCAGCTCTATTTACAAAAAAAAGGAAATCAGGCAATTCCAATGACTATTTTAAAACAAACCACTATTAATTCATAATTCTGTAGACAACTCAGAGATGAGAAATAACAATGTCATGTTTTACAAGGGACTGTCTTTACAAGAACTCTGGAAGGTCATTGGTGAGTTATTATCCTCCCTATTTAATAAATGGGAAAACTGAGGCTCTAAGAGGTCAAGTGACAGGCCCAGATTAATAAATGTAATATGTAGTAGAACAAAAGATATAACTCCTAAGCTTACTTAGTGTTAAGTCAAAATCTATACAAATTCTTACTAAAACACAAGTTTAGGAAAGTAAATTTAGATATGAATAACTTATTTTAAAGCTTCTTATTTCTAATTATTATTCAATACTTTTCTGAATATTACTGAGGCCTCAGGAAGTTTAATGTCTTGCCCAAGGATCAGTGGGTAGTGTCAAAAATAAGACCTATGGCTAAGGCCTCTGACTCTATAAGTAGAGCGTTCTACCATACCCCAAGGAAAGATCTCATATTAGAAAGTAACTTGGGGCAGTTAGATGGCGCAGTGGATAGAGCACCAGCCCTGGATTCAGGAGTACCTGAGTTCAAATCCGGCCTCAGACACTTAACACTTACTAGCTGTGTGACCCTGGGTAAGTCACTTAACCCCAACTGCCTCACGCCCCCCCAAAAAAAGTAACTGTATGGGGGCAGCTAGGTGGTGCAGTAGATAGAGCACCGGCCCTGGATTCAGAAGGACCTGAGTTCAAATCCAGCCTCAGACACTTAACACTTACTAGTTGTGTGACCCTGGGCAAGTCACTTAATCCCAATTGCCTCACCAAAAAAAAAAATTTAAAAAAAAAAAAAGAAAGTAACTGTATGAAACTAAAGTATGAAATGTGTTATTTACAGCAACTTCAAAAGAGGGATTTAGAAAATAATCGATAAATAGTTATAGGCCAGATTGTTGTTGTTTGGCCTTCATTCTAAAAGAGAACCATAACATCAGGAGGTAATGTCTTGATTTGCAGTGAACTGGATAAAAGTCACCAATCTTACTCTCTCCTTGAGAGCCACCTGGCTCCAGTGGCGAGATAAACAACAAGTTGAAATGTTTTAAAGGCAATTGGGAAAAAAATAAAATAAAATAAAATAAAGGCAATTGGGGTTAAGTGACTTGTCCAGTGTTACACAACTAGTAGGTAAGATTTGAACTCAGGTCCTCCCAACTTCAGGGCCAGTGCTCTATCCACTGAACCACCTAGCTAACCCATATAGACCAGAAGAAAACCTAATAAAGTATACTTTAATTTATTTCCCTCATTGTAAAATCTAAGAATCTGAAGGCACTTCAGGGTCATCTAGTCCAAGAATCATCTACCTCAACCCAGCATGCAATTATGCAGTCTCAGCCTGAAGACTGTCAGGGCCAGTCACTGGTATCTTTCCCCTTCCATAAGTTCTTAAATACAAATGCAAGCTTACCTTCCCCTTTCCTCACTCACTGTTCATTTCTGCCAGTAAAGTCAAAGGAGAAGCAAATGTTTTAAGTATAACTTTACCTTCCCAAAAAGAAGCTATTAAAGAGTTAAATATAAACTGCATTGCTAAATGTATCTCAAATAATCTATCTCAAAATCTGTAAAAGGAAAGGGCTGGATCAGATGACCACAGAGGTACCATCCTGCTTTAGAACAATGATCCTATGATTTACATTACTGAAAGCTATACTTAAAATACATTCATTCAATATCAAACATATTAGATCAAGTCAGAAATCCTACTTACCTCTGTTAATTCTGGCCAGTTTAGCAGGAGAAGTTTAGCTGGTGGCCCTGAAATTAGTTGTACCCGGAGAAAGTCGGAAAACTCACGCCATGCAAAGCAGAGCTCCTTGTTTCCAGGAGGACCTGGGCTAAATTTTATGCCTTTTATAATTATAGTCTGTGTGCTGTCCTAATAAGAAAGATATGTTAAGAAAGAAAAATATGCTTTAAAGTCTTTTTTTTTTAATTCAAAGGAATTTCTTATTGGACTTCACTTTGGGATGGTTATGTCTCAGTAAACAAAAACTTACAGTAAACATCTTTTCAGCACTATGCAGAACACAAAAAGAAAAGCAAGTAAGAAACGATGAGCAGGAGGAGTTCAGAGAAACCTGGAGGGTCTTGCATGGGCTGATGATGAATGAGATGAGCAGAACCAGAAGAACATTGTACACAGTCTCATCAACATTGTGTGTTGACCTACTGTGATGGACTATATTCTTCTCACCAATGCAATGGTACAGAAGAGTTCCTGGGGACTCATGATGGAAGAGGATCTCCAAATCCAGGAAAAAAAAAGAACTGTGGAGTATAGATACTGAATGAACCATACTACTTCTTTTGTTTTTGTTGCTGATGTTTATCTATTTTGAGTTTTGTTGTCATTGCTCTGATTTTTCTCTTATAACATGACTAATGCAGAAATATGTTTCATGCTATTATGTGTGTGTATGTATGTATATATGTGTATATATATATATATACACACACACATACACACACACATATATACACACACACACACACACACACATATATAACCTATATCAGATTGCCTGCTGTCTAGGGGAGGGGGGAGGAAGGGAGAAAAAATCTGAAATTGGAGAGCTTGTATAAACAAAAGTTGAGAACTATCTTTACATGTAACAGAAAAAAAATAAAATACTTTATTAATTTAAAAAAAAGAAAAGAAAAATAAGCTTAATATTGGTTCCCAAAGCCTTCGGAAACCTTAATCTATTACTTCACCAATCTATTTAAATATATATTCACTCAGTAACCTATTTTAGTTTTTTGGGTGGGGCAATGAGGGTTAAGTGACTTGCCCAGGGTCACATAGCTATTAAGTATCAAGTGTCTGAGGCAGGATTTGAACTAGGGTCCTCCTGAATCCAGGGCTAGTGCTTCATCCACTGGGCCACCTAGCTGCCCCCACTAACCTATTTATTAAGCTTGAATCATATAGAATTCCAGTGGTAGACATTAAGAAATAATAAAATTAAATGTGAAACCATGAGGTACTAATTATAAGGGCAACAGGAATCTAATTAGTCAGTCAACTAGCATTTTTTAAGTGTCTACTATGTGCCAGGCACTATGTTAAGTGCTGGGATCCAGCAAAGGGAGAAAGAAGTATTGTCTTGGTCCTTAGTGGAGAGGTAGAATTTAAATATTGCAGGTAGAGGATAGCATTATCATAAGCTCTTCAGTCCACCTAATAAAAAGCAGTGCTATGCAGAAGAAACAAGGAAGTGGTTACTAAAGAACACTGAAAAATAAATTTCAACAGATTAAGGCCTTGAAAGCCATCCAGTAGTTTGAACTTTACATAGTAGATAATAAAGAACTACTGTGAGCTGCTGAAGAGTAACATAACAACATGAAGATGACACAAAAAAAATACTGTGTGTTCTATATCCAGTCTCCCAATAAGCCAGTCAACAATTCTATTATTTGAATTCTAGAACTCTACCATTAGTGACAAATGGTTTTCCAAGATCATCTGTTTCAATAAGATATCCAACTTCTTTATTTCTTAAATAATTCTGAATCACACATTATTATATGGCTATAAAAAACAAATGCTGCTCTATTCTCCACCCCCACATCAGGTAAAAATCTTTTGAAATACATGGCCAGAGAAAACCTACCTAAAAATAACATTCTCAAATGGGTTCCCATTTGAAAAAGGGAAGAAAAATGACCATATACCACTTTCCAGACTATATCCATTTTCCATAATATGAAATAAATCACATACAAATATTTCAATCAGTCTTACCTGCCAAGTAATTTTCAAATTGGATTTATCAAGTCCGTTTCCAGAAATTCCCAAAGAAGTTAAACAACTTGATGTAAATGTTTGTATCTGATTTCCATACTGATCTGTAATTATTACCTCTTTAAAAACAAAAGAAAAATATTTTGCAGACATGATTATTTTAATTAAATCAATTCTAAAATGTTACCAATTCTGACACAAAGAGACTGGACCTGTACTTTCATTATCATATATGGAACTCCCTGTAGGTCCTTACCTTCTCAGCAAGTTATAGACTAAGATTTGCCTTGAGCACAAAGAAAAGAAGTGATTTGCCCAGGTTCACATGGTCAATATGTGTCAGAGACAAGAAGTGAATCCAGGTCTTCCTGCTTCTAAATCTGGTTCTTTAGCCAGTATGCCTTGTTGCCTCTCAGGGAATTAGAGATTATTTCAAATTACAATGTATCACTTCATCAAGTTAGGTCTCAGAACCAGGCTAAAAGAAATAAAAGTCTGACCTATGAATGTAGATAATGGCGCCCCAACATATGCTTCTTAGATTTTTGTTACAGCTATTATGACAACATGAGGCACGCAAAGTAGTAAATACGTATTCGCCCCACAATCAGGAAGATCCAGCTTCATGTTCTGATTCTGAAACAAATTGGCTCTGTGACCCTGGGCAAGTCACTTCTCACCTCAATACTCCAATCAACTGGGGGCGGCTAGGTGGCGCAGTGGATAAAGCACCGGCCCTGGATTCAGGAGTTCCTGAGTTCAAATCCGGCCTCAGACACTTGACACTTCTAGCTGTGTGACCTTGGGCAAGTCACTTAACCCCATTGCCCCGCAAAAAAAAAAATACTACAATCAACTAGCTCTCTAAGACTGTAAGTTGAAGAACTGCTGATGTACCTGGGCGGGGGTGGGGGTGGGGGTGGGAGTGGGAGGGGGAGGGGGAGGGGTGAGTTTCAACTGGAAGTTCCCTACAACAATGCACAGGTCTGGGCCAAAACAAAATGAAATATACTATCACAGAATGTTTTAAACATACTTTATTGTCATTTGCACCTTGCAACAAAGGTAGATAGTATATGTATTTTTATCCCTAATATATAGTTCAGGAAACTGAGACTCACATATTTAAATAAACGACTTCCACAAAGATATATAAGTAGGACCACTAGAGTCAAGGAAAAAGACCCAGTTCTCTTGACTCACAATTTAGTATTCTTTCCACCATATTGATTCTATGTTTTAAAAATCAGCAATATTTCCCAATTATCATACATTGTTATGAGTCTAGATGTGATCTCTACAATCCTCATTTGCTTTATTATTCTCCTTGCTATAATTCATTCTGAATAAAAAATAATGAATCCAATCAAGGCCAAGATGGCAGGGGAAAGGCAGTAAGCTCTTGTTGCTCCCCACACAATCACTCCAAAAACCTCCAAATAATGCCAAAAAATAATGAATATACAATCCTTCAGTCTTTTTATAACAAGAAATGCTGAATATAAGTATTGTTTAAAATAATATGCCATACTAACCTATTTCTCCTTGGAGCTCCTGACCCATTTGTATTGTTTTTCCTCCTTTTAACTTGCATTTAAGTTGTTTTGGTTCATCAGGCAGTGGTCTGAAATTAGTTTACAAATTATAAAACTTTCCTAAAGTCATTAATTAAAGGAAATTTTAATAGAAATTTACATTGCCCTAGCAAAGATATCATGAAGCTAGGTGGCACAGTGGATAGTGTCGGTCCTGGAGTCTGAACTCTTCGTGAGTTCAAATCTGGCCACAGACATTTACTAGTTGTGTGATCTTGGGAAAGTCACTTCCACCTATTTGCCTGAGTTCCTCATCTGTAAAATAAGCTGGAGAAAGAAATGGCAAACCCCTCCAGTATCTTTGCCAAGTAAATCCCAAATAGGCTCACAAACAGTTGGACATAAATGACTGAGCAACAACAAATCAATGATATTCCTTTATTTACCATCTCAAGCAAGTACAATACAGATAGAAACCCAGAAGTAAGCAAAAAAGGAATCTGCCTAGAAAACTTTAGAAGGATCCAAAACTCTTATCATGATGACTTCTCCTTGCACTGGTATAGACAGTACTCCTTTTTTCATCTTGCACATGTGTGAAATTGCTCTGCATGTCTGGCTCAGAATCATTCGCTTCCTTCAAGGCTCAAACAAGATGTCACCTCATACAAGAAGCCTACCCTGATACCAATACTTGTAAGGGACCTTTCTTTATTCAAAGTATATTGTTTTTTAATTATCTACATGAACACTGCATTCTCCCTGTAGAATTTAAGCTCCTTGTAGGCATACATAATTTTTTGTTTTATCTGTCCCTGTATTCCAATGCTTTGCAGAAAAGTATTTGTATTTCATAATTTTTTCTTGAACTCAATTGAATAAATTCTCTTAAATCACTGAATCTCAAGTGACATAGGCTTCAGAATCCAGCTAGTTCAAGCCATGTCTGAACAAACCCCTCTTCCAAATATTTAACATGTGATTATCCAGCCTCCACTTGAAAACTTCCTGTGGGGGGGAACCTCATACCTTGTGAAGCAGCCTACTACACTTTTAGATACTCTAAATATTATAATTTTTTCCTTTCATCAAACCTAAACTTGATGCTTTAAAACTTCCAGCCAGTGCCTGTAATTCTACTCTCTAGAGCTAAGCAGAACAAGTCTACTCCTTCATGCTGACAGCTGTCAAGGGCTTGAATAAAGATGTCATGTGTCTCCTCTAGCTTTCCCTTTATAAGGATAAATGCCAATTATTTCAAAGAATTCTCATATGAAAGCAAATTTACTGAAAGCATTATTTTGGTATTATATCCTCCAAACCTGATATACTGCCTTGTAATTATTATTATTTAAAATGTTGACATATAGAATAAACTGAGAGCCCTTCATCTTCCTCAACATCCTCCTCCGGATGCTCATGCGCTGACTGGCATCTTTTCCAAAATGTATTATCCAGAACATAACTTTCGATGTGGTCTGAACAACAGAGTATAATAGAACTCTTAACATTCTTCATCGCAACCACATAATGGAGCCTTTACCTTATTTCATTAGCCTTCTTGCCTCTCTTGTCACACTGCTGACTCACACTGGACTTCTAGTACAGTAAAATCTAATACTTTATGGAAACCAAACAGCAACAGACTGTGATCCTTCATGGTCATCGCACAAAGGGCCTATCACTTTTTCTAGTCAACTATGTGCCTGGTATCTTTTATATTTCTTACATATAAATCACCATGGACTAAATAAGGCTGATTATGTTAATCATTTTTCTTCCCACTGAAATAGGAGGAGGTATGGCTTAGGCTGCTCATGTAGTGCCTTAAACTACAATGCTGTTTTGAACTTGGTATTCTCTTCTCCATCTTATCTTTCTAAGGGGATAATTGAGAACAGCTCTTTACTCCTCATAGGTGCCTCTGGGTCTCGTTCTGACTATCCAACAGACACCATCTACTCTGCTATAATACAACTTTCTCTTTTCTATACTGGCTCATCTTCAATAGTCGGGGCCTTGATACAGCTCTGGGTTCTAACAAGGGCTGGAGGCCTCAGCTGCCATTAGGGCAAGCAGGATGTCCAATTGATAAATCATAACAAAGGGAAATCTGTTCATGGACATGGCTGAGAAAGATACTGATGACCAGGTCTTGGCCAAAGTTACAGACACTCATGACGAATGTGCAGAAGACAGACAGTGAAGTGGTTGTTATCCAAAATTAGAGGTCTCTTTTGCCAGATGATACTCCTATATTCACCGTTTTTCCTGGCCCTGTCACAAGAAACCTCACAAGGACTGTGACAGAGGACGGAAGAATGAAATGGCTGCCATGGACTGCCTATTACCAGTACCCTCTTTTACTACATTATCCTCCTGATCGTCACTACCATCTGCCCTGCTCTGATCGAATAAGTATTCTAATGAAGAGAGAAAATCTCCCCATCCATAGCTAACAAACACTCACTTCCTGCTCTGTAAATCTTTAACTTTAGAGTTGCTGTGCACAAAGTTAAAATGATCTCCTATACTACCTCTCCCCAAACTCTCTTCATATATAGCTCAATCACACCTTCAATACTGCCAATGTGTTGGTTGGTATCCCTGATTAAAGTCTTATCCCACTTAAATCCATCTTCTAACTCAGCTGGATTTTCTGAAAGCACAGGTGTAACTTTCAATTAACCACAGTGGCTCCCTATTTCCCCCAGGATAAACTATAAATAAAAGCCTGTTAGACTTTAAAGACATGAATAATCCAGCCCTCCCTACCTTTCCAGGATTGTTACACCTTGTTCCCCAACATGTACTATACAATCCAGTGACACTGCCCTCCTCACTGCTCCTTGAACACAACACTCCCATCTCCAAATTCCATCTCTCTCTCCCATGACAAGGTGGTCTTACTCTTTACCAAGGGTAAGCCTTACCTGCTCAAGCAATCTCATTCCATCTTATCTCCTCCAATAGATTTCCCTGTCACTGCTACTCTATCAGTTATTTTCAAGCTTTTCCTGGCTACTGGCTCCTTCTCTACTACCTACAAACCTTGCAATTAGGCTGTTCTCTTACTCAATGCCTCCAAGCTTTGGAACTTTGCCTCAAAATCCAGATTTGATAGACTTCCAGCCCCACTATCATCCTATATCTCTTCTTTCTTTTGTGGCTAAACTTGAAAAGGCCATCAACAACAGATGCTTCTACTTTCTCTCCCACTCTCTTTTTACAATCTAGCTTCCAAACTTATCCCACCAAAAGTCACCAATGATCCCTTAGATAACAAATCCAATGGCCTGTTTTCAATCCTCGTTTTCCTCAACCTCTCTCCAGCTTCAGAAATTGTTGACTACCATTTTCTCCTTGATACTCTCTTCTCTCTAGGTTTTTTGGGACAAAGTCTCTCCTGGTCCTCCTACCTATGTGACCACTCCTCAGTCTTCTTTGCTGGATTCCCATTCCAATGCTTATCATCGCTGCCTGGCACACAGTAGATGCTTACTTAATAAATGTTTGACTGACTGATAGATCACAGCTATTAATCATACATGTCCCTTCAGGGTTCTGTCCTGGGCCATCTTCTCTTTTTCCTCTGTACTATTTCACTTGGTTGACCTCACCAGCTCTCTTGTATTTAATTACCATCTCTACATGCTGTCTATCCTCTTTAGACTGAGATCCTATAAAACAGAGCCTGACTTTTTCCCTTTCTTTGAATCAAAAGGACTTAACACAATCCCTGGCATATGGCAGGCATTTAAGAAATGCTAGTTGATTGAATAATTGATTTTTCTGGAAGATATCAATTATTGCTACCTTCTACAATACTTCTTCCTTCTGTCTCTCATGTTCTTCCTATCTAAAACATATTCTGCCAAGACAAATAACTGGATTTACTCCTCGCTTCCCTATTACCATTTCAGATGTCCGTTCTACCACCATCACTGCTACTGTAATACTCTCTCCTAACTGATCTTACCTAATATGCCTTTTATTTCTAATCTATCCTTCAAAGGGGCCAAAATAATCATCCTATGGAAAAAGTCAGACCATATCACTTTCTGGCTCAAAAAACATGACTTCTCTGAATACAATGGAATACTATTGTGCTGTAAGAAATGATGAGCAGGAGGAGTTCAGAGAAACCTGGAGGGTCTTGCATGGGCTGATGATGAATGAGATGAGCAGAACCAGAAGAACATTGTACACAGTATCATCAACATTGAGTGTTGACCTACTGTGATGGACTATATTCTTCTCACCAATGCAATGGTACAGAAGAGTTCCAGGGAACTCATGATAGAAGAGGATCTCCAAATCCAAAAAAAAAAAAAAAAAAAAGAACTGTGGAGTATAGATGCTGATTGAACCATACTATTTCTTTTGTTTTGGGTGCTGTTGTTTTTTTTTTCTATTTTGAGGTTATGCATCACTGCTCTGATTTTTTCTCTTGTAACAGGATTAATGCAGAAATAGGATTAATGTTATTATGTGTATATATATATATATGGATATATGGATATGGATATATAGATATATAGATATAACCTATATCAGATTACCTGCTGTCTAGGGGAGGGGGGAGGGAGGGAGAAAAATCTGAAATTGTAAAGCTTGTATAAACAAAGGTTGAGAACTATCTTTA
The DNA here is from genome assembly GCF_019393635.1 of Dromiciops gliroides. Classification (NCBI taxonomy): domain Eukaryota; kingdom Metazoa; phylum Chordata; class Mammalia; order Microbiotheria; family Microbiotheriidae; genus Dromiciops; species Dromiciops gliroides. The sequence continues at coordinate 231,795,828 of NC_057861.1, forward strand.
CATGTAACGGAAAAAAAATAAAATACCTTATATGTAAAAAAACAAACAAAAACAAACAAACATGACTTATCACTAATGCCTCTAGGATGAAATAAAAACTCCTCAGACTTGTATTTATTATCCTCTACATTATTCCTATTCCCATAATCTCTTTTTTTTAAACTGGACTATATCCTCTTTCCTGAGTTCAAAAACCTATTCTAACCTCCATGTATTCACACATTTCCCATCTCCATATCAGCCTAAGTACCAGAATATAATCCCTCCTTTCTCCACTTATAAGAATTTCCCCTTCATTTAGGACACTAACTCCTTTATGTATCAAAATCTGTTTTCTTTCTCATCAAACACTTACAAAGTATACATTTGAATATCTTTTATTGTCCTCATCACTCCCTACTTGAAGATAAACTGCTCGTTGTAGAGTATATATTTTTCTCTATTACAATGTAAGTTCCTAGAAGGTAAGGACTTACTGCTTTTGTTTAAACTTTGCTAATATCAAGGTGTGCTCTTTTTTTTTTCAGCTCAAAGTCAATGTTCCAAAAATGGTTTATTAATACAACCTTGGGAATAGGATCTTCCTAACTTAATAGGTACTATGACTTCCCAAGATTATTATTTTTTTAATTTTCAAGAAAAGCTCAATTCTAAAAATAATTAGTCCATATCAACTGATACATTTTTCTACCATATACATTTTAAGTACATTTTAGTACAAATAGGAGTATATATTAAAAATAAAGAAGAGGGGGCAGCTAGGTGGTGCAGTGGATAAAGCACCAGCCCTGGATTCAGGAGGAACTGAGTTCAAATCCGGTCTCAGACACTTGACACTTACTAGCTGTGTGACCCTGGGCAAGTCACTTAACCCCAATTGCCCCACCAAAAAAAAATAAAATTTTAAAATAAAGAATAACTTTTTTTACCTCTTTAAAAAATGCTAATTTAAAAATACCTGAAAAACAGACAAACCCACAGACCTTACAGTAAATGCACTCTCCAATGACACATGATCATCTTGGAATGAAACTTGGCAATATCTCATATCTTTCACAGATGCTGGTACTTGTACATCAGGTAGCAAACCCTGCAGCAAGTGTTCCTTATTAATCTCAGGTGTCCAATTAACCTAGGAGAGAAAAATGCACATGTGTAGGGGTTATGTGGAAAGACAGGCACATATGTACACACAAACCATTAGAAACTGTTTTCTTCTTGGAAATATTATAGCTTAAGCATAATTCACAGGAAGGAAACTGACATGTAGTATAATGTTAATAACTGAACATTCAGACATAAACCTATTAAACCATGAGTCAAGATTCACAGGAAATTCTTTTGCTCTTTGAATAAGTTATGTCTCACATGGTATTGTGCATATATTAAATACTTATCAAATGTTTGCTGTACTGAAAAGCAATTCTAACAATGTCACTCTGAACAAGCTAAAAAAGATCTTATAAGGGATATTTTCCTTCTCTGTAATATAGGAATTATAATGTTTACATGTTGCAAGGCTACAAAATGATAATTCATTTAAAGTATTGAGTAGCACAGAATTGAAGACAGAGTAGATGCCTGGTGACAGGGTAAGGGCTACACTAATGGGAGAACTTGAATATAATAGAATATTAATACAGTACTACAAGAAACAATGAATATGAAAGAATGAGGAAAAATATAAAGTCTGAAATGAACTGATGCAAAGTGAAATAAGCAGAACTAGGAAAATTATATACATTACTATAATGTAAATAGAAAAATTTACAAGTCCAAAAATGATTATGAAATTATGACCAAACCTAGCCTAAAGAGATAAAAAATTGTAAATAAGAGATGAAAAAACCCTCACTTCTTTCACTTATTTATGTATTGATTTGTTTATTTTTAATTCCTCACTTCTTTGCAGAGGAGGGGGACTATGGTTAGAAACACTGCATATATTGACAAAATCACTTGATGTGTTGGTTTTTTCTCCTTTAAAAAGAATTCACGGTTAAAAGGGTTGTAAGATGGGAGAGGGAAAATGAAATTAAAAATAAAATGAAATGAAGGTGATGTAAAAACAAAAAATATATATATTTTGTAAAATGGAAAATACAAAGTACTCATTAACAGATTAGGAATGGCAGTGACCAGCAAGCACTAAACTATTCTCCGGAAAATGACTTTGTATTTTCTTCATTATTACTGTTCTATAAATTCTCATCAAATGCCAATGTAATCAATGAAACATCTCTTGGGATGCCTCTTTCTAATCTGTATTCATCACAGTATGTCTACATCCTTCGTGTAACATGGCTAAAGAGATACCATAAAAAAGAGAGAAATCTGACTAAATGACCATTTAATAAGAAATATATTTTGTGTTCAGAAAATTGGACTCACTGAGGTATGCTCATATGGAAAAATAAATCCAAGATAATAGGATTAGAAAAACTTAGATTACATTAGTCAAAAATGAGTTTCTTTTGTAGCTAAAATAAATTTAAAATATGTTGGGACTACAAAGGTAGACCTGCCCTAAATATTTAGAAAAAGGGTAGCATGAAATTGATCTCTATAACTTTACATTACTTAGAAAAATGGAGGCATCATACAAATAATCACCAAGAATATATTTCAAATTATCAAATTTCTTGAAGACACTTCTTGTTTTTTGTTTTTGTTTTTGTTTTTTTTTTAGTGAGGCAATTGGGGTTAAGTGACTTGCCCAGGGTCACACAGCTAGTAGGTGTTAAGTGTCTGAGGCCGGATTTGAACTCAGGTCCTCCTAACTCCAGGGCCGGTGCTCTATACATTACGCCACCTAGCTGCCCCGAAGACACTTCTTATAAACCATTTATCAGCCCCCCTTTTTCCAATTTCTTACAAGTCAGAGGTCTAAAATATAAAAAACTCAACCAACTACTCATCTATGGTAATATAGTTACCTGGGAATTTACTATAACAACAATTCTCTTGCTTTTCTTCTCTGGGTTTATTTTGAGTCTGTATCTCCTGATTCAGCCAAGGTTCTAAGCATAGTGGACAAACCCAGACCTCAGACACCACTGCTGATTAGCATGGAAGCTTTGACCCTTAGCATCAATGTTCCCTCTTCACTCACACGGCACCCCACCACCCCCAACCAATGCAGGAACATTTGTACTTGGTACCAATTTTGTTCCAAATTAGAAAGTATATTACTGGTTGTAAAAAGACTATACTGTTTATAATAAAATAACTTTTTTGGGAGAACTTTATCCTGAGACTTACCTTAATTTTCTCAGCTAAAGCAGATGTTATAATAATTTCTCTTTCTCCTTCATCATACATTTGAAAGATGAGGTTATGCATGACATCTCCAGCTATCCAGTTAATCTCATCCTGGTGTTTGATCTGAATGGCCTTCTGTCCTTCTACACTGAATATCTGCAGTTTTGCAACATGGCTACTGGGAAGCAATCTAATAGTCTTCTCTACTGCTGGCACATCTTTACAACTCTAGTAGGAAAAAAAATAATTGAAACACAAAATTAAGAGATGATTATTCTATGAAAGAATGTTTCCTGCTAACTTTTATAATCTTTCATTATTTTATACAATATCACCTTATAATAATGCCAAAAGGAAATCTTTTCAAAACTGATATCAGAATCCTTTATACTTTATTAAAAATAGTTGAGATGGGGCAGCTAAGTGGTGCAGTGGATAAAGCACTGGCCCTGGATTCAGGAGGACCTGAGTTCAAATCCAACTTCAGACACTTGACACTTACTAGCTGTGTGACCTTGGGCAAGTCACTTAACACTCACTGTGCTGTAAAAAAAAAATAATAATAAAAAAAAAATAGTTGAGTGGTACCACATATGTATTTCTGATAAGCATAATTAAGATCCTACTTTCAACCAGGAAGATAATGTAAACAATGATTACAATGATTTAAGTGGAAAGAAAAGTAATGATGCAACTGACACATAACATGGGAAAATTATAACAACTAAAAGAAAAAACATGAGAAGGTTCTTCCTTTTTCTTCTGGCAGAGGTAGAGGACTGTGGGTATGGAACACTAATTTTGATATGTTGCTTGCTTTTGAGTGATGAAAAAACAAAGTATTAATAATAACTCATTTGAAAAGACTACTTCCTTATCAACATTATAAATTGTGTGTATAGCATTTTATAATTCCTTTTTATTACTTTGAAATTTCTTTTTGTTTTACATTTTGAATTTAACCAACACCAAAAACTAACATTTCCATATACAAAGCAGAACAGAAAAAGAGCACTGGATAGATAGGTATACACACATATATACATATAATGAAACCTATACTATGTATAACTTGTTTTTTTTTTTAATCTATAATAGGGGCAGCTAGGTGGCGCAGTGGATAAAGCACTTGCCCTGGATTCAGAAAGACCAGAGTTCAAATCCAGCCTCAGACACTTGACACTTACTAGCTGTGTGACCTTGAGTAAGTCAAGTAACCCTCATTGCCCCACCCCAACCCAAAAATCTATAATAAATTCAACATGTAATTTTCAAATCTATCCTGCTTATCTGTGCTTCCTTCAGTTCCCTTCTGTGTATTTTTTAAAATGGTTCACTATCTTTCGTTTTTGTTTTACATTTCAAAGCATTCATTTAACTGTACAAACTTCTCTTCTAAAAAATCCCTTCAATACCTCCAAATGCCACCCCAAAGAACTCTAAACTTATCAACTGAACTTTTCTGAGATTTTCAACTCTGTCCCAACCTCACAGTTCATTATTCTCCCTAGAGCACAAGTTCTTAACCTGGGGCCGATAAATTTATTATATTTTTTTTTTGCAGGGCAATGAAGGTTAATTGACTTGCCCAGGGTCACACAGCTAGTAAGTGTCAAGTGTCTAAGGCCAGATTTTAACTCAGGTCCTCCTGAATCTAGGGCCAGTGCTTTATGCACTGTGCTATCTAGCTGCCCCCAACGAATTTATTTTTAATAATATTTTAATAAGTATTTCAATATAATTCATTTTCTTTTTAACTTATACATTCAATTTTTTAAATTTAAAATGTGATTCTGAGAAAGTGTCTATAAGCTTCCCTTGACTGCCCAGCGGATACAGAATAAAAAAAGGTTAAGAATCCTGCCCTAAAGGAATCCAATACTCCAGGTAAAATGATCTAAATAAACTCTTGATCACTATTCCTACCTCAGTAATTTTGTTTATAAAATTCCATTCCAGCTCCAATTTCCACTCCTCTTTTCAGTTTGTCCAAATCTATCTATAACAGTATTATACCACTAGAACCAAAACAGAGCTTTGTCAATAAATCAAGACTAATCATTACCAAAAAAAAATTATCTAATTAGTGAAAAGATTGGATATTTAATAATAGATAACATATGATTTTAACCCCACCCCCAATTATTCCTTGTTGCTATAACAGTATCATACCACTAGAACCAGAATAGAGCTTTGTCAGTAAAGACTAATCACTACCAAAAAAATTATCTAAATTAGTGAAAAAATTGGATATTTAATAATAGATAACATATGATTTCTTACCCCCCCCCAATTATTCCTTGTTGGGGGAGTATGGGAACAATATTCACAGGATCATAGACTTAGATAATGGAATGGGATCTTAAAAAATACTTGGTGCAAGCCCCTCAATAAGTGAGATAATCAAGGTCCAGAGAAACTAAAAGATATGCCCAAGTAGTAGGAGTAAGAAAAATGAATGACAAACAGGATTAGAAAACAGGCTCTTAATCTTAGTCCAACTGATGGGAAACAGTACAAAATGCTGAATTTGAATTCTTTCTTGAAACCCAAGAAGATATGAGTTCAAACCAACTTCTGGCACTTTCTATACCTGCATGACTGAGCAAGTAACTTAATGAGCTAAAGAAACATTTTCCTGATCTTTAAAAAAGGAATAATCATTCTTAAGGAAACTGAGAGGAAACTAAGTCAAAGGTTAAGTAATGCCTAAAATGAGGTTAAGTAATGCCTAAGATGACAGAGCTAGTAAGTGATTGAAGTAAATTTAAACTAAGGTGTTTCAGAGAACTGAAGAGAGAAAAGACAATAAAGTCTGTTTTGAAAATATTGAGATTTGAGTTGTATATTGCCTCAAATATTGAGATTTGAGTTGTATATGGGACAGTCTGAAATGACTCAAAGTCTTGAAGTCACCTCCACAGAAATGAGACCTATGGAAGCTAATGTCAACAAGAAAAATACTATAGGAAGAGAAGAGGACCCCACTGAGGCAGTGTGACATGAATGAAAATCTAGTATAGGAAGAGAATCAAGTAAAAGAAAATGGATACTCCCAGAGGAAACAGCATTCACAAGAGAAGGTGGTCAACAATGTCAAATGCTAGAGAGGTTGAAAAGTATGAGAACTAAAAAGGGCCATTAGATTTGTCAAATTAAAAGATCACTGGTAATTTTAGAGGAGGCAGTTTCAGTAGAATGAGGTCAGAAGCCTGTGTAACAACAGTTTAGAAGAGGTTAGAGGAGAAGATGAGGAGTCATTTATTATAGATAGGAGTTTAGCTCTGATGGGTAGAGATAAAAGATGACAGCTATCAGCAATAGTAAGATTGGACCTATTTTTCAGTAGTGTCCAATTCTTTTTGACTCTATTTAGGGTTTTCTTGGCAAAGATACAGAAGCGGTTTGCCATTTCCTTCTCCAGCTCATTTTACAAATGAGCAAACTGAAGCAAACAGGGTTGAGTGACGTACCCAGGTCACAAAAATTAAGTGTCTGATGGCAGATTTGAACTTAGGAAGATGAGTCTTGCAGACTCCAGGCCTTGAGTTCTATCCACTGCACTACAAGCTGTTTAACAGTAAGATCTTGTGAGGTTTTTTTTAAGGTTGAAAAAGACTTCAGGATGTTTATAGCCATTAGGGATCAAGGGTACATGTAAAGGGTATAGCTTTTTTGAAGATAAATACTATCCATATTCATTAGAGATTAGAATAAGAGAGGAAACACTGGGGAAGTGGTATCAGGGGGATGAGGAGGGAGAAGTTGAGAGCTAACATCAAATAGCTTTAATTTTTTCAATAAAATATGAAGCAAGCAAGGTCCTCAACTGAGAGGGTTGGGGGAGGATGTGCTGGTTAAACAGAAAGAAAAATATTTAGAATAGTGTGGTAAAAATTATTTGGGGTAAAGATTAATATTCCTGTTTTTAGCTAACTCATTTGGAAGGGACCACACCTGGCCCACCCTGAGATTACTAAAGCAGCTTTTTTTTTTTTTAAGTGAGGCAATTGGGGTTAAGTGACTTGCCCAGGGTCACACAGCTAGTAAGTGTTAAGTGTCTGAGGCCGGATTTGAACTCAGGTACTCCTGACTCCAGGGCCGGTTCTCTAGCCACTGCGCCATCTAGCTGCCCCTTAAAGCAGCTTTTTGAAGGACCTCCCCTTTGGGGGAGGGGACATTGAACTCTCCTGGAAAGGAGGCGGGCTACTTCCAGGATGCAAGCTGGCTTCTTTCTTTCTGCTCGGACCCTTGAGGTGGCGGCATGCTGGTTCTCAGTCTGGCGGGCTATTCAGGCTTGGGTGAGTTAAAGATGGAAAACCCTAAATTCCTTTTAACTAGCTTAACTGGAAAGTGGTCTAGGATTGCATAGCCTAAGGTTAGAGTTAAGAATATCTGTATTTCTATTTTCCTATTTCCTTATCTTTGATTTTTATTAGTTTCACCTGTTATTTAATTAATTCCCAAGTAATAACATCTGATCCTTTTGTGATCTGGAGCTTAGAGGCTCTTTTCTTATTGACCTGGGAGAAATATCTAAAAAGGGGCTGTCCAGAGGGGAGGGTTAAACCTTAAAGGTCCCTCATATTTCCGGGAACCCAATATTAAGGCGAGTCACCCAAATAACGCTCAGTATATCAAATTTTGGCCCTCACAATAGAAACAACATTTGGGGAAGAGTAAATTATATTTTAATATCAGTAAGAATAGACCATATTCATATTCAACTCCCTCACAAATGCTAACCTGGACATAACTCAAGACATTTTTATCATAGGGATTTAAGTTTTACATAGGAACTGCTTTTTGAGAAACTGCTAATAAACATTTATGTATCTATAAAAAGCTGCAGAAATCTGATACATAAATAGATTAAATATAGTAAAAGAAATATATTGGACTACGAAAATCTTAATGGTAGGGAAATGTAAAATGACAATTTCAATACTTTATTTGAGGGGAGCGGGGCTTCACTGGTGTTTTCTTTTGCAGCATGGCTAATATGGAAATATGAAAGCACATGTATAATCTATATCAAATTGCTTGCTTTCTCAAGGAGGGGGAGAAGATGGTGGAAGAGAATTTGGAAATCAAAAATTTTTTAAATGAATGTTTTAAATTGTTTTTACTTCTAACTGAAAAAAATAAAAGAGGGGGAAGAAAGTTTTTAAAAGATCTGATTGCCCCCTTTGACCCAGCAATAGCACTCTTGGGTCTTTTTCCCAAAGAGATCATAAAAAAGTGAAAAGGACCCACATGTACAAAAATATTTATAGCTGCTCTTTTTGTGGTGGCAAGAAATTGGAAATTGAGGGGATGTCCATCAATTGGGGAATCGCTGAACAAGTTACGGTATATGAATGCAATGGAATACTATTGTGCTGTAAGAAACGATGAGCAGGTGGAGTTCAGAGAAACCTAGAAGGACTTGCATGAACTGTTGATAAGTGAGATGAGTAGAACCAGAAGAACATTATATACAGTATCATCAACATTATGTGTTGATCAACTGTGATAGACTAGATTCTTCTCACCAATCCAATGGAACAAGAAAGTTCCAAAGGACTCATGATGGAAAAGCCTCTCCAAATCCAAGAAAAAAAAAAAAAGAACTGTGGAATATGGATGCTGAGTGGACTATATTATTTCTTTTGTTTTTGGTGCTGTTGGTTTTCTGATTTGAGGTTTTTCCTTTGTGCTCTGATCTTTCTCATATAACACGACTAATGCAGAAATATGTTTAATGTTATTATGTATATATAACCTATATCAGATTGCCTGCTGTCTAGGGGAAGGGGGAGGGAGGGGACGGAAGGAGAATAATTTGAAATTGGAAATGTTATATAAACAAATGTTGAAAATTATTTCTACATGTAACTGGAAAATAATAAAATAATTTTATTTTTTAAAAAATAAAGAGGTTATCTAAAAAAAAAGGTCTGATTGAAAATTTATCAACATTTATACTCAATAGTGAATCTAAATGGCTACAGTAGGGCTTAAATGATCAATACTGAGACAGTGAAATTCTCTAGATCACCAACTTACTTAGTCTCACCTGAAAACAGGAAATCAAAGGCAGAGAAATGGATATATGAGGAAATCAGACCTATGTTTTCTCAAAATGGATCAAATTATAATAGCTACTCTTATTTTAGTACAACAGTTCCTTTCTAGAGAAAAGCACACAAATAAGATATATATTAACATGTCTGACTTTTTTATATGACAAGATACAAATCCACATCAGTGCTTCATGAACTTAGAAGCACATTGGTCGGTCTATTTTATTAAGTGGAAAAAAATCTTTTATGGGGTTTATACATTTGTAAGATTAATATATGATTGTATATATTATATGCTACAAAAATATGTAAACCTTTTAATATCAATAATAACAACTTACTGGTATTTCAATCCTTGCTTTAAGAATGTGGTCTTTCTTTATATTCTGTACATGAAATGGAGGTCCAGTTAAAATACTAGTTCCAGCATTACTACAATCTACACTGTAGACAGGAAGGTTTGGAGCACCTAAAAACTATATGGGATATACAAATTAATTTAAGAATAAAAAAAAAAAAGAAAAACAGTCCAATATAGCTTATCTATAAAACACATGTATATTTACTTCTAAAATTGGAAAAATTAACTCTAAAATGTTGTTTAAACCCATTTCTAAATGAAAGCAATTTTTAACATACTCAAATAAAATAAAAAATTTTCAAAATGGAAATTATACCTTCACTAATTTTACAATTCTCTTTCCTTTTTCTCCTGTATCTATCTCTTCTTTTCCCTACCCTCAATCTTTATAGTGGAGAAATTGCCATGAAATTGTCAGAAGCACAAAAATATTATTTTCCACAAATATGCACTTCCTTGAAAGAACTATGCAGAACTGGTAAGAGTTTAAACAGACTTCTTATACATTTTATGAACACTAAATCTAAAGACATGTTCATGCTGGGACCATATCTTGTATTTTCATTCAAAATCTAGTACTCTTCCCACAGTCTATAAAAATAACTGAAGATCCAGACATATAGCTAAGTATCATGTCACTGTGTGAAACATCACCAATTTTATAAAATATATGATCTTCTATGTCTAGAAATAGAAAATTAAAGACAAAAACCCATGTTTAACTTACCTTACAATGAACAATCAATTTGGGTTGTGCTGTGATATTTCCTGATTCATCTAAAACTTCTACCTGAAATGGGAAAGCTGTTCCATTTTCAATGACGAGAAAATCAGAATCTGGTTTCACTTTCAACTGATGAGGAGGCCCTATAAGAAAAACAGAATCAAGTTACAACTTCAAATATGGAACTATTACTTCATGTATTAAAAGTACCCATTATCATAAGATTAAAAAACATGTATTTCAGGGATGTCCCCCCCAAAAAAAGATTATATCTGATCGTTTCTACCCAAATGACAAATGCCATATATTGTATATATAGTCCATGCATTAACATATATAATTTATACGGTTAAATTTGTACTTCTCCGTAATTTTATTTTTCCTCTATAATTCTTTAACAATATGACAGGAAATGGGGATTATAAAGTGACTGATTTAGTATAAGAAATACTTATGTAAAGAAACTACCTGTGCTAAAGCAAATTGTAATCTTTGAGTTACCTAGAACACTATGAGGTTAAATGCCTTCCTTACCCAGACTCACAGAGCCAAGATGTGTCAAAAGTATAACTTGAGTGGCAACTAGGTGGCGCAGTGGATAAAGCACTGGCCCTGGATTCAGGAGTAACTGAGTTCAAAGATGGCCTCAGACACTTGACACTTACTAGCTGTGTGACCCTGGGCAAATCACTTAACCCCCATTGCCCCAAGGGAAAAAAAAAAAGTATAATTTGAACCTAGATCAAGACCATCCTCTAAGATTGGCACTCTATCTTTGGTAATAAGCTATGTTCAAAGAAATAATGTATTAACTTATTCCAGAAATCATGCAAATTCAAAACCTCAAAACAAGACCAAAACTGCCAAGTAATAATGAGCAACCACAGGACTGAATGGAAAAACTTACATTACAAAAAAAGAAAAAGAAAAAAAAGAGTGCCACTTTAGTTACTTTACTTACTTTAGTTTTTCTCTAAAAACATAAAAATTTTTCCAAAAGGAAAAATGTTAATAATTCCCTAGTTGTTATTTTACTTACCTGAGAAATAAAATTTACAAAAACTTAGCATTTTATATGTAAATATAGTGATATATAATTCTTTTTATCAAATACACCATAATTATATTTTTCTTTGGGGGGAGGGGGCGGGGCAATGAAGGTTAAGTGACTTGTCCAGGGTCACACAGCTGTGTGTGTGTGTGTGTGTGTGTGTGTGTGTGTGTGTGTGTGTGTGTAACTTTACAGCTGTTAAGTGTCAGCTGTCTGAGGCTGGATTTGAACTCAGGTCCTTCTGAATTCAGGGCCAGTACTTTATCCACTGCACACCTAGCTGCCCTCCATAATTATATTTTTCAAAAACATCACATTTAAATTCTTCTTTCAATACCCTAAGCATGAAAGTGATTAAGTAATTCTGAATTAATGTATGCCAAATGTCAATTTTTTTAGTTATCTTAAAACCAATGTACAATTTAGTATATTGACCAAAAGAAGAATAGTGTGAAGCCAAAACCCTGAAAAATTTGGTCAATATTTTCTTTATATTTTGTACAATTTTAGTTCAATATACTTTCTAATTTCTTCATGACTAATTTGTCAAATTATTTAGATGTATAAAAGACACCATATTATATAAGTAAAGATTGCCTTTTTTTCTTGAGACAGTATAATAGATCTAAGGGACCTCAGAAACCATCTAATCCAACTGTCATTTTAGCGATGACAGTAATGTGTGTGAGACAAGGAGGTTAAGTAGCTTTCCCAAGAACACAAAGACAGTAGGTGTAAAAAACAGGTGCTATGACTCAATAGTTAGGAATCTTTCCAAGGTTTAACAAGAAAGATCTCATATAAGATTCCGACTAGATAAGGCTCAAATATGAAACATTTACATTATAATAGCTTCAAAAGAGAAATTAGAAAACAGATGAGCCTCAAAATTTATGCTTGAAACAAGCTATTTTCCCATCACAGAATCTAAGAATCTAAAGGGATCTCAAAGGTCATATACTCTAACCTGTACCTATTCAAGAACACAGCCTTAGGCTAAAAATTTTCACTGTTAGCTACTGTTATCCTTCTCCTTCAAAGTTCATTAAAAAAATATATATACCAGGGGCAGCTAGGTGGCGCGGTGGACAGAGCACCAGCCCTGGAGTCAGGAGTACCTGAGTTCAAATCCAGCCTCAGAAACTTAACACTTACTAGCTGTGTGACCCTGGGCAAGTCACTTAACCCCAATTGCCTCACTAAAAAAAAAAAATGTATATATATATATATATATATATACCATCAATTCCCCTTACTCACAGTTCATTTCTACCAAAAATACATTCTTTCACATTATATTCATCTCCAGAAATTGATTGGGAATGGGAAGAAAACATAAACATTTTTTGATATTACTGTTTGACCTTACCAGAAAGAATGCTACTTAAAAGCTAAATGAGAGGCAGCTAGGTGGCGTAATGGACCAGCCCTCGATTCAGGAGGACCTGAGTTCAAATCCAACCTGACCCTGGGCAAGTCACTTAACCCTCACTGCCCCCCAAAAAACAAACAAACCAAAAAACAAACAAACCAACAAACAAAAAGTTAAATGTAAACATTTATAACCATACTACTAGAAATGTTTCTTAAAAGTAGTATTTACCAGGAAGTAATCTAATTTTCAAAATCTGAGATTCTTCTTTTAAACCTGGCAGAATGACCTTCAGACTAAAGTTCTGTTGAAAAAGAACATTTAATAAATTAAGCACTGAATTCACAAGGATTTGAGTATATTGTCTCCAAAAACAATTTGAATTATTTGATGTTTCAAAATAAGTCTCAGCAGAAAACTAATACAGTAATTTGATGTTTACTAAAATTGGTGTACCTTGATGTAAAACATGCAGAATAAAGGTGATTCAAATTATTTAAGAACCAAAATTAGCAATGAATATGTATCAGGTGAGGTAAGTCAAAAACACAAGTTAACTGGAACAAATCAAAGTATCACCTTTTGCTTGCTACTTGTTACCAACTTACATAATTTTTCTAATCAATTGATGAATAAAAAGCCTGGAAAACTTAGTGTGTGTGGCTTACATGTACAAAAATATTTATAGCAGCTCTCTTTGTGGTGGCAAAGAATTGGAAATTGAGGGGATGCCTATCAATTGGGGAATGGCTGAACAAGTTGCAGCATATGAATGTAATGGAATACTACTGGGCTGTAAGGAATGACAAGCACGCAGATTTCAGAGAAACCTGGAAGGACTTACATGAACTGATGCTGAGTGAGATGAGCAGAACCAGGAGAACATTGTACACAGTATCAACAACATTGTGTGTTGATCAACTGTGACAGACTTGACTCTTATCAGCAAAACAATGGTCCAAAGTCCAAAGGATTCATGATGGAAAATGCTCTCCAATTCCAGAAAAAAAGAACTATGGAATCTAGATGCAGATTGAACCATACTATTTCTAATTTTTTTTCTATTTTGAGGTTTTTGCTTTTTTCTCCTATCACAGCATGACTAATGCAGAAATATGTTTAATGTGATTGTATGTATATATATATGTATATGTATATATGTGTGTGTGTGTGTGTGTGTGTGTGTGTGTGTATATATATATATATATATATATATATATATATATATATATATATATATATATATATATATATATATAAAGTAAAAACCAGACTGCTTCCTGTCTTGGGGAGGGGAGAGAGGGAGAAAAATTTGAAACTAGTAATGTTATTTTAAAAAATGTTGAGGGCAGCCAGGTGGCACACAGTGGATAAAGCACTGGCCTTGAACTCAGGAGAACCTGAGTTCAAATTCAGCCTCAGACACTTGACACTTCCTAGCTGTGTGACCCTGGGCAAGTCACTTAACCCTCATTGCCTCACCAAAAAAATTTTTAAAACAACAAGGGGGCAGCTAGGTGGTGCAGTGGATAAAGCACCGGCCCTGGATTCAGGAGTACCTGAGTTCAAATCCCGCCTCAGACACTTGACACTTACTAGCTGTGTGACCCTGGGCAAGTCACTTAACCCCCACTGCCCCGCCAAAAACAACAACAACAACAACAACAACAACATGTTGAAAACTATGTCTACATGTAACTAACTGGAAAATAATAAAATACTTTTATGGGAAAAAAAAATAGGACTGTTAGCTCTATAATCCTTTCCCATAGTGCCCCTCTCATTTCTTTTTTTCTATCACATCTCATAAAGAGCCAAATTATGGAAGGAAAATGTGGAGACTGTGTAAATCATCACAGCTGGCTATTGCATCTACCAAATACATAGGATGGATAGAATTATACATCAGAAATTTTCTATATTTCATGAACTGACAGATGACAAATTCCCACACAATAAATAAAGACCACATTGTGAACTGAAAACTTCACTTTCTTAAAGGGAAAGGGGGAGGGAGAAAGAATTTAGAACACAGAGTTGTAAAAATGGATGTTAAAATTGTTTTTTATGTAATTGGAGAAAAACAAAATGCTAAATAAGTTTTTGAAAGAAAGAAAACTGGGGATATCTAGGTGGCAAAGTGGTTAAAGCACTGGCCCTAGATTCAGGAGTACCTGAGTTCAAATCCAGCCTCAGACACTTGACACTTACTAGCTGTGTGACCCTGGGCAAGTCACTTAACCCCCACTGCCCCACCCCCACCCCCCCAAAAAAAGAAACTTATATGGCAAATATGTAATCAAGGAGAAAAATTCGGACTCTGTTCCCCCTATCCCCACCCCAATAGTTTATTCAGGAATATGAAAACAACTCAATTTAAGAGTTGAAAAACTTATTTTGGAGAATAATCAGGGAGAAAGTTGTAAATAAGCTTGAGCTAAGAGAAATAAGGCTTAGGAAAAGCAGCTAAATTCACTATAATGAAGAAAACAATGAAGGGAATTTTCAATTCATCAATTCATTTCTTCTTTTTTCCTACTGTAATAATACTTATTCTAAACAATAACATATTTCCATAGTAAACAACTTGGACTCATTAGTCATGATGTTTTCTAATTTCCTAAGTGCTAAGAAACTGATGACATGAAACTAAAATCTTTTCAAGTATCAAACATTACAGCTATTTTTTAAGAAATATCCAAAAATCAATATTAGAGAAATAAGAATTTTACCCTCACATCATATTGCTTTGTCAATAAATGTTTAAAATATATAACACTAAGATACATGTCTTACCTTGCCTTGATAAGAGTTTACATGGCCCCTAGCAGTAACGCCTCTAATTACACAATTTGGTCCTTTGCTTATGTCTTCATATTGTAAGGACAAGCCACTGTTTAAAAAGAAAAAAAGTTATTTTTTATTCTCCTAACAATACGTGTCATATTATAGCTCAAAAAACCACATTCAATATTACCAATCACTGACCAATATCACTAGCCAGTGACAAAATTAACCATTTTTACAACAGGTCAATTAAATTGCATTCAACAGACTGTATCTGTATTCCATTCTATAAATTTTGATTAGCCATGATTAGTCTTAAAAGTCAACACATTTATAATGTGGCTTGTATGCCTTGTAAAAAACATAAAAGTTATAATGCAGAATCTTTGCATGTAAGCATGATTTTACAATATAAGTGGGAAAATATAAATGTTTAAAACTAACAAACAATACAAGGCAATAGGTAAGTCATCTAGATGTCGACTCAACAGAACAGGGAGCCTAGAAGGAATGGGCCCATTGAGACTGGAAGTGCAACAAAATGTAGAAAGATAGTGGGAATTCTAGGTTCCCTTCAGCAAAGGTGGGAAACAGGAGAGCACTGTCCATTCAGAAGGGGAAAGAGAGAGGTAAATATTGAGAAAAGGTTGGCAGTGAGGGAATATGAGTAGCCTGGCACGAGGGAGGGAAAGGACATCCTCATTTGGCACCAGCCCTACCTAAAACTATCTATATAACAGAGGAATGATGGTAGTTAAAGTAAAATACTGGGAACCAGAGGACAAAATGTTCTCTACCTAAACAAAAATGAATGGATAAAACTATCTTTACATGTAACTGGAAAATATCAAAATACTAATGCTAAAATTGAACACTTTTGTATTATTATTTGAAACAGTGTAAGAACAAAGTAAAGAATAAATATAATGAGGAAAGAAAATTTTCTTATACTACCTTGCTTCAAGAACTGGCTTAATATCAGTTACCAGTTGAGTAGTATGACCAAATTCATCCTGCAACTCCAGGGGAATATTGAATGGGACTCCAACACGAAATGGAGGATCCAGAAGGCCGACTGAAAATTTCTCTGGTTTACCCTCTTTCATGGAAAAACAATGAGTTGAAAATTAATTTTAATGACTATCTTCATTACTATTTAAAGTAGTAAAATAATTTTGACATGACAATTGATATGCAAAGTCATTTATAAAGTGTCATTAATCTTAAGAAAAACTGATAGCGTTTTTAACCAATAAGTAATTTAAGACACTAATTTTGCACATATACTGCTGAGAATAAAGAATAATTTTCCTAAAATCTGCAATGTTGAGCAATGCAGCTAAGCTATACTGTGCTAGTCAGATATCTGAAAGAACTATGGGAAATATTAAGGAATAAAGCTGTATTCAAATTTTCAAAGAAAGAAGTGCTTGTTTTTGTTTTTATTTAACTTGGAGAGAATAAACACCCACTAATGACTCCCAAATTACATGAAACACAGTTAGTCCTCAAGCATTCTCATGATTTTATTAGTAACACCATTTTCACTTTCATGCTGGCAAACATACATTCATGGCTATGTGTAATAGAAAAAAAAATGAGGTGCAATACCTACCTGAAAGTGTGTAGAGTGGCTGGTATTCTACTACCTAGCTTCTTAAACTGTGGCTCGCATAACTGAATATGACGGTCACAAAAAATTTGGCAACAGTAAAAGGTAATGTATACATATTTTATATAGCTGTATACCAGGTCACATAAAAATTTCTTAGAAAAAAAATAGGGATTCATAAAAATTTCTTGGGCGAAAAGGGGTCACGAGTAGAAAAAGTTTAAGAAGCCCTGTTCTACTACACCTTTCACTAGTCTTGTTTACCTTGCCATTATAAAGAGCTCCCTGTGCACTTATTGAATATTTCCACTGTTTGCCTTTAAAACTAAAGTTTTCTCCTGGAAAGACTTAAATGATGATGAATGAAGTAAGCAGAACCAGGAGAATGTTGTACACAGCAACAGCAACATTGTGTGATGATCAAATGTGACAGACTTGGCTCTTCTCAGCAGTGCAATGATACAAGACAATTCCAAAGAACTCATGATGGAAAATGTTCTTCACATCCAGAAAAAAGAACTGTGGATTCTGAATGCAGATTGAACCATACTGTTTCTACTTTTTTGCTTTTTTCTTTTTTGAGGTTTTCCCATTGTGTTCTGATTCTTCTTTCACAACATGACTAATGCAGAAATATGTTTAATGTGATTGTACATATATAACCTATATCAAATTGTTTTCTGTCTTGGGGAAGGGGAGGGAGAAAATTTTGGAACTAAAAATCTTATGAAAACAAATGTTGAAAACTATCTTTACGTGTACTTGGAAAATAAAAAAAATACTTTTATGATAAAACAAAACAAAAAAAAAAGTTTTATGTTGCGGTTATGCCCCCAAAATGTAATACAAGTTCATTTAGGTTCTAAAGTGATGTCAAGACCTTTCCAGTCTTGGCATATTCTGATAGCTACCTACAACTCAAGTTACAGAAACCTCTCCCTTGGTTTTCAGACAGAGGTCAAGGTAAAGAAGTTTAGAGCTATATAATATATAGTACAACACCCTCACACTGCCATCTGATACAATAGAATGTAAAACTAACAACATATGGTTAAAAAATTTTGTTTCAAAAATTTTATTTGCTGTACAGTATTTATGGTACTACAGATTTCATGTAATATGAAAATGAAGTCAAATTTTTAATTTAGATGCTAGCACAAAAGGTCACAGAATTCTAGGTAAACACTGGCAAGAAAAACATTTTAAATGTTACTGATTTTATTTTGTATACTACATTTTATGGGTTAATTCAATTACTGTGTTATGAAAATGCATATTATCAGAATTAATGTTTTGTGATAAAGAACTATACACAGAAAAGTATAATTTCAGTGGTTTCTAGCAAAAGATTACAGTTTTTGGTGATTGAAGGACCTTACCCATCTATTTCCCATAGGTTCAATGTTTCAACATTTGTGTTTTTGAGTTTTGCACCATTTTCTAC
Organism: Dromiciops gliroides; assembly: GCF_019393635.1. Taxonomy (NCBI): domain Eukaryota; kingdom Metazoa; phylum Chordata; class Mammalia; order Microbiotheria; family Microbiotheriidae; genus Dromiciops; species Dromiciops gliroides. Next base: position 231,814,505 of record NC_057861.1, read on the forward strand.
AAACACCTCTGTGAAAGTTGAGGATTGACTGTATTTGTAAATGCTCCTATAGTTAATAACATTGTAACCTTAAGCAGGAACTCTTTTCGACTGCAGAACTACTACAGTGATTCCATTGTTTGTTTGTTTGTTTTGTGAGGCAAGTGGGGTTAAGTGACTTGCCCAGGGCCACACAGCTAGTAAGTTTCAAGTGTCTGAGGCCGGATTTGAACTCAGGTACTCCTGACTCCAGGGCTGGTGCTCTATCCACTCTGCCACCTAGCTGCCCCTACTACAGTGATTCTAGAACTCAACTGTTCCCTGAAGATTAAAAAGTGACTGAGACATATTTGAATGGAAAATTATAGAACATGATGTACTCAGTATCAGTTATATTCTAACTGGAACTTTATATAAGTATCTCCACACCTTGGAAGACGTCTTCCTCCCATTTTATTTTTAAATGGTATTTCAGTGAACAACAAAAATTCAAAGGAAATTCAAAACTTTACTTACCTTTGACAGAAAATTTAAATGTTTTTGATGGCAATGGCCGGCCTGCATAAGTGTCTGCATTACTTTCATTCAATACAACTTGCAGTTTTAATGTGTAATTGCCCAGTTTTTGAATGTTTTCTGTATAAAAATTAAAAAAAAAATTACTAACCAGTCACCAAAATACTGTTAAGTTTCTTTAACATTTGAAGGATAACTCAACTCACCCATTTTCTTGAACCAGTAAGGCCATTTACCCCCATGCTGACTGATATGTGAAATTATTTCTTTATTCCCACTTGAAGCTTAATCGATCATAAAAGAAAGGAAAAATAGTTTCAATTATAATCAAGAAAACAATACAATTAGAGCAGAACTATGAGTTCAGCCAATAAATTCCATATAGTTTCATTTATTTCACCTTTTTAATAAGTCCCAAACTAGCAGAAAATATCTTGATAAGAAAAGAAAGAGCAATAATGAACTTTCAGCCATTTACTAGAATTTCTTTAATGCTTTCATTTTTTAACATTAATGCAAATCATTATAACTGGTTTAAAAAAAACAAACTATAGCATAGCAGCATTTCTTACTATCACCAAAAAATATTTCTCACAAATAAGCTATATTCAAAATAAAAAACAACTCATTAGCAGATATGTAGAGACAAAGGAAATGGTTACCTAATAAAACATGACTTTTTCTCAAACGCACTAATCTGCTGAACAAATAAATGTACATGGACATTTTTGTCTTTATTGTATTTTGTTTTAACTATAAGCACATTTTTTAAACTAATACAACACTAAGGGAGAGAGAAAAGGAGATGGAAAAGAAGATGGAGAGGGAGAGGAACAGGAAGAATAAGTAAGTAAGAAAGAGTAAGTAAGGGAAAAGAACAGCTAGCTCCTTTACCTTCACAATGGCTTACAAATGGGGCGGCTGGGGCAGCTAGATGGCGTAGTGGATAGAGCACCGGCCCTGGAGTCAGGAGTACCTGAGTTCAAATCCGGACTCAGACACTTAACACTTACTAGCTGTGTGACTCTGGGCAAGTCACTTAACCCCAATTGCCTCACAAAAAAATAGATAGATAGATAGATAGATAGATAGATAGATAGATAGATAGATAGATAGATAGATAGATAGATGATAGATAGATAGATAGATAGATGGGGCGGCTAGGTGGCGCAGTGGATAAAGACCAGCCCTGGATTCAGGAAGAACTGAGTTCAAATATGGCCTCAGACATTTGAAACTTACTAGCTGTGTGACCCTGGGCAAGTCACTTAACCCCCATTGCCCCACAAAAAACCAAATCAAAACAATGGCTTATAGTAAAAACTTGAGGGATGAAAAAGCCAGTGAACATGTTAACTATGATATTACCTCCTCTATTAAAATTTTCCGTTGCTCTGAGTCCACATAGCCCACAAGTTCCATGTGAACCATTTACCAGGCTTCAAAGAGGATTCAGGCTAAGGCAGACATATATGAAGTGCCTCCTAGTACTTTGTTAAATCTATGTTCCTTCCACAGTATAGCCAAAGAGATCATATAATTAAACACAGGACAATAAAAACTCTAATTGTATGAACCAAGATGACTTGGTCACTTCTGCTAACAGTATTTAAAATTCTTATAAAATTAAATCTAACAGAGCCTAGTTCCATGGAACTAAGCAATATTAGAGAAGGAACTTGGCAGTTCCTTCATCTAGTCCAATTCCTTCATTTTCTAAGTGAAGGAAACTGTTGATTTTTCCAAGGAAACAGCAAATTAGAGGTAGCTGGTGTGGTAAAAAGTTTTTAACCATCGGTTAGTGAATGTGGTAAAAAGATGCCAGTTTTTAAAGGACCACCCTTTCAGGGAGGAGACCAATGGCCATGCACGGGCTATGCACGTCAGCCCGGCTGCTAAGCACTCCACTTCCAGGGTGTGAGCTTAAAGGGCAAGGAGAGAACGGAAGTGAGCGCTCTTGCCTGCTTTCCTGGTCCGAGGACTGTGACACACAGACAGACGCTGACTGGAGTTGGACGCGGCCCGGCTCGCCATTAGCAGCACGTGCCTGACGCGGCTCTCTCTCCCCAAAGGTGGCCTTGGGCTTTTGGTGAGTTTTATACGGAATATAGACTAAGCTTAGACTTAGGACTATTTGTTTTGTATTTCTACTTTCCTATCCCTCTAATCAACATCACCTGGTAACTACCACACAATAAAAGCTCTAACTAGAGACCAGAAGCTTCTTCCATTTACTAGTCTGGGAGATAAATTAAGGGAAAGGTTAAAGAGAGGAAATGTATGATCTAGTATCCAATTTTAAATCTCACACTGGTTTGTGAGAAGCTATTTACAGACGTTAAGAAACTATTTTATGGATCTTTAATCTCCACTTGCATTGTTAAGTTCTCCAAAAGGGAAAAGGTCTTTGAAGTCTCTGTACTTTGATGATGTTTGTCCTTCATTCTCAAAGAGGACCATGACATCTAGAGGTGATGTCATGACTTGCAGTGAATTGGGTTTAAGTGAGGGAGGGCTGTGCAGTCACCAGAATCATTTTCTCCTCCAGAGCCACCTGGGTCCAGTGGCAAGATACACATCAGGACACCTGGATGTTTGAGGCAATCAGGGTTAAGTGACTTGCCCATGGTCACACAGCTAGTGTCACGTGTCTGAGGTAGGATATGAATGTACATCCTCCTGCCTCCACGGCCAACACTCTATCCATGGAGCCACCTAGCTGTCCCCTCACTTTGATAGTTTGAGGCTGAACACACATTGAGTACACAGAAAATACTAGGAAATGGGATGAGCTTATGGGATGAGACTATGTTTCAGAGAGATGTCACCCTTGTCTTCTAATCAGAGGAAGACGCTATGGAAAAAGTAAACTTTGCTATCAAGCCCTCTCAAAATCATCTTTAGGCCATCTCTCAAGACATACTTTTGGATAAGATCTTTAGCCAAGACAATGGGGTTAGTGATTTGGTTGTTGTTATTGTTATTGGGGGGTTTTTTTTGGGGGGGTGGAGGAAGGACGTAGGCAAAGAGATATGCAAAAGCTGAGATTCAGGAAATCAGAGGGCAAGTGATACTTTATTCTGGCCCTGCTAAAATGGATCATTGGAAGGAATCAAGCACCAAACCCTCTTGGGCCAGCTCTGCCCCTATACCCTCACTTCAGGATGATAAGATGTTGGGCAGTGAAATCTAAAAAAGGATTTTAGAAGTCATCTAATTGAATCCCCTTCATTTTATAGACAAAATTATTTCCTTCAGATTACATAACTAAATAATGGTGAGGTCAGATTTGATTCCAAAGCTGAGTCCATAATCTCATATAGTCCTCTTTGTCAGCACATCTATAACTCTTCTCTTTGTGTCAAGATAATGGAATGTGATAGATGAGATTTAGCAGATACTCAGGGGCCCACCTGGAGACTGATTTAAACTGATTGAATTGGATATGGTGAATGACTGTTGACTGCTTACTAGATTGTAAGCACATCTGGCTGGTACTTAAGGGTACTTAATAAGGTATGTTCTCATAAGCTAAAAACTTTGAACTTTACATTGAGACAACCTTCAGGTCTAGTGAACCAATAAATTTGAATGACACTACCCAATCAGCTTGAAGAACCTCCCATTTCTGGGAGGGGAACATGAAGGAGGAAGGGGACGCTTGGGCGTGGTGGCAGAAGACTTAAGAAGTGGGAGCTTAAGAAGGTTAGGATTGCCAGGTTATAGGAAATCTGTTCTCAAGCTTTCTCTTTCTTTTACTATCTTTCAATAAACCCTTAAAAACCTAAACTCATTTATCAGTGATTTTAGTCAGTTTCCCCCCAAAACTGGGGGGACAGATTAGAACCCACATTTAGAATTTTAAATTACACCTCTTTTACTTATGGACTCATGCCAACCAACTCTTGGTCAATCATTATAGCATTTCTTTCTATTATGATTCTGTCTCATCACTAGAGCCCATGGTTCAAATCCCAGTACAACTCACCACCACTCACAGATCTCTTTCAAAGGTGGCCTTGTTATGATCAGAATATAGTCAAAATAACAGCTATGGATGAAACTCTACTGAGCTCTAGCATTATTTTTTAAGCTATGACAACCAAAGTCCTAAAATGGAGTGCTTATTTTTTTCTAATTTGCAATGCCCTAAATATCACTCATCAGTGAATACTTTCTTTGATCCAGTGATACCACTATTAAGTCAATACCCCAAAGAGATTAAAGACCCACTTGTTCAAAAAGTGCATCTCTATTGGGAATAGCAAAGAAGTGAAAGTACAATCAAGTTTGTAGCTGGCATTTTCATACAGTTTAATTAAATAATCATCTTTTACTTGCAGGGCATTAGCTAGGCACTGGTAAAACGAAAGATGAAAATAGAGTTCATGACTTTAAAGAGATTATATCACTATACACCTAAACCTCAGCAAGAGATCAAAAAGGAAAAATTCCTAAAAGCTCCATTAATTTATGAATGATAAATTTAAAATAAATTTGCATATCATATGCCTCTGAAAAAACAGTAATATAGTTACAATGCCCATTTGTCTACTTACAATGTAAAATAACCTTGAGCTCAACTAGTAGTTTCTTTGACCCTCCATGACTTGTGCCAGGAAGCTTTTGCATGGCTTCTCCTTTCTTATTCAATATTTCGATTCTTAAAGCACCTATATATCAATGAAATATTAAAGGAAAAATAAGATTCATTAAGCGACAGACCAAGAATCTCAAGTTAGTGGTTACTGTTAATCAATCAATAATCATTTATTAAGTGCCATTTATTATGTGACAGATATAGTACTAAGGGTACAAAAACAATCTCTCAAAGAAATTATAATAAGGAAGATAAAAATTTTATATATAAGAATATGCATTGTATAAACACAAAATATATACAAGGTAGTTTTATAAAGTAGGGCAGGAGCAGCTAGGTGGTGCAGTGGATAAAGCACTGGCCCTGGTTTCAGGAGGACCTGAGTTCAAATCCGGCCTCAGACACTTAACACTTATTAGCTGTGTGACCCTGGGCAAGTCACTTAACCCCCACTGCCCCGACAAAAAAATAAATAAATAAATAAATAAAGTAGGGCAGAAGCAGTTGGGTGAGATCGGGTAAGGTTTCATATAGAAAGTGATGCTGGAGCTTTAGTCTTGAAGAAAGTAACAAAAGTCTCTGAGACAAAGGTAATGGAGAGAATTTCCAATACCAGGGAACAGCAAAAACAAAGGCATAAAAATAGGAGATGGAAATGGGGCAGCTAGATGGCGCAGTGGATAGAGCACCGGCCCTGGATTCAGGAATACCTGAGTTCGAATCTGGCCTCAGACATTTAACACTAGCTGTGTGACCCTGGGCAAGTCACTTAACCCCAATTGCCTCACCCAAAAAAAAAAAGGAGATGGAAAGTCCTCACTGTGAAGAATGGTGAGAAAAGCAGTATGTCTGGATTACACACAGGATGCAAGAAATGTAGTAATACACAATGAAGCTGGAAAGGTAGGATGTGCCACAGTTGTGAAGGTCCTTTAAAAGTCAAAATTAGGAGTTTATATCTTATCATAGAAGCAACATGGAGCTATAAGAGGTTACTAAATAGGAGAGGGACATAATCAAACAAATTTAAGAAAAATCATTTTGGCAACTGTGTAGAGCATGGACTGGAACAAAGAGTGACTTGGAGCAAGGACTGAACTATAAACTCTTCCTTAATCCTTATACACTAGAAAATTTAAATAGCCAAAAAGGTTTCATTTGTAATACTAGGCAGAAATCATACCAATAGGGGTCCCAGCAGGCCTGACTTCATTTGGCAACAATTCATCTCCTTCAGGCCAAGTTACAGATAAACGATCTGGAAGTCTATGACCAAAACATATCAAAATTCCAATTTATAAAATATGCCATAATGATAAAACAGGGAAAAAAATTTCTTGTCCAACTGAGCCAACACTTCTTTTTAAGGTGGATGATGGAATTTCTACTACACAAATTTCAGTAGAAATTATTTTCCCTCTCTCTACATATCACATTATTCATCAAAGGGAAATTTGAAAACAAAATGAAAGACTATGATTGCAGGTATGCACATGTATTGAGTTTTTATTTTATATAATTTAATTTTTATTAATGTAGAGATTTATTTTAGGTGAAAGTATGAATTCTAAGACTACAACACTTATCATTTGTAGTATTTACCCAGCTTTAGTTTTAAACATATTTAAGAATGAAAGTAAACTGAAAGAAGCCCTAAAGGACAATAAAGCCATAAGAAGAACTCTTATTTCTACTCATTGCTATAATATACAATGCTGAGGAAACAAACTTAATGATGCTTAGGGGAAAAAAAATCAGGTATACCAAAAATAAAGTCCCATTATGTAATCAGTTTACTAAATTTTAGCAATACTTAAAAAAAAATTCTCACAGCAAACCTAAATTTAATTGACACTGTAAATTTGTAATGCAATACTGTTTTAACAATTATTGCTTGCATCAAGTTCCTATGCCAAACTACAGACTGCCTGAAGGTTAACCTTCAGAAGTCACAAGACTTATCCTAGAAGCATTTAAGTTAAGTATGATTTAGCAGAGCTTGCATTACACTTTAACAAACCTTCAATACCCAAGGACTGTCAACTACATATGACCATTAGGCATCAGGACAGCAATTTAGTAGAGGAGAAGATCTTACCAATACTGAAAATATGGCAAAAGATATAATATGCTTATAGCAACAACTGTTCTATTATAAAACAGAACTGACAAAAATCACTAAAATACACTTTACGACTAAATAATATCATTCATGTTTAATGAATTTTACCTTGCCATTTCATCTTCTACATATTTTTTTATAGTTTTCTCAGCTACTGTCCTATCGAGCTTTGTGATTGGAACAGTTTTAATTTCATCATATAATGCTTGAGGCTCCTAAGTGCATAAAAACCAATGAATGACATAATGAGCAGGCATTTCAGAAACAAGCTGTATTTACTTAAAATAATGAAAACTTAACTTCCAGAAAAATGTACTTTCATCTCATTAAGTATTAAAAATATCTACCAGATATGTTATATTTTTTAAAAAGTACAATCATATAACCTCTTTAGATAACCAAAAATCCTGATCTATAATGTTAATCAAAAACCCTGTACAAATAAAGCATTTGTAATGACTATAATACTCTATGGTTCACTTTATCTCAACAACAATGAAATGCAGAAATCTATTCTAAAAACACATTTCGGGTTGAGGGAAAAAAAATCACATCACTGACAGTAACTGAAGCTTAATATTATGCAAGAATATTAATTCAATAATCTAAAAGATGCATAGTTGCTTTTCCCCCAGAGAGGGTATTCATTCAAGTACCTATCATCCAAACCCTCAACAACTCAATGGAATGCTCTATGAGGTACTATGACCAAAAAACATAACCTCCTGAAACTCAACCTTCCAATGATGAACCCCTCACGCTTATATTAACTGGTCCTAAAAAGACAATCTGTTTTAAGGGATTCATACTTAAAACCTTTCAAGCTTGATACAACATATATGAAATACTTTAAAATACTATTTCTGACTTCCATACCAAGAACGAGCCAACAGGGTGGAGCAATATTAAGCAAAAAGTAATTTTTTTAAAAAAAGGTTTGTTTTGTTTTAACATTTACTGAATCCAGAATCACAAAGTACCGAAAGAATTTCGATAATTTTCATTCATTCCTTGTTACCTTACCATTGCAATCTGAACCTCCCCTCCTGTAGCATATACATCTCCATCATGATCACCATAAAGAAAAAATTTTACTATGCTTCCATAAATGAGTGGAAGTGTCTTGGTTGTCTTAACCTAAAATTCATTAACAAAAAAACCCACAGTATTAATATTCACAACATTCAGAAAGTATGTTGTGAAAAAATAAATTACACACAAATACACATATCTATAATAGTCCATATAAAACTCAAATATGAAACAGCTTTTCATATTTGCAATTTTGTCAGGGTAGAGAACTTCCACTGTTACTGAAACCCCTCCAAAAGACTTAGTTTAAGTCCCAAGGAACTATCTAAAGCACACAGTTTGAGTGACTAGCCCAGGAACACACAGTACACATCAAAGGCAGGATATGAAACCAGATCTTTCTGACTCCAGGTTCAAAAACTATGCCCGCACCCCAGATCACATACTGGTTCAATAAAAATAATGACAGAGAGAAAAAGTACTGGGTTTGACATCTGCATTCTAGCTTTGGTGTGACTCTCATGTTTAAGAATAAGTGTCATTATATATGTTGCTCCATTTCTAGATCCACCCAAAATGAATACTTCTTGACCCATATTGAAAATGAGAAATTAAATATATTAATTCTAAAAATGTGGGAAATTGCTTAATAAGAATATTAAAACACAAAATTTTTTTTGAATAAAATCTTTGCAACCAACAAAAAGCACTGTGAACAAACTTAAAGTGATGAAAAGTTAATACTTCTTTCAGAAGTTTTAGGTCAGGTATAATAATCATTTTATAGATTTGACTACTTTAATAAAATTATAATTTTTCCCTGGGGCATATCCCTGTAAAATTTAGGGTAAGGGAGGGGGGACCCCCCCCCACAGATTTAATTAATCCAATTCAGAATGAAAAACAGTTACTACCGATTACAGATAATTACTTCACTTTTCAAAAGTCTATTTAGAATATTAGTAAAAGAAGACTGTATGTCTAAATTAACAGATAAGTGAAAGTGTGACATATTCTAAAACATTTATACTATTAAAAGTCATAATTTAAATCAATATTAGGAAGACGTAGTAAAGTTCCACATAATTTATTTTGGTTCCTAATTCTTTTTTTAAAAAAGAATTTAGGAATATTAAAAAACATACATGCTAAAAGGTAAACTTACCAACTGTCCCGCCTTGTATGTCTTTCCATCCCATTCTATCGCAGAGTATGTAGCCCATGGACTTTGCATTCTTTTAGAAGAAAGGTCTGTCCGTGTAATTAACCCTTTAAACAGTGTAAATTTTATTTGTTTGTCATACTTCTCATGACAGTCTTTCAACCACAAAGCAAATTCTCTGTCAATTTTCATTCTCTGTTCCTGTAAAATTTTGGGGAAAAAAATTCTCTAAAACAAAAACAGAACTATACAGAAGTATTCATAGTTCCCTCTCCATAGCCAAAGAAAGACCAGTACTTTTATTCATATCTATCAGAAACAACATGTAAGTTACAGAAACAAAGTAGAAACTATGGCATGCAAAGCACTAAACCACTGGAATTTTTCTAATTTAAACTAGAACAATTGTGTAAGCAAATATATAATTCAAAATACCAAAACATTACCTGTCCATTAAAAATCCTTGTAAAAAGAGTGTTCTTATCTTTCAGCTTTAGTTCCAGATCCATAAAAGTCAGTTTATTTGTGCTGACCTGAAATTTATCATTAGTGAATAATGCACCAGAAATTCTATTGTAGCATTCAATTGGTGCAAGGCCTCGCTTCTTAGGAGGAGCACACCAGTCAAAGCTTAAACAGAAGAGAAAATCATTTAGTAGAAGAACTAGATTCTATGGCACAATATGATGAAAGTTTTAAAGAAAATTGAAACTTACTCTTCTACAGTTGTGTATGGTATTAATCTTCCATTCCAAAAACATTCAAAAATGGGTCTTTTCCCTCTTGCTCCTTTTTCTACTATAAAACAGTCGTCGTCGTCATCATCATCTTTCAATTCTAGACCAAATCAAAAGGAAAAAAAGTTATTGCTATAAAAGAACATACAAATAAGATTTGCAATAACTTCTGTTGAAGCACCTACCAAACCTCAAGAAAAGTCTTTAGGTGATAATGGAGAAGGAAAAGTTTCAAAAATTCAAATAAGATGTGTATATCCGGGGGCAGCTAGGTGGCACAGTGGATGGAGCACCGGTCCTGGAGTCAGGAGGACCTGAGTTCAAATCCGGCCTCAAACACTTAACACTTATTAGCTATGTGACCCTGGGCAAGTCACTTAACCCCAATTGCCTCACCAAAAAAAAAAAAAGATGTGTTTATCTGTCTGTCTGTATATATATTTGTATACATATATATATTTAGGGAGAGGCCAGAAGGCAACAGTCCCCAACTTATCCTAAAAGCTGACTTCTAAGTCAACTGTTTTCATACTAAAATTAATTTTTTTATTGCACTAAGAATAAGGATTAGGTTCCCAGGAAAGCACATAAAAATGATCCAAAATCTGTCTCAAGTTTTCATGACACTGCTATCTCTTGATTACTGAACTTTTTGACCATTCCTTCCCTGGTCTCCTTTACTTGGCTATTATCTTTCCTTTCCTTTCCCTAACTGTGGATGCTCCCCAAGGGTCTATCCCATGATATTTGTTACTTGTATAGCCTTGAGGAAGTCAAAGTAATTTCCCCGGGCCTCAGTTTCTTAATCCATAAAACAAGGAGGTTGGTGTAAATGGTCCCTGAGATCCCATCTAGATCCATATCCCATGATCTCTGGGATCAAATATAACTTCCTAAGTCACATAAAGCCCTTCGCAACCTGGCTCCAATCTACCTTTCTAGTTTCATTACAAATTATTCTCTTCTATACACAGGATGATCTAGTCAAAATGTCCTTGATGTTCCTCACACCTGATATTCTAATTCCCTTCTTCAGGCCTTTGCAAAGCAGAAAGGTAGCACAGTGGATAGTTCTGGGCCCGGAGTCAGGAAGGTCTGAGTCTAATTCTGGGTTCAGACACTTATTAGCTATGTGACTCAGGGAAGTCTCTTGGCCTTAAGTAACCTTACTTGTAAAATGGGGATGACAGTACCTACTTCACAGCTGTGAGAGACAAATGAAATATTTGTAAAGTGTTTCACACATAGGAGCTTAACAAATGCTTATTCTCCTCTTCTCCCCTTATCTCACTGCCATGCCCAGAATGCCTTCCCTTCTCACCTCTCTGACTTCCTTCAAAGTTCAGCTCTAAAGTCATTTCTAACACGAGTCTCTTCCTGATTCCCTCCCATCCCCAAGCTACTAGTGAATCCTGAATACTTTCTATTTCATATATACTTATGTGTACAGGTTGCCGCTCCTCACAGAATGTAAGCACCAAGTACAAAATTGTTTCCTTTGTCTTTTTATCCACAATGACTGGAAGCATTTGATAAAATTTGTTCAATGATAAGTTCCCCTTTAGTAATAATGTTACAGATGAATAGGCTAGGGGCAGCTGGATGGCACAGTGGATAGAGCACTGGCCCTGGAGTCAGGAGTACCTGAGTTCAAATCCGGCCTCAGACACTTAACACCTACTAGCTGTGTGACCCTGGGCAAGTCACTTAACCCCAACTGCCTCACTAAAAAAAAACAACAACAACAAAAAAAAGATGGATAGGCTAACTGTAAAGCACCATGAGGAAAGAGGCTGTTTGTAAAGCATCTATTACAAAACTAGTTCCTATGACAAATAGAATTTATTTTTATTACAAATTAAGATGGTTTAATAATGATTTAAACATGGTTAATAATAATGTTCATGGAATTAAATATAGAAACCATACACTGAGATTCCATTCAGAATTTGTTCCTACCCTAGTAACAAAAGTAATCTGAAAATCAAGGGCTCCCTCACTTCCAGGATGATGATAGCAAGGGCTCCCCCCTCAGTGGGTTAGGACATTTGATACAAAAGAGAAATAAGGAAGCAAAAAAAGAATACATCTTTCTTCAGTGACAATAAAAAAATTTAATTTTCAAAAAAGGGAGCCAGGTAAATATTCTCAGATTATAGAATCATTAAAAACACTACAATTTGTCTAAGTGAAAGTAACTCTCTTGATCAATGGCTCAAAGGAGTGGTAGGGAATGCAACCAGAGGTCAAGTTAAGGTTTGTTTTGGTTAAGAACTACCTACATAATGAGATAATTTGCATAAAACCTAAAGCATAATTAAGGAATAAACCTGATAGTAAATTAAGTAATACTTACAGAGATCCTTTCAAAGCAGATTAATTCCTATCATTTCCCTAGACCCTCCAACTATCTATCCTACAATTTTGCCAACATCTTTAGGAATGTTCACACTGAAAATAACTACTGAAATGGTGGTGGCCTTTTCAAACTAGGTGAGGAAAAAACAACTATAGTTAATGAAGACTTTAGTCCTAATCTTGTTTTTTTTTAAATTTTAAACAAGGTCAGATTATTCAAGTAATAATCATAAATTACGTATAGTTAGTTACATTACAGAGTATCTTACTATAATTATGTATCCGTAAATAGAGTACCTATCTGCTCTGACTGAGACCAGGCATGATACTGATGAAGTAATACTTCATACCTCTCCAGAGATGACATACTCAACACCCAAAATGTCTGGAGAATCTGGCTATGAACAAGGAAGCAACCAAAAAGAAAAATGTTCTACCAATTGAGATGTGAAAAGCCCATACACTGAAGCTTAATGAACTTGACTCTCAAAGATCTCCTAAACAGGCCTTCAAATGAAACCAATTTTTTTCTTAATTCAGACACAACCCAAACAAGCACAGTTATTTCATTTCCTAGTCCACACAAGATTGAAAGGAACAAATAATAAAGTATGAACACTGCTAAAATTATTACAAACAGAATCTTTCCTGTTAAGGTAACAGAAAGAAAAATAAAAAATAATTTTAAAAACATACAAGAGTTCAGAAAAATATAGTTCTTTGTGCCCATTTATTGTTGGGGACACGTCTACAAATACACATGTATACAAAATATGCATCGACATCCATCTCAATAACCTCTGCAACTCATCATTTTAAAACCCAAACACTTTTCTTGAACCACAACTTTGTAGAAGTAGGATATAGGACCAACATACTTGATGGAAAACATGGATCATCAGGATAAGTCTCTTTATCATATAAGAAAGGATGATAGCGAATGATTCCTTCAACCACACCTTCTCCTTCTACGTGGGACTTGAACTCAAAACTATCTGCTGCCGTATTTATATATAAAGTCTGCATGTCATCTTTGATCTCTCTAAGGTTGATAATCTTAGGTACCTTCCCTTTTTCAAACATAGAAATCTAGAACAAAAGTTAACAAAAATAAACAATCAAATAAGTGTTAAATACAACTTAAATGTGAAAGCTCATTGCTTGTACCCAACTACTACTCAATATGGTATGGTACAATTAAGACTGTTAAGTCAATATTAAACATCTAGCTCAAAAAAGAAATTAAGCTTTAGAAAAATAAATTATATACAATAGTAGAAGAATTACAAATGAACGCAAATAACACAATACTATATTTTACTCAAAGTAGATCTACTAGTGGTGAAAAGCAGTGATGACAAATGTCATGATACTAGCAATTCACATTTATACAGTACTTTGTAGTTACAAAAGGCTTTTTATATATGTGATCTTATTTCATCCTTAAAAAATCCTATTTTACCAAGTTCAAGTATTACTTTACAAAGCAAGAAACTGAAATTGAGTGTTTAAATAAACTTGTATTAGGTCAAATAGCTAATAGAACAGAAATTCTTTTAATTCCAAATGAAGGGTTCTTCAATGCTGTGTCCCTCAAATGAGGCAAAAAATGTTGAGCACTCTGAATTGCTTCTACTTCACCACTACTTTTTCTCTGAAGAAAAAGAAAACATCAGTTAACCAAATCCAGCTGGTCAGCATCCGTAGCAAAATCATGGAATCATCAACCAAGAAGTGATGAGAACAATCTGGTCATGATACCTCATGAGAAATCATCCAGGCTTTGCTTGAAGACATCCAGGGAGAACCAACCCACTACACTCTAAGGTAGTCTTAAAGCTTTATGGCCAAAGGAAGTAGAAATCACAAAGAATGAAAGAGCACAGGAAGAAAAGTTACTAAATGTTTTTTAAAAGGTTAAAAGGAAGACTAAGATAAGTAGTAATGGTGAAAGCACCTAACTCCCCTTGATGAGTTCAAGTAATGAAGCTCAGACCATTTAGATTCTCAGGTGTAAAAAAACTGGTAAGGTAAATATGTGGCTGAGACACTGTCAATGATCTCTTGGGGGGGGGGGAGGGGGGAGGAAGAAGTAGTCTGGAAACCACAGCCAGTGAGCTTGATTCATATTATTAACAAAATGTGAAAATGCATTACAAGAGCACTGGTTAGAGAGTATCCAGAAGAGAAAAGTGATATCACAAAAACCAAGACAGCATAGCATCATCAAAAAAAGATCAGGTCAAAAACCTCATTTTCTTTCTTTATAAGGTTAGGTTACCAGCCTGTTATATCCAAGAAATGTTGAAGGTAAGAGTGTTTCCAGATTTTGCAAAAGCATTCAATAAACCTCTTGTGTCATTTTTAGGGACAAGATGGAAGGAGTGAATTAGCAAATAAGCCAGGTAGGTGGGTTTAAAACACACTGTATGGCAGTTAGTAATTAATTATGTTTCAAATTCAATTTCAAAGGTGGTCTGTGGTGGACGTATCCAAAGAATCTGCACTTGGTCTTGTGCCATTTAACATTGTGATCAATGAATGAGTTAAGGGAAAGACATAAATAGTATGTTTATGAATATATGTAGATAACAGAGAGCACTAGAACTCTACTTACTCCTGTGGATAGAATATTAAGCTGTCACTTAGAAGAAGGATTAGATCTGTTCTGCTTAGTCTAAGTAAATAAAACTTGAGTAAAAGCTGCAAAGAGGAAAATCTAGGCTTAATGGAAGGAAAAATCTCCTAATAAATAGAGCAACACAAAGCAGAATGAACTGCCTTAAAGAGCAGAAGGACCTCCCTCACTTGAACTTGAAGCAAAAGCTGAATAAGCACTTGTTCTGTATGTTGTAGAGGGGATTCTTGGATTAGATAACCACTGATGTCCCTTTCAACTCTGAAATTCTGTTCTTGCAACATTTAAGATTCTGAGAATGATCCCCCTTCTATCAATTTAGTTCACTAAACTACTTAGGTAACAGAAAAAAGGGGAGAAAAATTTCCCAGGTATTTTATCTAGTCATCATGATCTAGGACAAGAGACCTTACAAACTGAAATATTTGGAATGTGTTTACATCTTACTTCCATATCAATGTTGTTGAATGGTCCAACTTCTTTTGTTGCAGCATTTGTTTCATTTCCTTTTGGTCCATGAATATAGTAATGATAAATGTGTCTAGAATTGAGAACAACAACTTTATACTGAGTTATTTGTAATTATTACTACATTTAACAATTTTCTACAAAAAAAAACAGTCATTACATGAGTTTTATTTATCTCAGCTTTGTAAAATACCACTCTTCAAACTTTAGGACAAACATCTATTTACCTAAATGCAATATTCTAAAAACAAATGAAATTGAAATATTTAAGAGTCTCACTGTAAGTCCTAAAATTTTGGAACCTCTTCCTGCAATTATTTTCATGATTAAAACACAAAAAGTTAAATCTTAGTGAATTAATACAAGGTAGGTATGCCCAGATTTTTAGCTACTTTTCCAGGAAAGAACAATTTTTTGTTCTCCATGGTATGAATTAAGAGACTACTAATTAAAGCTTGCACCCCAGCTATTTTTTAAAATGCTACTGAATAAAAAGGCAATAAAGTAGAATCACCTGTAACTAAATCTATTTCCTCTTTAACTCTTCATTAATGGTATAACAATGGGAACTACTCATTAACTTAACCCCCCTGGAACTAAATTATATTTTAATGGAATAAAAAAATTCACATTTGGAAGATAATTCTTTGTAACCTAGAGGAGAAAATAATTTCTACTGCTCAAACCACAATTAGTGGTAATGTTCACTTTTTTCACAGAAGTCAAAGCTGAGGATGAAGGATCTGATGATGTTGTTGGTGTCCTGCTCTACAACTGTTTTGTAACTTTGAGTCTTTGAGTCACCTGAGGCCCTGACTTCCTAGGGTCACAATATCATGTGCGATGGTTGGGACATGAAAACCAAGACTCTGAGATTGATGGTCTATCATACACACTAAAAGACCCAACTTAACTTTTCAAAATGCTATCCCTATATTACATATACAAAGTCGAATGATCTGTAATTTCATCATAATGGGGGTGTGGCAACCAACTCCTATGACCCCTCTCGTTGGTGGACAGCTCATGGGGATTACCTGAAATACTGAGGGATTAAATTATTTGTTCAAAGGTCACATAGGTGGTGCCAAAATGGATATCCGAACCCCGTCTTGCTATCTCCAAGTCTAGCAACATTCATCAAACCATAATACTTCTAACTAAAATTCTTAGGGGAATAAAAACAACTATGTGCTAATTTAATGGTCTAGTTTGTAGGAGATATAAACTTTTTAAAAGATGAAAAATGTGCATTTGGTATCCTTCCAAATGAACTTTCAACAGGAAAGAAAAATTTTTTAAGTATACAAACAGATTCAACAACAGATTATTGGGGGGGGGGAATGGGGATTAAGTGACTTGCCCAGGGTCACACAGCTAGTGTCAAGTGTCTGAGGTCAGATTTGAACTCAGGTCCTCCTGAATCCAGGGCCGGTGCTTTATCCAGTGCTCTGCCTAGCTGCCCCCCTTAACAATAGATTTTATGTATTAAGTGTGGTAAGCATTTATATTTTAAATTAATCATTTTATGTACACAATAAAAATCCACTACTTATAAATACATACTTTAAGACACTTATAAAAATGATACATTACTATTTGGGTTATAAAAAAAATACAATGACCATCACTAAAGATAACTTATATAGCATACTATATCAAATAAAGCTACCTATTAAATATATTTCTTTGCAAGGAATATTGTAGATTAAGATGTAACTGAAAGACATTATGATTCTAGCACAATAGGTCTACAAAAAACAATAGTTCCACAAAATCTCTAGGTCCCTTCCATCTCTCAGATTTTATAACTGAGTGTAACAAAGTATTATTTCTACTTAACCAGCAAGACTCCATCACTTTAAAAAGCTTGATAAATTTTTACGTATGACATATCTTGAGACAAAAAAAATTTTTTCTAAAAGAAAAAACCTGAAATTCCCATGATTTGGTTGAGAAGATATAACTTTATAACCAACTTTTCAGGAATATGTCTAGTCCAAAAGATATGCCTAATTAAACAATAAGAATAGGGTCATTACCTTTCAGGTACTCACCAGAGTATATTCTAATCAAATACCTTTATAGAAGGATTGTTAAACTTATTATACAGCCCCTCCAGCCCTATTCTTGACTTCCTCTGGACTTCAAAACCATTCCCCCCTCCACTTAATGGAGGCTTATCCTGAAGCTTCCCTTGGCACCCAGAGTCTCCTCACCCAGGAACATCTAATCACCATGGATTATGCCTCTGCAAGGCCACCCCACTTAGGGAGTTTCCATTAGAAACTCCATTAGTGAGTTTTCCCTGGGGCTTCATTTTGCAATGGGGCAGATCTGCCTTCATTCTCCTTTAGGCTCTATTCATGGTACTATCCCCTTCCCCACTTTACAATTCCCTTTTGTGTACTGCCTTACTACCCCTCCCATTAGAATATCTAAAACTCTTTCAGGTCAAGGACTTTTCTTTCTTTTTGTCTATATATGTATCCCTGGCATTTAGCACAGTACCAAGAAGTACTTAATAAATGTTTTGTTTCCTTCCTTCCTATGCCTTAGTATTTTAGGGCTCCATTATTTCATTCGCATAAGTATACCATTTAACACTAAGGATTGAAATCCCTCAAAAGCTTAGTAGACAAATAAATGTACTGCCATATTGCCCCTTCCACCAAAAAAAAAAAAAAAAAGTAATAATCTGCTTGCAAGACCATCTTGCGATGAATTCTTTCTAAACTTACCTTTTTGGGGCACCACAGTTTGATTGCCCATACCCAGTCTAGCGCTATGGAGGACTTTACAGAACTTCTGTTCTGCTCACATAGCCTCTGAAAACAAATCACTCCCTCCACATCATAATAACACACTCAAGGAGTTGTTTAATGACTGAATTAAATAAAAGAATTTAAAGCCATTCATTCTTACCAAAAAAATTATTTTCAACATTTTAACCCCACATAATATATTTCCAAGCAAAATATTAAAATTGACTTACGCTAATTGTCTTGTCCAAAGATGAAAATAATTTTTCAAGTACTGTACGTGATCTGTTTGCACTCCTGTAATAACCACTGCAGTAAAGCTATCTTTTTCTCTCTCCTCAAGAATAAGATTGTGTAGAAACCTTTCATCATCATTTGTGATGTGAGCAGAGTCTGATGGCTAAAAAAATGAATATAATCATAAGACTGTGATATGCCATTAAGAATAAAATTGAAATTATATGAACAAAGAAAACATTGGTATAGTTAATAAAAATTTATGACTGTATGGAAACTAGTCTGGGGCTATATAAAAACCTGCACTGAGAAGCTAGGCTAAGGTACCAAACTAATTTTAGCCCATTATCAAATGGGTTCAACACCAGAAAATGATATGATTTTATCAGTAAAAATGACATTTAAAAAGAAGTATTGCCAACTGCTTTGCTGCTAAACACCAAAGACCATGGGACCTTTCCATCTGAAACCTATATATGTCTGGCTCATGTTCATTGAAAGCAAAGACTTTCTTTTCTATTTATATCTCTAGCACTCAAAGTGATTTGCACATATTAAGTAAGGGCTTAATAAATGCCTCATTAATTCATATTAGTACATAAGCAAGAAACCCTATCTAGAGGTTGTCAGAGTGATATACTTAAGCAACAACTTGTTAATAACTTGAGTTACCGAGGTAACAACGTGAAAATAATTAAACAATGAACCAAAAGGAGGCATGTAGTAGAGGAAAGGAAGTGGGTTAATCTTACCCAGAAATGTTATATTCTTTCTACAGGTTCCCTAATACTTAACTTTGGGGTAGGGCTAATCTCCAGGTCATTATCATAAAGCTAAAAGGTAGAAAGAAGGCATACCTAACTAACATTCCTAGCTTAGCCAAAAGAAACTTTGTCCAATTCAAACCATCCTAGCAAAGGATCTCTAACACCCAACTTTTTAATATAAGTATCTGAATAAATTTGGGGGGGGGGGGGGCGGGAAGAGAGGCAACTGGGGTTAGGTGACTCGCCCAGAGTCACACAGCTAGTAAGTGTCAAATATCTGAGGCGGATTTGAACTCAGGTACTCCTGACTCCAGGACCAGTACTCTATCCACTATACCACCTAGCTGCCCCTTGAATAAAATTTTTTAAAAAGAGAGCACTACACACACACACACACACACACACACACACACACGTGTGCCATATATAAAATGTGTAAATATATCTATATTACACACAGACTAAACATATGGAACAGATCTATCTATATGGTTTATTTGCAGTTAAAGAACACAAACTTTGAAATCGTTTAAAGTTCTATGAAATGAGGGTGGTCTTAATATATTTCTTTTTTTTTTTTTTTTGCAGGGCAATGAGGGTTAAGTGACTTGCCCAGGGTCACACAGCTAGTTAAGTGTCAAGTGTCTAAGTCTGGATTTGAACTCAGGTCCTCCTGAATCCAAGGCCAGTGCTTTATCTACTGCGATACCTAGCTGCCCCCTTAATATATTTCTTAACATAAAACAAAATACAAAAGAATTTAATGGAAAATTTGAGAAGTATGAAAAATGTTCTAATAACAACTCCACCAGTGAACATAGGTTTGAGACTATACTGGATAAGCTCATAGGTGAAAGAAGCCTTAGTACCTAGTCAAACCACTTTCATTTACAGATAAGGAAATAGAGGTACAGAGATTAAGGTCACACAGGTAGAGCTACAGTAATAGGGCTGGAATAATAACCAAATCTTCTAACTTGATATACATCACTGTTTCCACTGTGTCAAGCTACCATGTCACTTTTAAAATTTAATCAATAAGTATATTTAAACTCCTTTGACATATTTTCAAACCAGAAACATTCAGACACAATACCATTCTGTAATATAATACATATCATACAATGTGTGTGTGTGTGTACGCACGTATGCACGCACGCACAAGCACTTTCGAGCACAGGTGTCCAGGGAGAAAATATTAAGAAATCTGACAATCTTATGGTGAAAGAATATTCCTAGGTCTATGTGTGCATAGAGAAGGTATAATGAGTCCTTTCTTTACTTTCTCTATGAAGCACTGGAAATATGAGTGTTTCTTTGGTATTGATCTATATTTTCTTGTCCTGGGTAACATAACAGGCACTGTATTCTTAAAGGACATCAGGAGCTGATGCCAAGAACAATGAGGGGTTTGGAACAGCATCTCATTCATATGAACTGATTTGTATCACAGGTCTATACTGAGTCAGTCTATAGTAGGTCAGTCTTCTTCACTATAATCCTCTTTGTTTACCTTTATTTAAAAAATCATATTTGTTGATGTTTTTTAAACTCGTTTTAAAAAATTTTTTAAATTCTACCACCCTAGGAAAAGAACTAGAAGAATTTCTATTGCTAAGCTTCTATGGGATAACTAGGGATAACTGGAAATGATCCCTTCTGCATTTTCAACGTTTTTGCTAATTTATAGCATAGAAAAAATGTCTCAAAGCAATGGCATCAAACTCAAATGCAAAAAGGGACCACTAAATCAAAAATGAAGATCCCTGGGGACCATGTATTGACTTAGAAAACCACAATTATTTGTTTTATTGTATTCTTATTGTTATTTTGTTAAATATTTTTCAATTACATTTTAATCCGGTTCAGTAAATGTTGTGAACCACAAGTTTGAAATCTTTATTTTTAGAGTATGCTAAATTAATTAATACTGAAAAATACCACGCATGCCAACATATGGGGATTAGTTTTTATAACTGTAGTGCAAACATTTTGACTAATACAACTTCCTCCAAAGAGATCTTTAATAAATCCTTAAAAGAAATAAGAATAAACCAAATACTCATTCACTACTTATTAATCTCCACAACATTCTTGAATGGGATGCAGTATATTTCCATTTTGCAGAATCAAAGAAAACTAATATATTGCTAAGCTCAAAGTCAGTTTTTAAAAAGGATGTGATTGGGGCAGCTAGGTGGCACAATGGATAAAGCACTGGCCCTGGAATCAAGAGGACCTGAGTTCAAATCTGACTTCAGATATTTGACACTTACTAGCTGTGTGACCCTGGGCAAGTACTAAATCCTTATTGTCCCACCAAAAGAAAAAAAAAAAAGATCAAGCGCAGAGGTCAGTGCCGTCTTGGAACTCAAAAAAGAATGTGATATGGTGAAATAATATTAAGAATATTGAATTAGGGCTCAAAAGACTGGTGTTCTAAATATAGGCTTCATCACTTATCAGCCACAGTGTTATTTACAAGAGTGCTATTATCACAAAACCTGGTAAAAATACAGCACTGTCATGAGTATCAGGTGAATGTACATACACACACATATATAAAGTATTTTGTAAATGGTAAAGCATCATTCAAATATAAACTATACAGTATAAGAAATGGTAAAAACTCCAAACATTCAACTTCCAAATAAACCCACCAAACTCCTCTATTAGCATTACAAATAAAATAAGCCTATTCACAAGCATATATGAAACTATCTGTCCTAATCCTAATTTTGTCTCTTAAAAATGATGTTGGGGCAGCTATTTGGCACAGTGCATAGAGCACTGGCCCTGAAGTCAGGAGAACTTGAGTTCAACTCTGGCCTCCAACACTTAACACTAGCTGTGTGACCCTGGGCAAGTCGCTTAACCCCAATTGCCTCCCCACCCCACAAAATGAGGTTAGTTCTACAATGGAGAAAAGATGGGGCAATGAGCCAAATCAAAGTAATAACTCTGAGGCTCTGTTTAGAGTATTTAACTTCTGTGTCTCAATCATCTTTGGATCCATTCTCCAACCCAACATGTACCAACACAATCCTTCACAAATCTATAAACATTTTTTAAATCAATTGATAATCCAATACCTTATTATCATTTGACACTCTGATGCTAGAATGTTGCCTTAACATAATAAAATATGAACATTTTAAATAGGACTACAGAGTAACTTTTTATAACAGAGCTTTAAAAGAAAATGCAGAAATCACCAATTTAATCACTCTGTGACTTAAAGGAAAATGAATATACACAGATAATTAAGGAACTTAATTGTTTAAACTGCTAATAAGTGATAATATTGGTACCTTAAGGTAGAAATTAAATTTGGAAGGAGAAAGAATACATTTCATTCAGAAAAGACTGTACCTTCCGGTTTCTAATATATCCACTATATATTGCTTCTTTATTTTTCTCCTTCTTTTCAAAATCCTCTTTAGAAAGTACAAGCTCATGAACATCTTGAGAATCTGAAGGTTTGCTAATCATCTGTTGAGAATTAAAGAAAATTCATTAATATCTTTTCACAAAAAAACAAATTTATATTTAAAATATTAAAAATTTGATAGCAAATCTTTAAGAATCTTTTTACTTACTCTGGCTGATTGTCCAACAAAGAAAACAGCTTGCTTGCCCCCAACACCAAAATATGAAATATCACTGTTTAAACTACGAGGCACTGGTAACGGACGGACATATCCTGAGTGATCACTAAAATAAGAGATTATATTAGTACTCTGCATCTTAAAAAATTCATTTATTGCTAAGCTATGAGTTATTATATTTTATATCTAATATTTCTAAAGCTGAAAAAAAGTTCTATCTGAAGACAGAGCTACGAGTCTAGGCATCATCTAGTCCAATACCCCACTGTCTTACCCTCTTGACTGCTTCCCCACTGTCTTTAGACTATTACAAATGAAATGTCATCTGTCCAGCTGTTTTTCTTTTTACTGTCCAGGAGGAAAATCTACAACTTCTCTTAGTAATGCTATATTATTGTCATGCATGGCTTATAAAATCAAGTACTTTTCTGGTTGCCTACCCTCTATTTAGAGGAAAGAGTTTATTAAAGCAACATTTCTTTGTATATGAAAAAATTATTAAGCTTCAGTTATCCTTTTTCTGAAAAAGAGTGCAGATGACCCATCTCTGGTAAGAAAGAATCTTTTCAGTGGTAACACCAAGCTTGTTATTAGCAAAAGAAACAGCTTATCACTTGCAAAAATAATCAACAAATAAAATTTTACTTATCCTCAATGATATCACTTTACTACAGAGTTTGGCGAACCAAGACAAGTGTCAAAAGTACCAAGAAGGGGCAGGTCGTGGCACAGTGGATAAAGCACCGGACCTGGATTCAGGAGGACCAGAGTTCAAATCTGACCTCAGAAACTTGACACTTACTAGCTGTGTGACCCTGGGCCAGTCACTTAACCCTCACTGCCCTGCAAAAAAACAAAAACAAAAACAAAAAGTACCAAGAAAACTGGAAGAGAAGAAAACAAAGTGATCCAAAACTGAGGAAAAACAAAAAGAAAATTAAAAATGGACCAGGGAGGGGCGGCTAGGTGGCGCAGTGGATAAAGCACCAGCCCTGGATTCAGGAGTACCTGAGTTCAAATCCGGCCTCAGACACTTGACACTTACTAGCTGTGTGACCCTGGGCAAGTCACTTAACCCCCATTGCCCCACCAAAAAACAAAAACAAAAACAAAAACGGACCAGGGTGATTCAAAATCAGATTCCTTAAGAGAGTGGAGAGGCGTGGGAAGAAAGGACAGGTGGAAACAGCATGGGAAAGGTGAGATATCAAAGCATTCCCGTTTTTTATTTACTACCAATTTGCCTTAATGTTCCTCTTGCAAGAGGTAAGTAACCTCAGACACTTGCTAGTGTGTGATCAATTCCTATGTAAGTCACTTCACCTGTCTGGCTCAGTTTCTTCAACTATAAAATGGGACTAATTACAGTTCCTCACATGTGGGGGCAGCTAAGTGGCACAGTGGATAAAGCACCAGCCCCAGATTCAGGAGGGCCTGAGCTCAAATTCCGCCTCAGACACTTGACACTTACTAGCTGTGTGACCCTTTTAACCCCCATTGCCCCACACAAAAATAAATAAATAAAGCAAAATTTAAAAAATAAATAAATGAGTGGATGAATGAGTAAGTAAATAAATAAGCAAATGAATGAATAATAAATAAATAAGAAGGGTGGGAGAGGAAAGCAGTTCCTCACACATAGTAGGCACTTAAGAAAAAATGCTTGTTTCCTAACTTCCTAGTTCTACAAGACAATACTATCTCACACAGATCTCCATATACTTCATCACTCAAATGAAGATAAAAAGATTCTCAAGAATTAAATCTTTTATCTGAACTAGTTTTACATCTGGTGGCTAAAATTTTAAGATGGCCTTCAAATCTTGGCAATCCTAATAAGACTTAAAATAGGAAAAACAGACATGAAGAATGACAAAATCAGACATTTAATTAAAATAGTACTCATGAAAAATATTGAGATTTCAAAACTCTTCAACCTCATTTCTACTTGCACCTATTCAAATTCCTAATCAAATATTGCAGTTGGAAAAAACATAAGCATCCATTCTAGTTCAATCCATTCCTGAGAAAGAATCCATACTACACAACAAACCCAATAAATGGCCATCCAGTGTCTGCTGGAAGACCTCCAATGAATGCTACCTTCCAAGGTGGTCCACTCCACTTTTGAGGGGGATGATTATGATTAATGAGAGGTGACAGTGGTGTAAAAAAAAGCATCTATAAAAACATTTTTAAAGATAACAAAATAAAATAAAATGGTTAAGATTCACATAGGATGATAACACCTGGAAGGGTTTTTATTAGCTCCACTGGAGGAAATCCTAACAAGTTAAATGACAGATCTGTCAAAGTATGAGTGTTCAATTCTATTCAATTCAAATTCAAAGTATTCAATTCCAACACTTATTTTCTGCCTACCATAAGCTACTAGGTAAGTACTATCATTTTTTTGCCAGACTTTGAGGCAACTGTTAATGTGAGTACTCCTAATAATAAAGAAGACAACCCATCTATATCTTTTCATCCTAGGTGACTCTTATCTATATTCTCCAATGAATCCTCCCTCTAACAGGTTGGGGGCCTTCTACTTGTTTTCCTAACATTGCAGGGAAACCAAGAGTATGGTTACCACAGGTTATCCTCATTTCTGTCACATGACAGAACCCCACCTTATTTTCTGGTCATACCTTTCTCTGATGACATCCTTACTAACCTTTTATCTAACCACAGAATAAGTCCATCTTGGTAAAAAAACAAAAAAAAACAAAAACAAAAAACTGTGACAGTGAGCCTGGCCCAGAGTAGAACGGGAAAATTTGGCTGTTCTGCCTTTGGCAAATTGTATGATGATTTTAATGACTGCCAAAGCTCCTCAAAGAAAAAAAGCACATCTTTTTAACAACATTCTTCTAGCTGCATAGATAGCTACAAATCACAGAATGCCACCAGTCTACAAATAATTAAACTTTAAGTCACCCAAAGGGCAATGGAGAGTCACATATTAGTGTGAGCAAGTTGCAACACTACCTGCCAAGAATAGCACAAGAAAAGCAGCATAAAAAGAATATGTTGCATTCTAAATAAGAGGAACCCAATGATCTCTTCCCTTGACAAACTCAGACCTCTCACAGCCTAGGGAGCATGTAGTTATACCAAACAATAAAAGGAGATGCCCAAGATAGCTCAAAAGGCAAGTTAATAAAAATATTTAATGCCTTTAACTCTTGGCTACTCCAGGGATACCAAATAGAGAATCTTACATCTCTAATAGTTTGATAGCATTGCACTTGCCTTTGCTTTACATTCATAACATTTAGATTACTTTTTGTCAAATTATTTTACAGCAAGTCCATTAACCATTATTTTTAAATAATGTAAACACTTTATACTGCAAAATGAGGCCCCAAAGCCAATGCCAAGCAAAATTAATACTGATTATCTCCTGTAAGGAAGAAAAAGATATTTCAATAGCTTCTCTAATTGTTCTCCATATCTCCAATTTATTCCTGCTCCAATCCAGGCTTCATGTTGCTACATAATATTCCTAACATACAACTTATTTTATTCCTTCACTCAAAATTATTTAGTGGCTCCCCATTACTAAATGAATAATCTCTTTATCTAGTCATTCAAGACACTTCACAATATGGCTCCAAACTTATCTATATTACTTTCCCCTTTATATACTGTACTGTCACAAGCAGAATGAACCTGGTCTTATTCTCTGAACACTTCTCCATGTCTCTGCTTACACCATTCTTTTGAGGCTAAGATGGATGGATAATTCCTCAACCTCTCTTTCTTTTGATATACTTCTCTATGCTTTTTGACATGTCTTTCTTTAAAGTCTACCTCGGGGGCAGCTAGGTGGCACAGTGGATAAAGCACCGGCCCTGGAGTCAGGAGTACCTGAGTTCAAATTCGGCCTCAGACACTTACTAGCTGTGTGACCCTGGGCAAGTCACTTAACCCCCATTGCCCCGCGGAAAAAAAAAAAAGTATATTAAAGTCTACCTCAAGCTGTTATAATTCTATGAGCTCTTGTCCAATCTCCCTCGATGAAAGTGATCACACCTGAAATTTTTCATATCACTTTTCTTAAGCTATTCTTTTACTTATACATTCTCCTTTATATCAGT
Organism: Dromiciops gliroides; assembly: GCF_019393635.1. NCBI lineage: Eukaryota > Metazoa > Chordata > Mammalia > Microbiotheria > Microbiotheriidae > Dromiciops > Dromiciops gliroides. Next base: position 231,841,594 of record NC_057861.1, read on the forward strand.
TATTTATGTAATATCTTCCTTCATATCCCCCACCCCTAATGAATATATAATGTCAGATCTGTGAGGGTCTGTATCATATCTATTATTGTAAACCTATGACAAGGCCTTGAACATAATAAACATCTAATAGCTGATTAAGTAGAAACCAAATGAAACCAACACTAACTTCAATCTATAACTCTCCTTTAACACAATTATTTCCTATTTAAGACACAGAAGTATGCTTTCACTTGAGGTATCAAGGCTAGTCCTCCATACCCAAGCTTAAAAACCTAAAGATATTCTCAGTTCATACACCATCAGAAATTGCAGGAAGTACTTGACACTATTCAAGAACAGACTTTCCCTTTGACTTCATCTGTTACCCGTTTTTCTGACTCATTTTGTCCTTATAGCTTATTTCAGACTATGGATTTCAAGGCTTCCTTCCCATCAACAGCTTTACTACAATTACTTGTCAGACTTTGTTAAAAAACGTACCATGTACTTTATCCTCTATTTGAATGGGCTCACATTCCCTTTGACCTTTTGTTGTAACCTCTTCCCGTCCCACTTATTGGCCGCATTGGCCTGAACTTGACTCACTGTACTATAACAACAAAACCTCAGATAGCAGCAGAGGGGAGGACTCAAATTCAAGTCTAGAGCTTTCACAGGATGAGGACACACAGAACACTCCAACTTTGCAAACCAATATAACCCCTAATAATACACTATGAAAGTACCATTAAATGTCTCCACATGTTTTAATTTTAATAATATTTTTTCTCAATAGTTCATGCTGTAGTGAACCAGAGGCATTTAAGAAGTACACAGATGTAATATGATTCCAAGAGTTCTTCATTTGACTTGTTGTAATGATCTAAGAAGGAATTAAGTCCTAAGAAAAACTATGCAACCACCATTCTAGAATGATGAATCTATCTTCCTTCTCAACAATTTTTTACTCAAAACATATTATGGAACAGTGGAAAGAGCAATGGATTTATAACTTAAAAGGCCTGAGTCAAAATCCCAGCTTTGAAATGGACTATACAACAATTAAGTCACTTGACCTCAGACTGCTCAACTGAAAAATGAGGGACTTGGACTAGATGATATCTAATATATATATATATATATATATAATCCCATTATACTATGGGAAGTCAGTGAGATAGGAGGTATTAATATAACTTTGAAATTTTAAGATTTTTGCCATAGGGGGCAGCTAGGTGGCGCAGTGGATAAACCACTGGCCCTGGATTCAGGAGTACTTGAGTTCAAATCCGGCCTCAGACACTTGACACTTACTAGCTGTGTGATCCTGGGCAAGTCACTTAACCCCCATTGCCCCGCAAAAAAAAAACCAACAAGATTTTTTGCCATAAAACTGAAATTCTAATGGGAAACATTTTCATATCAAACATAGCTACACCAATATATACAGTTTCTAAATTTAGGCCCTCTGTTCATAACTACGTATGTATCAAACCCTAGATAATTTCCACAACTTGATTTATATATCTAAATTCATGGCTTCAATGTTTTATCTTCAAGAACACAATTTCCCACAAAAATAGTGAATAAGGCTAACCTTTCAAAGTCACCTTTTCTTGTAAACTTTGACAACCTATATACAGCCCAGTTGTTAAGCTGCTTAGAGGTCATTCCTCTTCCATTATCAATCACTGCAACTGCAGGTTTTCCTTGTGATTCATCGAAAAGCTATGAAAAAATAGTATGTTCAAAAAGAAAAGAATTATGAATACATGCAAAATTAAATCGCATACAAATCCAATTAAGTCTAGACAATGATCTTACCAATTTGATGTGAATACTTCGAATACCAGTATTACGTGAAGTAGCGGAGAGTGAGTTGTCAATCAATTCTGCAAGGGCAAATGCTAAAAAAATTAAGAAAACAATTATAGCACCACTTTTCAACTCCAATATGTATTTAAATAAACACTACAAAAAAACTTGAAATGAGAACTTCTAGCTTTTAACTTTAAAGCTTTAAAAGACAATTTGGGGCAGATTCAATACTGTAATTCCAATTATCTCCCTCTAAAACTTATTTTAAAAGGTGAAAATTATCATGCATGTTTCTAAGTATTCTGATTATGTTAGGAATATATTGAACTCCATGAAAAATACTTATTAATAACAATGTAACTTAAAATATTTAGAAGTATCTTAAACCATTCTCCCCCAAAACCAATTTAAATATGATACTGATTCTTAGACATAAATTTCTCAATCATGGCATGATCACCATGATAAAAAAATAATTATGACATCATTTAGCTATTTAGCCAGGGCCTAAGACAAGCATGATCCCCCACCCTCACCACACCAAAGAAAGGTTTAAAATTCTAAGCAAATCATTAAAAGAACTGATATATAGAAATGTAGATACTTAAATAATGATTATTTATGATGAATATAGAATTCTTCAGGAGCCCATGATTCAAAGAAACCTAATCTTTCTTTTTGTGCTAAGAATCAGTGGCTTCCTATCAGATATTCTACCCTTAAGGAGTTGACTTCATACTGAAGAACTTGGTATATGAAAATCAAGAGTTTTTGTATTATTATGGTCCAGAAAATAAAATATCAACTAATTACTAAGTGACTAACTGCAAAGAGAATTCCATAGGACTGAAGGAAACATGGTACACTACAAGGAACACTAGCACTGGAGTCAGAAAGCGTGTGTTAGAATGTAGGCTCTACCATTTACTATCTCTGTGTTAATCTTGGGCAAGTCACAATCTCTTTGGGTCTTGATTACTTATCTGTAAAATGAGAAACTAAAGCAACAAAAGTGAAAATAGTATGCTTCAATCTGCATTCAGACTCCATAGTTCTTTTTCTGAATGTTTAGACCATTTTCCAGATGTATATGTGTATCATATTAGGTGTTAGAGGGCAGGAGGCTGGATCATAGAATCACAGATTTAAAACCAGAAGGGTCCTTAGGAACTGTCCAGATAGTTCATACTTCTAAAAACTTCACATTTCCAAAACTGTATGCAATAATGCACTGGTTCATGAAGAAGGTACAGAATAATAGTTTCATTAAGTGGGCTCACAAGGCTATTATGACAAACAACAAATTTTGATTTGTTTGTTGAATTTTGAAAAGTTTTGCAAACCTTACTTAATACACATACACACATCATTATGACATCAAAAAGCTTGTTCCATGTGTTAGAAAATGTGTTAGAAAAATATACAGAAAATAGCATGTTTGGAAACTTCATAAGTATTAGCTAATGAAATTAATTTCTTTTAAAAAAATTATTATTAACACATCATATTGGCAAAAATGCTAACTCCAAAAAAAAGTAAATGTTGAAAGAACTGTAGGAAGACAGGAACATTAATGCATTGCTGGTAGAGATATGAAATGGTAGAATTATTTAGGAAAATAATGTCACTAACATAAAAGTCACCAAACTATAGCAGCACTTTATACTGTAGTCTCCACCCCCAATTTTGTTTTAAACCACTGCATTGATATAGTGAAAACATTATTGGGGGGGGAGTGTTTGTGTCTGTCTGCCTGTCTATTAGCAATGTATATATACACTGTCTTCTCTTCCTTTAAATCTTCATACTAAACATAAAGGATCTCAGCAAATTTCCCTGTTGCACATTCTCACATAATTAAACAAGTATAATAACGATCATGGGCATTATCTAAAATTGGTAATACTTTAAACATGATCTGTTGTCCTTACAATATTTTTCAACAGCTGGGCTAAAATGAATTGATAACCAGTCTTTGAAACCTGTTTTAGTCACCCATGCTTTCTTAATAGACCACAAAAGAATTGGAAGCAATCAACAGTTGTGCCTATCGAGCACAAGTTTCCAGACTGATAAACAAGCATTCGTTTTAACTGAAAATCTCCTTGTACATTAACCCCACAATAAATGTGCTAGCTGATACTCAAACACTTTAAATTCAGGCTGAACTTTTTTCTTTCTTAGAAATAAAAATTCTGGAAAGCATCCTTTTTCACAACTAAGTAGATGCCTGAGGTTAAGTGTTTGGTGGTTTTGTTTCTTTTATTTAGTTGCAGGCTCCTTTCTTAGATTTTTGTCTTCTGTGAATATATAGTCTATAGATATCTTCTATCATAGTTCATTCTACACTGTAGCTACTCTTTATAGTTATTTAAGTTGGTGAAAAGTTGTATGCAGTTGTAGTGTCTCCTGTCCCCACTATCATCCCTTTGTATTGGATTTTTAAGAGTCCAGAGACACTATTAAGTCCTTTCTCCCCACATCTAGTATCTGTTAATTTTAAAAACCCAAATCTAGGTATACATTTATCTCAACTGAATTTGTCTTCCTTTGCTAAGGTTTAATTTCCTAGCCCATCCACATTTATAAGGATCCAGATTGAGGAATGGCTAAATTAAGTGTGGCACACAAGTGTAATAAATATTACTATACCATGAGAAACAACAAATGAGTATGGAAAAGCATGGGAAAAAAAAGAAAGTGATGGAAATTAAACAATATACAGTGACAACAATATAAATGGAAACCCAAAAAAAGTAAAATAAATGCTTCAAAATTAATAAACAATTCATTTAGCCCCAAAGAAGAAATATGAGAAGGTAGCTCAACACAATTCTTTGCATTAGTGTGAAACTATAGGTGTAGAACACTGCATATAATGCTAGACTTTAATATGTAGGTTAGTTTGGCCAAAAATTATTTTTCCCCTCATAAGCATAAAGGGTTTAGCTTTCTGGGGAGAAGAGGGAAGAAAGATACACTGGGAAAGATAAGTGATGTAAAACAAATGATGTCAAAAATTTATTTTACAAATATACAAAGATAAAAATAAAGTCAATAGGAATCAATGTTAACTCTTTAACTTGGATTTTTAAAAATTAACTTTACATGGAGAAGCTGTGGGAAAATTGTAACACTAATCCATTGTTGGTGGAGCTGTGAACTGATCCAATCATTCTGGAGAGCAATTTGGAATTATGCCCAAAGGACGATAAAGCTGTGCATACCCTTTGACCCAGCAATACCACTTTTGGGTCTTTTTCCCAAAGAGACCATGGAAGGGGGAAAGGGACCCACATGTACAAAAATATTTATAGCTGCTCTTTACATGGTGGCAAAGAATTGGAAGTTGAGGGGGTGCCCATCAATTGGGGAATGGCTGGACAAGTTGTGGTATATGAATACAATGGAATACTACTGTGCTATAAGAAACGATGAGCAGGAGGAGTTCAGAGAAACCTGGAGGGTCTTGCGCGGGCTGATGATGAGTGAGATGAGCAGAACTAGAAGAACATTGTACACAGTAACATCAACATTGAGTGTTGATCTACTGTGATGGACTATATTCTTCTCACCAATGCAATGGTACAGAAGAGTTCCAGGGAACTCATGATAGAAGAGGATCTCCAAATCCAAGAAAAAAAAAGAAAGAAAGAACTGTGGAGTATAGATGCTGATTGAACCATATTATTTCTTTTGTTTTGGGTGCTGTTGTTTTTTTTTCTATTTTGAGGTTTTGCATCACTGCTCTGATTCTTTCTCTTGTAACAGGATTAATGCAGAAATAGGATTAATGTTATTATGTGTATATATATGTGTGTGTATATATATATCTATATGTATATGTATAGATATATATAGATATAACCTATATCAGATTACCTGCTGTCTAGGGGAGGGGGGAGGGAGGGGAGGGAGGGAGGGAGAAAAATCTGAAATTGTAAAGCATGTATAAACAAAAGTTGAGAACTATCTTTACATGTAACAGAAAAAATAAAATATCTCAAAAAAAAAATAAAATAAAAAAAAAAAATAAAGGGGAGAAGCTAAAAAAAAAAAATAAAAAAAATAAAAAAAAAAAAAATAAATAAAGAAGAGTTCCAGGGAACTCGTGATGGAAGAGGATCTCCAAATCCAGGAAAAAAAAAAAAAAGAACTGTGGAGTATAGATGCTAAATGAACCATACTATTTCTTTTGTTTTTGATGCTGTTGTTTTTTTTCTATTTTGAGGTTTTCCATCATTGCTGTTTTTTTTCTCTTATAACATGACTAATGCAGAAATAGGATTAATGTTATTATGTGTGTGTGTGTGTATGTATATATATATATATATATATATATATATATAACCTATATCAGATTACCTGCTGTCTAGGGGAGGGGGGAGGGAGGGGAGGGAGGGAGAAAAATCTGAAACTGTAAAGCTTGTATAAACAAAGGTTGAGAACTATCTTTACATGTAACGGGAAAAAAATAAAATACTTTATTAATTAAAAAAAAATTAACTTTACAGTCCAAGATAAGGAAAAATCACAGCTAAAAAGCAATTAAAATGAAAAGTACTTGAAGATTTTAGTATACTACAATCAATATAAGTCAAAGTAAAATGGCAATTAAGAAAAGTTGAGTAATCTTCATTGTGCTAAGAAGCACAATTTCCAGGAACCAGAACCTGGTCAAATCACATCTGGAACACTGTGTTCAATTCTAGGCACCACATGTTAGGAAGGAAATTGGCAAGCTAGAAAGAACCTAGAGGAGGGTTATTTGGATAGTGAAGCAAAGGGTCTTAAATTCATGCCTCATGGGGCAGCTAGGTGGCACAATGGATAGAGCACTGGCCCTGGAGCCAGGAGGACCTGAGTTCAAACCTGGCCTCAGACACTTACTAGCTGTGTGGCCCTGGGCAAGTCACTTAACCCTCAATGCCTCACCAAAAGAAAAAAAAATTAGATTTTTTAAAAGGGGGCATAGAATGGACATTATGCTTGTCTTCAAATTGATGGATAGCTGAATAAAGTATTAATATAAAGAACATTATAATTCAACTAAAATTATGAAAATAGGAATATGAAGAAATATAAAGCAATGAAAGCATAATCATAATGGCAAAGCATCATAGCTAGATGAATAAATATATGCACAAATACAGAAATTAACTAGGCAAGCTATAAGACAAATAATAAATGCCCTCTGTTCAAATTATTTAAGATAATTTAAATACAAATCATAAAACTATTGAGTACATTAATTTTTTTAAAATAACATCAGATGTCTTATAGCATGACTGATGCAGAAATATGTTTACTGTTGTTATGTATGTGCGTGTGCGTGTACGTGTATGTGTATATGCATATGCATATGTATATGTATATGTATATGTATATGTATATGTATATGTATATGTATATAAAACACCTATATCAGATTGCCTGCTGTCTGGGGAAGGGGGGGAGGGAGGGAGAAAAATTTGAAAGTGGAAATCTTATGTAAATAAATGCTGAAAGTTATCTTTACATGTAACTGGAAAATAATAAAATACTTTTATTAAAAAAAATAACACCATCAGATGGAAAGGCAATTTGTAGAAACTGAAGGAGTGGCAGCAGGTAGAATAGAAGTTATAGGAAAGAAAAAGGTAGAAATAACCAAATAGAATCCCATGAGGAATAAACTAGAATACTTACGTAAAGGATTTTGTCCTTCACTAGCATAATATTCATACATGCCACTTTTAACCAATGTGTCATAGTGCGGTAGGAAGTCAATTCGTTCCTTTGTTGCAGAAAGCAGTAATTGATTGACTGACTGAAGTAAATACAGAGTGACCCCATCTTGAACATTTTCATCTATAACCAAGAAACAAAATTTGAAATGCATAGCTAGCATCTATAAAAACCTGGCTAAAATTGAACACTTTTTAACAACTATGAAATGTCTTTAAAAAGCAATACATGGGGTAGCTAGGTGGTACAGTGGATAGAGCACTAGCCCTGGATTCAGGAGGACCTGAGTTCAAATCCAGCCTCAGACCCTTGACACTTACTAGCTGTGTGACCTTGGGCAAGTCACTTAACCCTCACTGCCCTGCAAAAAAACAAAAACAAAAAAAGCAATACACAAGGAGCAGCTAGGTGGCGAGGCGCCATGAATAAAGCACTGGCCCTAGAATCAGAAGGACCTGAGTTCAAATTTGAACTCAGGCACTTGAGTCACTCAACCCTCATTGCCCAGCAAAATAACAAAAAGCAATACACAAAGATTTTAGAATAAAATCAGAATATACTTTTATGCCAGAATTTAATTACCTGTGAAAGACTAAAGTTAAGCTTTAAATTCTTTTATTCATTCACTGAACATAACTACCCAATGTGTACAAAATACTGGGATACATGCTAGGGTCTTAAAACTTTGTAGCCAAAACTACTTATATTAATTTTTTTTAATTCTGGCTTTTTAAAACCATGACAAAAACAAGGGATAAAGTAAAATTTGGGGACAAAGGCAATATTCACATCATAAAAGCCCAATCACTATATATTTATCACTATGTAATGCATAATTTTATTGCTTTTTCATATAGAAGCATAAACAACTTAAGAACATTACTTACTGAAGTTATCATCAGTAATTTCTTTTCTATTCGTTGTTGTAATTACAAACTTCTCTCCAGATGAAATTCCAAGTGCCTAGCAAAAAGGGTAAACAATCCACTGTTATATATAGTAAATGATAAATTTAAATTCATGAAAGAATAAAGTATTGAACAATTACCATACTTACTTGAGCTCTATTTATAAAAAGCAATCTTACTTGTGCAAATTGAGCTTTTGTAAAATAACATGAGAGATCTATGCTTTGTGTGTCTTGGTGACTATTATGAGATTGATTATATGGCCTTCAGAATTAAGCATTCAGCAGCAACTAGCACGTGAAGCAGTCTTTCTCTGAAAGACAATCTTATGTCAGCTTTTGTAATAAGCATGATGTTTGTTAAGTATTACTTCAAGTCAGCAAAAAGGAGTGACCATTATTCAAATACTAAATTTTATTTAACATTAAACACGTGCAAAGAAAACCTATGGGGTGCTAAAAGAAACTTCACGAGAAGTAATTTTAGCACAAGAATTTTTGACAAAAGGAGTGGGGGGGGTGAAGTCTGAAAATGTCAAGTTCTAATCTAAACTGCTGTTTATCTACCTACATGACTTTGCAAAAGTAACTTACATTTTTGGGGGGCAGCTAGGTGGTACAGTGGATAAAGCACTGGCCCTAGATTCAGGAGTACCTGAGTTCAAATCCAGTCTCAGACACTCGACACATACTAGCTATGTGACCCTGAGCAAGTCACTTAACCCTCATTGCCCAGCCTCCCCCCTCCCCAAAAAAGTAACTTACATTCTTTGGACCATTTTGTTCATCTCTAAACTATGGGGGTTGAACAAAAAAATGATGTCTAAATGCTCTTCGTGTTCTAAATATATTAACATGTAAAATCTCTAATGTGGATATATTTTAATGATATACAAAATAGTCCTCCATCTTAGAACATTTGAAAATGTTAACTATTCAAAGATTTGCTTCAAATGGATACATGATTCAAATAGATGTGAAAATGAATTAAATTCAAAAAACCTGTTCTGAAACAAAAACTTGACAACATGAGAAGTTTAAAACACAAATTTTTAATGATGAATAGAAACCTCAGACAGACTAAAGGTTTGTTATTTTTCAAGGAAAGCAGGACAAAATTAACACATTTCTGTAGAAAAGAATGAGTTAGGAAATATGTCATTTCTGGCATTCCCCAGAAACAAAGTATGGCACAAAAACTTCAACATGCCTATCTCCCCCTAAGACCCAAGGGATTGTATATGTCAAGATACAATATGTTATCTTTACGTCATATTAATTGTTTGTAAGTTGAAGAATTCATTTCATTTAGACAATCAGATCCAAAATTCAGAAATTCTGGACTATATGAAATGTTCCCTAAAACGTAGGTAAAATGGGACTCAATAATTAGTCTCTTCAATAAAACAACATTCCAGTTGACAGTGTTCTTAATGGCCAACAATATTTGACCAAAAATGTTAGCTACCTACCTCATTCACCTTATTCAATCAAATCTATCTATGGAGTTCTTTTGACTATTGGAAAAATCAAGGCCATGTCCAAAGTAAAAATGATCTGCTTTGATTCTATATATTTAAAAAAAAAATATGCTATAAGTTCTGAAGGCAATTATAAAACTAGTTCCAATAATAATATTGCGGAAGAAGCAAATAGAATTGAGGGCAGCTAGGTGGCGCAGTGGATAGAGCACTGGCCCTGGAGTCAGGAGTACCTGAATTCAAATCCAGCCTCAGACACTTAACACTTACTAGCTGTGTGAACCTGGGCAAGTCACTTAACCCCAATTGCCTAAAAAACAAAAAAAAAGAAGTAAATAGAATTAATAGCCATCTCTATACCATGGCATATGCACTCCAGGCATTTTCTCTATCCTCCTACTAGAACCCTAGACTCTGCCCTAGCACTAGACTCAAGTGACTTTATACCTTATCTTGTCCTGAACCAGGCCTTCATATCACTTTCCAGCCTTTTCCAAACCCATTGCCATGCATGCTCCTCCCACAAAAGTAATTTCTGCTTTCTAGCTCCTCCTTATTATTGTCTTCTAGTCATACAATGTAAGCTGTTAGAAGGCTTAGGGCTGTCTTGCTTGCTCGAATGTATATTCCCTGAGCTTAAACACAGAGCTAGCAAATAGTAAGGAATTAATAAATGCCTTATCATTTGTTTCTAAGGTGACTACATTAAAACGGAAACATTCATTTGGACGTTTAAATTCTGAAGTGCCTACTAGTTTCAGTTTCAATTCTTTAAACTTCCAATGCATGTTAAATTGCCCTATGAAGCTGAAGACAGTGCTGATGATGACCAGCTGAATGAATGTTGGTATGGTTGAGCAAACCAATTTAAGCAGATTTGCAATAAATGGTCCTATTTTACACACAGCAGAAGCCTACTACTATCAACTACTTCAATATTTCAAGGATCAGTGATTTTAATGCTGTGATTATACACCTTCCATCAAGGAAAATCACAGCTCCTCTGTTTTATTAAGGGTTTAAGGGGAGCCAAGATGGTGGAGGAAAGGCAGTGAGCTCCGGAACTCATGACACGATCGCTCCAAAATACATCCAAATAACGCCATAGGAAAATGCCCGGTGCAGCTCAGAGAAGAATGTGCTGAAATCATCTTCTAACCAAGAATGGATTGGAAGGTCAGAAGGAGGAAGCTGCTGTGCTAATACAGGAGTGGAGCCCAACCCCCCAAAGTCACCATGACACAGATCCAGTCCCAGGAAGGCCTCACCAGAGAAGGAGACCCCCAGAGCCTCTGAATCAGCTGAAGCGCAAGTGTAGTCTGGGACTAAGCTCAAAGTCTGGTAAGTGGGCTGAGCCCTGAGTAGGGGGGAAACTAGAGGGGTCTATGCTGGTGCTAAGGCAGAACTTGGATTTTACACCCCTGCTGAGAACCAGGAGGTAGGCATCAAATATAAAATCCTTCATTTGGTTTTAAAGACCTTCATAACCTGGACCCTTCCTACCTTTCAAGTTTTCTTACACCATACTACTTTGGCACCCCATCCCCATGTATATGATCGATTGACATTGGCCTTACTATTCCTCCCACAAAAAAATGCCTTCATCTCTAAGGCATTTTCACTCACTGTCCTCTATGCTTGGAATCCTGTCTGTCCTCATCTCTGCCTCTTGGCTTCCCTGAAATCCCTCCTATTCACAAAAAGCCTTTCCTGATTCCCCCTTAATTCAATGACTTCCCATCTTAGATTATCTTCAATTTATCCTGTCTATATCCTTGCATATCACTACAGTATTTGCATGTTTTCTCCCTATATGAGTTTATTAGTTTATGGTTCCTCAAGGGCAGTGGGCTATTTTTGCCTGTCTTTATATCCTCAGAAGCTAGCACAGTGCCTGGCATTAGAGCAGGTGCTTTAATAAGCTTTATATTATTATAATTTAATAAGTTTAATAAACTGAAGTAAAAGTACACTGAGCAGCTAAGTCTTTACAAAAACTAACTTCAACTTATACTGACACAAGTAGCATATTTACCAAGCAAAAGGATCAGAAAGTGCTAGAAAAATTTTATACTTAAAGTAACTAGAGAGCATACAAAATATTTCGATGTCTTCTACCTACTAAAACACATACAGGAATTATATGAATAAAACTGAAAAAAAAAACACTCTACAAAAAAATAGACCTAACTAATAAGAATAATATTCACTGTTTCACAAATAGGCTGAACCAATATAATAAAAATGACAATACTATCAAAAATAATTTACTTATGGGGCAGCTAGGTGGTACAGTGGATAGAGCACTGGCCCTAGAGTCAGGAGTACCTGAGTTCAAATACGGCCTCAGACACTTAACACTTACTAGCTGCGTGACCCTGGGCAAGTTACTTAACCCCAATTGCCTCATTAAAAAAATATAAAAAGAAAAAAAGTAATTTATTTATTAAGTGCCATGACTAGAAAAAATAATAAAATTAACCTAGAGAAAAAAAAGATCAGGAAATCTCAAAAGAGATAGTAAAAAAGTAGGAATGAAGGAAGCTTAACAGTAATAGATAATCAAATATATTTCAAAGAGTAATCATCAAAATGATTTGGTACTAGTTAAGAAATAGGGAGGTCTCAGTGGAAGGGATTAGGTACACAACATATAGAAGAAAATAAACACAGTAGCCTGATATTTGATAAACCCAAAGACTATAACTCACTATTTGACAAAAAGTGCTGGGAAAACTGGCAAGTATGTGTGACAAAAATGAAATCTAGATCAATATTTCACCCTGGATAGCAAAAATAAGCTCTAAATTAGTACTGGTTTTGATATGAAGAGTGACAACATTTATAAATTAGAGGAGCAGGGAAGAAATTACCTTTCAGATCTATGGATAAGGGATGAGTTCCTGATCAAACAAGGAATACAACAGATGAAATGGACAATGTTGATTACATCAAATTAAAAAGGTCTTAAACACAAATCTAATGCAAAGGAGATACTGAGGGGAGAAAAAATCTTTGCAAAAAGTTTCTCTGATAAATGTCTCTTTTCCAAGACAGTTAAGGACCTGATTCAAATTTGTAAGAATAAGAGCCATTCCCCAATTGATAAATGGTCAAAGGATAGGAACAGAAGTTCTCAATGAAAGCAATCCATGCAATCAATATCCAAGCAACCAAATCACTAATACTTAGAGAAATGCAAATTAAACCAACCCAAAGTTCTACCTCACACTTATCAGACTGGCAAAGATGACGAAAAAGAAGTTGGAGGGGCTGATGGAAAAGAGACACATTTTAATATGCTATTGATAGTTATATTCTTTATTATGGTAAAGACTACCATGGTGGATATATCACTTTTCTCATTCTTCCTTCCTTTTTATTTCTTCTGACTAGATTTACTACACTCCTGGTAAATATATTCTTACCAGCCCTTGTTAGATGCCTACCATTCCTATATTTTAAACTAAGATCCGAAAATTCAAATCTCATTTTTCAGAAACCATCTTTTAACCAAATGATCACTTAAGCTTTTGTCTTCAATGGTCAACTATAAAAAAACAAATACCTATGTCACTAAATGAAATCTATATCTATATCTATCTATATGTGTGTGTGTACACACACACACACAGAAGCAAAGGTGAGCCCTAACCCATATGAATCAAGAGATAGGTTTGAAGAATCTTACATAAAGCAGAAAAAGAACAAAGAGGGGCAGCTAGGTGGCGCAGTGGATAAAGCACTGGCCCTGGATTGAGGAGGACCCTAGTTCAAATTTGACCTAAGACACTTGACACTTACTAGCTGTGTGATCCTGGGCAAGTCACTTAACCCCCATTGCCCCGTAAAAAAAAAAAGAAGAAAAAAAAATAATATGGTGTAATAATTATGGAAAGGTAGGAAGAGTCCAGGTTATTAGGGCTTTAAAAACCAAGCAGAGTGGGAGCAGCTAGGTGGCACAGTGGATAAAGCACTGGCCCAGGATTCAGGAGGACCTGAGTTCAAATATGACCTCAGACACTTGACACCTACTAGCTGTGGTGACCCTGGGAAAGTCACTTAACCCTCACTGTCCTGCCCCCCCCCAAAAAAAAACCACAAGCAGAGGATTTTCTATTTGATCCTAGAGACAAGGTAGTCATGTTTAATGACTAGAGATGTTTTGATATATGATCAAACCAACACTTTAGGAAGTTCCTTTTGTGGAGTGGAGCAGAGTGGGGAAAGACTTGAGGCAGAGCACTATACTGTAGGAGTAAGACAATGAGCGGCCTGCATCAGGGTAGTGAATCAGCAGTATCTGAGAAGATAAAATGGCATATCTGAGAAATGTTAGGAAGGTAGAATCAACCTGACTTGGCAACAAATTGGAAAAGGGAGGATTGGGACTTGAGATATATAATGAGGAGTAAAGAATGACAGCTAATTTGAAAGGATGGTGGTGGTACCCCTGACACTTAATAGAAAAAAAAGTCAGGTAGACAGGAGAGTTTGGAGACAAATGAGAGTTTAGTTTTAGATTTACTAAGTTCAAGATGTTTATGCAATGTCCAATTTGAAATGTCCAAAAAGCAGCTGAAGATACAAGAATGATGGTTAGGTAAACAGAACTAAGAACTGGCAAAGATGATAATAGAAACCACAACAGCTAATGAGATCATCAAGTGAAATAGTTAAGAGGGAGAAGAGGACTCAAAACCTGTGGGATACGCAGCAGGTGCTATATGATGAAGATTCTGCAAAGACAACAGGTGGTAGAACCAGTAGAGAGCAGTTTCACAAAATCCTAAAGAAAACAACTGAGAGAAGGCGATTCAGAGTTAAAGAAAACATCCAAGAAAAGGGTGATTCAGAGTATCAAAAGCTGTGGAGATATCAAAAAGGATGAGGACTGAGAAAAAAACAATAGATTTCACAATTAAGACATTATTAGTACCTTTGGAAGGAATCATTCCAGTTACATGATTAAGTGAGAACCCAGACTTCAAAGAACTAAGAATGAGAGGAGGGGCAGCTAGGTGATGTAGTGGATAGAGCACCAGCCCTGGAGTCAGGAGTACCTGAGTTCAAATCCAGCCTCAGACACTTAACACTTACTAGCTGTGTGACCCTGGGCAAGTCACTTGACCCCAATTGCCTCACTAAAATTTTTTTTAAAATAATTTTTTAAAAGAGAGCGAGGAAAGAAAATGGAGTGATTGTAAACAGTCTTTTCAATGAATTTAGCCATAAAAGCAGAGAAGAGACATAGAACCAATAGCTATCAGGGAGAAAGACATGTTTGTAGAGAACAGGAAAGCAGTCAGAAAATAAAGAGAACTTGAAGATTTGTGAGAAAGTGGAGATTATAGAAAGAACAATTTCCTGGAGAAAATAAGATAAAACTAGATTAAATGATAAAATAAGATGAAACTGTTCCTGTGGAGGGATTTGCACTAATTAACCGGCATTTTAATTAACTGGGATACAGTGTCTGCCTGAACAGAGGGAACAAAGGCACATTTCAAGTGCAAACTCAGAAGCATTTATTGCACAAGTGGAGCATGGTGCAGAGAACAACAGAACCTACTCTACTGCTCAAACGTTTGGGGTTTTAGAGGGTGGTTTATATGGTTTTACAACAAAGGGAAGCAGGAGAACAGGAGAATTAGAGTACTCAGAATCAGAATGTTTGTGTGAGCTCTGCCCATTTGGGGCTGGTATGAACCAGTATGAGCTAGCTTTGTGGTTGCTGGCAAAGCAAAGGTGTTCTGGGTTCACCCAGTGGACACCACAAAGGACTACTGATATATCAAACTTTTTTTTTCTTGTTGGTGGGGCAATGAGGGTTAAGTGACTTGCCCAGGGTCACACAGCTAGTTGAGTATCAAGTGTCTGAGGCCAAATTTGAACTCAGGTCCTCCTGAATCCAGGGCCAGTGCTCTATCCACTGCGCCACCTAGCTGTCCCTTTGATATATCAAACTTGAGCAACACTCATTCCATCTCCTGACTGGCTGATTTTGATTCATTTGGATCATAAGGGAACTCAAGAAAACTAAGGTGATTAGTAAACTCATCATTCCATTTCCACAGCAAAGCTCTCAGCTCAAAGGGTATGGGAAGAAGGGGACTGACCCCACTTAGGAGGTTGGAGAAGGGATAAAAAGATTTGAAATAGCAGATATGATGAATGGGAGAATAAAATCAATTACAAAGCAATGCCTTGCTGTTTGGCCCAGGTAAGATTATATAATATAAACTTCTTATGTACTATATACAGTTTTGTGATTTTTTTTTCTACTTTCATTCAGCAACACGTGTATAGGAGCAAAGGTAGTGAATGATGAGAGTAATCCAAGGCTGGAGCTTGTCAGAGTAAGATTGGTGACATGATAAGGGGGCATTTGGGGGAAGAGGTAGAAAGAGAATTCAAGAGAAGAGGACATTGTAAAATTGAATTGGTTCACCAATGAGTTAAGATGGGGAAACAAGTTCAAGGATTATGGTTTGGGAAAGAACTGAGAGGTAAAGGGATTGGAGGTCATGCTAAGGATGAAGGAAGGAATTAGGGATCATAAGGCAGAAAGAAAGGTAGAATGCCAAAAGATTATGATCAAATAAAAGAATTTCATAAACACAGAAGTGAAACAATTGTAGGTGATGACAAGATGAAGGGTATGACCATGTGCAGCTGAGGTGCTGGGACATTGTAACTTTGATAAAGAGTATCAATATACATATCAAAGTCCCCTTGGTATGAGGGCAAGAGTTGGGAGGTATAAAAGATTGTAAGCTAAGCATTTAACCCACTGAGGAAGGAAGAAGAATATCCTACAGATGGCTACAAAAGCTTACCAAAGGGGCAGCTAGGTGGCACAGTGGTTAGAGCACCAGCCCTGGAGTCAGGAGTGCCTGAGTTCAAATCCAGCCTCAGACACTTAACACTTACTAGCTGTGTGACCCTGGGCAAGTCACTTAACCCCAATTGCCTCACTAAAAAATAAATAAATAAAAATTTAAAAAAAAAAAAAAGCTTACCAGAATCTTAAGTGGATGGATGATAAAATATAGAATGAATGAACTTCAAAGGAGAAGTTACTTACTTAGTGATAGAGGGAGAGTCTGGAAGTAACAAAAGGGAGCAAGAAATATTCAGACTCCCCACCAGAAAGGAGTTGGGGGTAGGAATGAAAGTACAACCAGTTTTGGACTGACAGGCCAGGGATATCCTTGTCATCAGGAGGGTGGGAGGTCTAAGGGGTTTCCCAAAAGAACACAAGTTCCTCAAAGCCAGGAACCATTTTTTTTTCTTTGTACTCCCCAATAATTAGGACAGTGCTTGGAATATAGTAGCCTCTTAAATACCTGTTGAATGAACATATAGCTATGTAAATCACAAGAAACAGGTAGTAAACCTATTTGGAATAACATCGTATGGCTCTTTTCACATCTTAGAAAAATGTCCCAATAAGACAGGCCTCTGTACTGTTATCAAATTAACAAAGAGCTGCCTCAGTAGTAAGCCATAAAACAGTACTACTTTCTTTTCCTTCTAACCCCTACTAAATTATCTCTCACCTAATAGCACTTTTTTGTTCTCATAAAGAACCAGAAATCTGAGTGTGTACTTACCAACCAGGCAATGGCTAGACAAATTATGATATATATCTAAGTACTTTATAACACTTTAAAAACTGATGAGAGAGATTCAGAGAAACCTAGAAATATGTATGAAGTGATGAGTGCAGTAAAGCAAAAGCAGGAGAACAATTTATGTAAAATACAGAAAAACAACTGGAGTCAGAGGCCAGATAGCAGAGTAGCAGGAAGAAGTACATTTGAACTCTTTCCAACTCCTCCACAAATATTTAGATCTAGGTGTTTTTTTGTTTTGGGGTGGGTTTTTTGGTGGGACAATGAGGAATAAGCCACTTGCCCAGGGCCACACAGCTAAGATAAGTGTCAAGTATCTGAGGTTGGACTTGAACTCAGGTATTCCTGAATGCAGGGCCAATGCTTTATCCACTGTGTCACCTAGCTCCCTCCACAAATATTTAGAAAATACATCACACCCAATTCTGATTAATAAATCTAAGAGCAAAATCACAGCTGAGTCATTTTTCCAGCCCTAGTCATTATGTGAAGATACAAGTATTGGAACACTAGGAACCAGGTCCAGCCAGGATTGGCAGCAAGGAGTATTCCAGTGCAGGGTCTCAAAAGAGGGCAAAAGCTACACACCAGAAGAAATGGGCCCAGACTGACTCAGAATGGATTTACCTTGTGCAGGATGGAGGTATAGATGACAACCTGGAAGCTCTGTTTCACTGCACAGCAGTAGTAAGCACAATGAAAAGAGTACTGGGCCTGGAAAAAGGGTGATCGGAGATGAGTTCAAATCTCACTTCCGACACTTAGTAATTGTGTGACCCTGAACAATGCACTTAACTTTTCTCTGCCTTGGTTTCTTCAACTATAAAATAGAGATCATAATAGCACCTACCTTCTAAAGGTTGTCATGAAGATCACATAGCCATTTATTCCTTTTCTTTCCCCAATTCTGGGTTACAAATGCAGAGCAGATTTAAGAGTGAAATCTAAACCTAGGGGTATCACGTAAGGGTGAGGCTGAGTACCGAGCAGAGGAGCAAGTTCAGAAGAAAGCAGCAACTTTGGGGCTCTAACAACTGGAGTAGAGCAGGGTTCTCAATGCCAGACTCCCAAAAAGACTGAAACCAGAACAGGAATCCCAAAAGAAAATGGAATGTGCAGTTCTGTCACTCTGCAACAGGAGCATCTACTAGAAATCCATCCATGAGCAAGCCTACAGGTGTGTTGTTCAAACAAAAGTCCAGGTCAGAAATTTACACAGTTGAGACCAAGGAGGTCAACAATTTAGACTCTGCCCTGAACCATTCCACTCTGGGAGCACTGAAAGCTTGTAGGTCCCTAGGCTGAGACATCCCAGAGATCCTATGATAATACAGCACTCAATACTCAAAAAAGCAGAAGACCCAAGAGAGCACAAACTCAGTGAAGACACTCCTTCCAGAAGTGCACAGAGCCCTGTCCTAACATCAAGTCTAAAGTCAGAAAGTGAGCAAGAAGAATGAGCAAATAAAAATTTAATCCTACCATAAGGGGCTGGGCTGCTATTGACTTGTTTGCTCTCTATTCCCATCTCTAGTCCCCTGCAAAGGAATCTATGCACAGGATCCATGTGGCTGCTATAAAACCCCGTTCACTGCCCATATCCCAGATGCCAAACTGATAGCTAAGTGCTCCACATGGTGATGGTTACTATCACTCACCAACCCCCTTCTCTCTAGACATCCCTATGAAAGACTCCACAAAGCAACGATTCTAGCAGCTACAATCAAGTTTGAAAAGAAAAGGGGGACTGAGGCAGGGGGGGATAACAGGCATCCCTATAAGACTATCTTCTTGGAAGCAATTCAATTAGAATACTCCAGCCCTAAAAAACTTAAAAGTACAGAACTGAAGACCCATAAGGGAAGAAATGGGCATTTTCTGAAAGCAGAGGAACTGAAAAAAAGTAAGCAAACAAAAAATCCTAATAACAATGAAAAAAAAAAAGACTTCTTGGTCATGTGAGCAACAAGGTGAAGGAAATGGACATTTTCTGATTTCTGTGACCTCTCAGACATGTCTAAAAGAGAAATTATATGCCAAAGATAAAGCAATTTCAGCTGTCTCTACAATCCAGGACACCCAAAATACAAAAGATTAAAAAACAAAGGGAGGGGGCAGCTAGGTGGCGCAGTGGATAGAGCACTGGCCCTGGATTCAGGAGGACCTGAGTTCAAATCTGACCTCAGACACTTAACAATTACTAGCTGTGTGACCCTAGGCAAGTCACTTAACCCCAATTGCCTCAACAAACAAACAAACAAAGGGGGCAGCTAGGTGGCACAGTGGATGGAGCACTGGCCCTGGATTCAGGAGTGCCTGAGTTTAAATCTGGCCTCAGACACTTGACACTTACTAGCTGTGTGAACCTGGGCAAGTCACTTAACCCCCATTGCCTCACAAAAAACAAACAAAAGAATAAATTTTTTTTAAAAAAGCAAGCAAACTAGGGGTAGCTAGGTGGCACAGTGGATAAATCGCCAGCCCTGGATTCAGGAAGACCTGAGTTCAAAACTGGCCTCAGACACTTGACACTTACTAGCTGTGTGACTCTGGGCAAGTCACTTAAACCTCATTGCCCCCCCCCAAAAAACGAAAAAAACAACAACCTTAAAATGATGCTTACTGAAGCAGAACTTAATCAGCAAACTTCTTTCACCTTCTACACTAAAGGCATAAAGATAGGTCAAAAAAAAAGGTAACTATTCCTATTTGCTGATGATTTGACAGTTCATTTGGAAAACTGTAAAACGTAAGAAGCAATCAAAAGGGAAATCCTATTACAAATAATTACAAAATGCATAAAATATCTGGGCAGCAACCTCCTAAAGCATAGAAAAAACTTGTCTAGATTCAATTACAAAGTGCTCCTGAAAGAAATAAAAAATAACCTAAGTATCTTGAGGAATATTCAGTGCTCTGGCAAGGCCAGCCAATGTAATAAAAATGACAATACTACCAAGATTTTACATTTTTAATGATATGTCAATCAAATAATAACAAAATGCATTTGGAAAAGCAAAAGATGTAGAATATCAAAAGAAATTATAAAAAGGATAAAGAGGAAATAGCACTTCCCAACCTCAAACTATACCATGAAGCAGTAGTCATCCAAACCATCTGATATTGGTTAAAGAACACTGAGACAGATTAGACAAAGGAGATTCAGAAACAACCAAAATCAATAACCAAGTGTTGTTTAATAAAGTGGAAAACAAATTACCTAGGGAGAAACTCCCTATTTGGTAAAAATTGCAGGAGAAACTTTAAAGCAGCCTGGCAGAAAGTAGACTGAGACCAAAATCTTACAGCATACTCTACAACACAGTCTAAATGGACATATGACTTTAATATTAAAGATCATTCTACCAAAAAAAAATTAGAAGAGAAACAGATCGTATACATCTCACAGCTATGGGTAGAAGATATGTATTCTTAACCAAGCAATATATAGCGGCAATTACAAAAGATAAAAACACATAACTAATTACTTGAAACTGAAAATTTTCTCTATGCATACAACATTAATGCATATAAGGATAAAAAGGGAAGTCATCAAATGGGGAAAAAAAACTTTGTATCAGATCACTGATAAAGGTTTGATTTCCAAGATAGATAAATAATAAATCTATATAAGACTAATAGCCATTTCCCAACAGATAAATTTCAAAGGATATGAACAAATAGTTCTCAAAGAACTGCAAAGTATTCACAATCACATAAAAAATACTCCAAATCTCTAATAAGAAAAATGCAAATCAAAACAACCCTGAGATTTCACCTCACACCCTGTAAATTGTCAATGACGAAAAATTTCAACAATCAATGCTGGTGGGATTGTAGAAAGATAGGCACATTAATAATATATTGTTAGTGGAACAGCAACATGACACAACAATTTTGAAAGGAATCTGGAAGTATGCAAATAAAGTGACTAAATCATCCAAAACCTTTGTACCAAAAACTCTTATTAGTGGGCTAATACCTCAAAGAAGCCATCAATAAAAATTTATAGCAAGATTTTTTGTGATAGCTAAAAATTGGAAACAAAGTAGATGCCCATCAATTGAGGAATAGCTAAAAAATTGTGGTACATGAAAATAATGGAATATTACTATTTAAGAAAAAAACAACATTGTGTGATAAATACAAAAAGAAGCATGGAAATATCTACATGAACTGATGCAGAATTAAGTAAACATAAACAGGAAAACAATCTACATAGTAACAACTACAACAATGTAAACAGAAAAAATACCCCAAAAAATCAAAAGTAAGTTTAACAAAATTATAAAGATTAAACAGGAATTGAATAGAGAGATGAGAAGACATCCCCCCCCAACCTACCCTTTCATGGAAGTAGAAGGTCCACAGGTGTTACCCTTTTCACATGTTTTCAGAATTTTTTCAATGTATCATTAATTGTACTGTTTTTCCTCTCTAAGAAAATTACTATTTCCACATGGAATTTCTAAGAAAATTACTATTTCCACAATGGCTCTCTGGGGGGAGGAGTTATACATGCAATAACCCGATGATATAAGAAAACAGAAAATATTAATAAAAACTTATTTTTTAAAAGGAAATACTAAGAAGATTCTAAGAAGCAACAACAACAAAAAAAAGGAATAATTCTGAATAAATCACAAGCAGAATCCCAGAATACATAATGAAATGGTTATAAACACTAGGAATACCTGGAAAAGGAAATAAAAGTGGAAAGTATGAAATTAAGAGCTCTTAACAAGGAGTCCTAACATGAAAAATAAAATAATAAACAGAACAGAAACTGGAAAACCTTAGTAAAATAATGGATGCTCTGAAAAAAAGGATGGAAAATTAAATAGAAAATTCGATGATACAAAAAAATATTATAGCAAAGCCAAAAGATAATAGATATAATATATGTTCTCACAACTCCGGAATCAAAAACAACCTGAAACAGGAAAAATCACTCAGCAATCACCAGGCTCCTAGAAAAAAACTGGGGCAGCTAGGTGGCGCAGTGGATAGAGCACCGGCCCTGGAGTCAGGAGTACCTGAGTTCAAATTCGGCCTCAGACACAACACTTACTAGCTGTATAACCCTAGGCAAGTCACTTAACTCCAATTGCCTCACTTAAAAAAAAAAAAAAGAACAGGAAAAAAACTTACTCAAGGGGGCTGCTAGGTGGTACTACAGTGGATAAAAGCACTGGCCCTGGATTCAGAAGGGCTTAAATTCAATCCAGTTCATGTCGATATTTCCATTCTTCTTTTTGTATTTATCATACAACAACATTGTTTTTTCTTAAATAGTAATATTCCATTATTTTCAAGTACCACAATTTTTTAGCTATTCCTCAATTGATGGGCCTCAGAAACTTGACACTTGCTAGCTGTGTGACCTTGGGCAAGTAACAATCCGGATTGCTCTGCAAAAAAAAACAAAAACAACAACAAAAAACCCCTACTCAAATAGATCTATGATCCCAATAACTTAGGCATTCCCCCCAAAATGTGAATTATAATCTATCCCTACCTGCCCAACCTATTCAACTCCTGTGGTACATCAAACATGTTCAGAGATTTTTTTTTCACTTTCTCCTAACTTTTCAAGGATACCAGTGGGGCATTCTGGCTATTCTTTGAAGTTTGTCATGTTGTGACCTGCTATAACCCAGCACGCACTTTATTGCTGTCTTCTGTGTGGTGATTTATAATTCTTTGTAGCCTATTGTATGCCATGGTTCACCAAAACACAGAATGTTAGTATTAGACTCCAGAGGACCAATGATGAAGCATGCTATCTGCAGACTTGAGAGGTGATGTGACTAGATAAGCTGAATGAGATATATTTTTGGACATGGACAATGTGTGAATTTGTTTTGCTTGACTATGCTTGTTACAAGGGAAGGCTTTTAATTGGGGGCAAATATCTGAGTGACTAATAGCGATACCACAAAAAAGGGAAGAAGAGTGTCAATTTTTTTTAATACACAGAAAAAAACAGAAAGAAGTTCAGAATGAGACAAATGTATTATAAACTGGGGGCAGCTAGATGGTGTGGTGGATAGAGCACTGGCCCTGGATTTAGGAGGACCTGAGTTCAAATCCGACCTCAGACACTTAACACTTACTAGCCATGTGACCCTGGGCAAGTCACAACCCCAATTGCCTTCCCCCCCCCCCAAAAAAAGTATAAACTAAGATTCAATTTCACACACAATCTTATTTTTATATGGAAAGGTTTGTGTAGAATGAAGTTTTGTTAAGTTCATAAGAAAAAAATTGTATTTTTAAAAGAATATTGGTATTTAAGATAGGTCATTGTTTATGGGTGAATCTTAGAATCATTAAATAAGCTTTACAATTTCCCAAAGGAAATTCACACCTCCTATTGAATTGTGGACCCAATTTCCTCCCAGCTGCACTGTCTGTCCAGATTAAATACTGATAAAACACATTACATAAAGACCCTTTTTCAACAAATTTTCTCCTAACCACACATTAAAATTCTTCAAGAATCCCTGAAAGACAAAACAACAGAAACAACCCTATAGATTCATCCCCTAATCAAAAACAAAGCATAAAACATGGAGATATATGCTCAAGAGAGTTCACCATTATTGTGGAGGAGACATAATGCTGAGTGCAAGGTTAAGATTCCCTGATGATGGTAGGGTTTTCTATATTTCCCTGTGTGCAACTGACTTAATATTGCTTGCATGAAACCCTAGAATGCTGCACAGCCTCATGGAAAAGATCTATAAATCAAAAGAAAAAACATAATAAAACAAAAAACTTAAAATGCAGAATGTCAAGAAATCACAAAAGAAAACTATACAAAAGTAACAGAAACAGCCACTGGTAACCACAAAGGAAACTTCTAGTTATAATATACCAAGAAGTGGGTTTACCATGGTCCAGGGCCCGTAAGTTTAAAAAATAAAAAATTCTTCAAGTAATCAGGAGGAAAAAGATCATATATCAAAATAATCCTAGACAATCATAAAGGACTACACATCAATTAAGAGAAAAGGCAGAAAAGCCTGGAATATGATATTTCTAAAAAAAGCAAGGAAGAGTTTCTGCCCCAAATTAACTTGTTCAGAAAATCTAAATATCATCGTAGATAGAAAGGAATTGATTTTTCTTGAAATTGATTGAAAGACTTCCAAGCATTCCTGAGCTTGATAGTCTTTGAAAAGCAAAGGCAGGGCGGTTAGGTGGCACAGTAGATAGAGCACCAGCCCTGGAGTCAGGAGGACCTGAGTTCAAATCTGACCTCAGACACTTAACACTTACTAGCTGTGTGACCCTGGGCAAGTCACTTAACCCCAATTACCTCACTTAAAAAAAAATCTATTCCCACCAAAAAAAAAGAAAAGCAAAGGTAGCAATTAATCAAAAAGCATCAAACACTAAGTGCCAAACACAGTATTTATTAGTGATACAAAGAATTAAACTATCACTTCTCCCAAGAAGCTTGCATCCTAATGGGAAAACAAACATATACAGAATATACAAAATACAAAGAAAATAAATATAAATAGTTCTCAATTTACATAAATTTCATTATGCAAATTAAAAATGGGAGGGAAGGGTTTGGGACTAGTCTCAGCTCCCAGGAGGAGGTGGCAGAAGTGACAGGTCAGTAACCTAGCACTTGGGGATGGGGAGAAAGTGGAAGGAGTGAAGATCAGGAAAAGGTTTCATGAAGAAGATGGAACTTGAGTGACATCTTAGAGAATTCTATGAGACTGAGGTGAAAAGGGAGCTCAATAAGCCAAGAGGTATGGTTAGTAAAAAACAAAACAAAACAAAATAAAATAAAACAAACAACAAAACAGATAAACAGGAAGAGAGCAAGTGAAATGGATAAGAAACAAGTTTGGCTGAATCAGAGGGAGGGAGTAAAGACTAGTTAACCCTGAGGAAGACAGGTCAGGGCCAATTTATTAAGGGACTTAAAAATTAAACAGAGGATTTTATATTTTATTCTAGTCAATAGGAAGCCACTGGAATTGAGTAAGTAGAGAAATTATATCATTAAATCACCACTCATGGAAAAGAACTTGGACAGAAATGTAATGGAAAGAGACTTGATTGAGGCAACTGACCACCTAGTAATTTGACTTGGCC
Organism: Dromiciops gliroides; assembly: GCF_019393635.1. Lineage (NCBI taxonomy): Eukaryota > Metazoa > Chordata > Mammalia > Microbiotheria > Microbiotheriidae > Dromiciops > Dromiciops gliroides. The sequence continues at coordinate 231,867,264 of NC_057861.1, forward strand.
AGTTAGTAGTAATATGTTACAAAAATCTGAGAAGTGATAAGTGCTAGAAGTAAGGTGGTAGCTTTGTGAGTTATGAAAAGGGTTCGGATATAAGGCATAAGGAATGTTATAAAAAGGGGAAGATTTTGTGAAGAAGAGTGAGTGAAACAACTTTGTGGACCATTAAAATGTGAGTTCCCTGAGGGCAGGGGCTGGTTTTGCCTTTCTTTCTTTTTTTGGGTGGAGCAATGAGGGTTAAGTGACTTACTTGCCCAGGGTCACACAGCTAACAAGCGTTGTGTCGGAGACCGAATTTGAACTCAGGTCCTCCTGAATCCAGGGCCGGTGCTGTATCCACTGGGCCACGGTGCTGTATCCACTGGGCCACGTAACTGCCCCCTGCCTTTCTTTATTTCACCAGAGCTTAATAGTGCCTGACACTTAGCAAACACTGAATAAATGAGTATTGGCAGGTAGAAAGCACAGTGGATAGAGGACTGGACTTGGGAGTCAAGACTACCTTGAGACCTGCCTCAAACACTTTTCAGCTGTGTGACCCTAGGGCAAGTCATTTAACCTCTCTCAACTTCGCCTTCCTCAACAGTAAAATGAGAATAATAATAGCATCTCCCATCCAGGGTTGCTGTAAGAATTAAATGAGTTATTTGTTTGTTTGTTTTTTTAAAGTTACTTGTTTTTTTATTTTTTTTAATTTCTTTTTTTGTGTGTGAGGCAATGGGGGTTAAGTGACTTGCCCAGGGTCACACAGCTAGTAAGTGTCAAGTGTCTGAGACAGGATTTGAACTCAGGTACTCCTGACTACAGGGCCGGTGCTCTATCCACTGCGCCACCTAGCTGCCCCTAAATGAGTTATTTGTAACCTGTTTAGCACAATTCCTGGCACACAGTAATTAATAAGTGCTTATTTTCTTCGTATCTACCTAATAGGGTGGTTGTGAGGATCAAATTAAATAGATAACACAAGTAAAATGTTTTAAAAACCTCAAAACGCATTATATAAATGCTAGCTTACTGCTGACTTCCTAACCAGAAGTAAGACTGATGATGAAATATGATAATCTATGTAAAGTGTTTTACAAACCTTAAAAAGCATTATATAAAAGCTAGCTACTGTTGACTTCCTGACTAGAAAAATGATGAAAAGGAAAGTTTAGAAAAGGGTTGAGTTTTGAGGAAAAGATGAGCTCTCTTTTAGACATGTCCAGAGGCAGTTGAAAATCCCCAATAAGCAAGTAGTAATACAGAGCTGAAAAAAGCAAGTGGTAATACAAAGCTGAAGCTCAGGGGAGAGACTAAGGTTGATGTGAGTCACCTGCATAGATGATAATTAAACCCAAAAGAATTAATGAGATTACCAAGAAAGAGTTTGAGTAGAGAGAAGAAAGCCTAGGACAGCCTTGAAGGACACCCATAATTAGGTATAGGATAAACAAGCAAAAGAGACTGAAAAGGAATGATCATATAAGGAAGAGAACCAGAAAAGAGTGTCACAAAAATCCAGAGAAGAGAGTATGATCAACAATGTCAAATGCAACAAAAAAACAAAACAAGGATGAAGATTGAGAAGACTGAGTTCAGTGATCATTGAACTTTGGAGAGAACAATTCCCAATTCAGTGAAGAGATAAGAAGCTAGACTGCAAAGAGTGAGAGAAGAGGAAGTCAAGGCAGTAGACAGTTTTTTTTTTTTCCCCTAGGAATTTGTCTGGGAAAGAGAAATATTAGATGATAGCTTTTGAGGGTGGTGGGATCTAATAAAGGCTTTCTTATGGATCCTTGAATGCATTCGAAGGCAGTGCTAAGGAGTGACACCATAAGACATTTTGGACACAGCCAATGTGGGAATTTGTTTTGCTTGATATTTATGATTTGTACAAAATCTGCTTTTTCTTTTTCCCCCAGAGTGGAGTAATGAGATAAAGTGAAAATAAATGCTTGCTAATTGAAAAAATAAGTATAATTTAATTTAGAAAATATAATCTATCTTTACATGTAATGGAAAAAAATACTTTATTAATTTAAAAAAAAAGAAAATATAATCTATGCTATGTAGCTCTACTGCCTTACTCTATGTACTTAAGATTTAGCTATTACTAAAACTAATGGCAGCTAGGTAGCACAGTGGAGAGAGTGCTCAGCCTGGAGTATGGAGTCATCTTCCAGAGTTCAAATCTGGCCTCAGATACTTACTAGCTATGTGACTGTAAGCAAGTCACCTCACCCTGTTTGCCTCAGTTTCCTTATCTGTAAAATGAGCTGGAGAAGGAAATGGCAAACCATTAGAGTATCTTTGCCAAGAAAATCCTAAGTGGAGTCACCCAGGACATGGCTGAACAACAGTACTAAAACTATTCTCTCAAAAATAATCAGTGACCTTCTAATTGCCAAAATTGTTTTTCCTCCATCTTCTTCCACCTTCACTGTCTACTGAATTTGACAATAATAACTACCACCACCCCACCCCCTTCTTAATATTTTCTCTCCTAACTTCCATGACACTCATATTTTTATTTCTACCACATGTTATTTCTTCTAATGACCATTATCTCTTCACTGCCAGAACATTTTGCTTCCTTTAGCAAGAGTTCAGGGTCTGCCTCACACCAGTAGCTCTCTCCATCCCAATTTCTGCCCTCATAATAGGGGGGCTGCCTGAAGGAACCTTGAACAGTAAGAACCTGCCTACCTCTCTGAAGGAATCTTTCTCCAACCATTGATACTGGTCTGCCTAGACTAATCTTTCATTAATAACTGGTTAGTATACTTTTTCTCCTTCTTATACTGTTACTATCCCAGTGATTCTGACCCCCCCCCAAATATTGTACAAACCCTTTTCCTCACCCACCATTTTTCATCCCCCCACTGCCCACTCTCTTATTCCCATCCTCTTCAACCCTCCCTTTTCCCCCCTCCAATGTCCCACTCCAGATTTGCTCATCCCTTCCACTGTGGCATTTGGAACTCTGGAATACCTGATCCATAATTAACAAAATTCCTTTCATCTTAAAACTCATCCTTTCTCGCCTTGTCCATTTATGGAACTCACTGAGACCTGGCTCCCTTCTGATGACACTAATTCTCTCACTACTCTTTCAGTGCTGACTATATTTTGTCTCATGTCCTACCCCCCACACACACACCTCTATCCACTGGTCAACAGCAGAGGAGTCAGAAAACTCCCTGCTTCCATGACCCTCCCCCTCTACTACCACCACTCAGGAACCTCTCTTCTTTGGGATTCAATATCCAAATTTATCACCTAATCCAGATTCTGGTTAACTATTATCTCTCTACTACCAGAATATTCTACTTTCTTTCTTCAGAGTTCAGTGCCTGGCTCACACTAGTGCCTGTCTCCATCCCAACTGACTCCTGCCTTCATAATATGGAGCTTTAATGTTGATATTCCCCCAAATACCCTAATTCCCAGTTCCTTTTTCTATCCAATTCACATGACCTACTCCTCCAGTCTACCTCAAAAATATGTGCTTGTCACCAAAAGTTTTCTATTCTATATCCATGATCTCTAAAATTATGTCATCTGATCATAATCTTGTGCCATTACATCTTTCTATATGCCTTACTACCATTCTGAAATTCCTTTAGCTGATATTTTATATAATTTCCATCCTTCCATATGCCTTACTAACCATATCTAAGTCTGTTCTTTGTCCTTACAATGATCTTCATTCCCTAACCTCTTAGTTGTTTCCAGAGCCATAACCCTGCAATAACACTCTCTTTTTCCCCTTTAGTAAACCAGGTCTCCACTCTCCACTAATCCCTACTCTTGAATCTTTTCCCCCATTTGTCCTATCACAAACTAGTCTTGGATTACTCCCACCAATAACCTCTTTTGCTCCTACTTAGAAGCTGCAGAACCAAACTAGAAAAAAAAATCAGAAAACCATGCTCACTGGGTCCTCTATAAATTTATGTTATCTAATCTCAACAGGACCCTCAAAGGATCAAGGTAAACTTACTCTTACTCCTCCCTAATAAATGTTCTGTCTTACTCTCCACAATGACTATTCCAAAATTTTTATTCTCTCTTCAAAGCCTCCTACTAAACCTCCTCCCTATACTCTCTCAAAAGAAGATAGCCTGATGGGGGGGGGGGGGGGAGGAAATGAGGTCATTCACAAGAAGCTCACTCTTAACTCAAATCACTAGGACATCTTAACCCATTATTTCCCTCTTCACTGATGATGAGGTGGACCTTTTCTTCTGTGAATGCTAATACTTCTCTACCTGTACCCTTGGTCCCATGTCCCACCTCTACCCATTTTACTTTGGCAGCTTGCAGTAATCATCATACCAATTCTACCTACATGGCGCTCCTTCCCTATTTCCTATAACATTGTCCGTGTCTCTCCTTCAACCTTAAAAATCCCTCACTTGATTCTACCATACCTGCCAACTATTATCCTATTATCTCCTACCTCTCCATCTCAGATAAACTCCTTTAAGAAAACCACCCACACCAAATGATTGCCTGTCCTCTCCTCTCACTTTCTCCTAAATATTCTGCAGTCTATTTTCCAAACTCTTCTTTCAATTGAAACTGTTCTCTCCAAAGATACCAGTGATCTCTTGCCAAATTTAATGGCCTTTTCTCAAGCCTCATCCTTTCTGACCACTCTGCAACCTTTAAAACACTGATGATCATCTTTTTACTCCTCAATTCTCGCCCTTCTCTGAGTTTTAGTGACATACTTCTCTTGGTTCTACATCCACTTCTCTAGGTATGTTCCTCTTTACCACACCTGCTAACTACTGAGTGCCAGCCATACACATCTCAAATGCTATGTCTTAGGCCTTCTCTTTTCCCTCCTAAACTGTTTTAGTTGTGGTCTCATCAGCTCCCAAAAATTCAATTACCATTTCTATGCAAAAATTCTCAGATCAAATATATCCAACCCTAGTCTCTATCCTGAGCTCTAGTCCAGCATCACCAGAACTGAATATATCATTCAATAAAATATCTCAAAGTCAACAAGTACAGAACAGAACTCATCTTTCCCCCCAAAACCCTCCCATCTTCCAAACTTCTCCTTTACTAATCTTCCCAGGCATTCAAGCAGACAACAGTGAGTCCTCCTCACTTACCCCACCCGACCATACCCAAGTGATATTTATTTCTACAGTAAGTTCCTTCCTCTTTTCTCTCTTCTCTCTCCCACCCACACCCACCCTACCTCTTAACTACTTCAACAGCATTCTAACTGTTCCCTGCTTTTCAAGTCTCTACTTACTCCTGCCCTCAACTGCCAAAGCTTTCCTACTCAAAACTCCAATGACTCTCTATTAACCTCTAGTGGATTTCCTATAAACTCTTAGGTTTGGCATAAAGCTCTTCACAATCTGGCCCCTTCCTGTCTTTCCATTCTTCTTACACTTTAATGCACTCTGTTATGATCCCAGCCTGGAGTCAGAAAGACCTGAATTCAAATCCAGCCTCAGACACTAGCTAGGCAACCCTGGACAAATCATTTTGTTTGCCAGTTTCCTCATCTGTAAAACGAGATAAAGGAACTATCTTTACTAAGAAAACCCCAAATGGGGTCACGAAGAGTTGGATAGGACTGAAATGACTGAACAACAAAATAATCCAGGCACAACAGGCTATTTTACTGATTCCCCCACCACATAATAAGCCATTTCTCATCTTCTATAGCCTTTGCATTCACTAGGAATGAGCTGAAAATGAGCTGAGCTCCTTCCTCACCACCCTCTCAAGTTTTCATGGCTTCCTTCAAGAGTTAGCTCAAATCTCACCTTGTATAAGAGGCCCTTCCTAGTTCCCCCAACTACTAGTCTCTTCCCCTTTCATTTTACCTTCAAATTACAGTATGGTTGCATGCATGTCCTTATGTATACATAAATAAGCAAACAAATAAATAGGTAAATAAATGAATAGATTAATTAATAAATAAATATGCACACACATATGGCTGTTTTGTTTGTTTTTATCTAGTTATTTAATTTTTTTCTTTTTTTTTTTTGTGGGGCAATGGGGGTTAAGTGACTTGCCCAGGGTCACACAGCTAGTGAGTGTCAAGTGTCTGAGGCCGGATTTGAACTCAGGTACTCCTGAATCCAGGGTCAGTGCTTTATCCACTGCACCACCTAGCTGCCCCTATCTAGTTATTTACATGTTGCCTCTCCTTTTAGAATGTGAGCTCTCTGAAGGCAAGGATTGTTTTTGCCTGTATGACCTAGCAGAGTGACAATTGTTGATTAACCTCCCTGGAAACACTTGTAATAAAGTAATACAAATTTATTCTATGTATGCTCAGGTGCATATGCATGTTTACCTAATGATGAAAGTATCCTACTAACCAAGAAATTGTGCATATTACCAAAATTTTACTGTATTACCATTTTGTTGAATTAAATATTTTATTTTAAAAGGTGGTGGTCATAATATATTTTTGTATAACTGTTTGACCTCATCAGAATTTATCCCACGCAGCTTAGTGTTTTAGATTTAAAATTCCCAAACCGTTATAATCCTATCTAACCTTTCATAGAGCCAAATCAAGCAACTGGTATTTATTAACATCCAAACAGCCTTGTAATCCTTTTTGATAATACAATGTATGTTTTGAAAAAAACGATCTTTTGCTATTGTCAGCAAATGATGCGAAAAGAAAACTCTAAAGTGTAAAATCAAAAGTGTTTTTTTTTAATGTTACGGAAATACATGAAAGTTTCAAGCTTTAAATTGTTCTTAAAGAAACCCAAACATCTAACAACACACTTCAACACTTTGCATATTCCTAGATCTTAGCCACCCGGGGAAAGAACTGGGTATTTCTATCAAACAAATCTTAACACAAAACAAATACCAGATCGTAAAGTTATTCAATGTTTTGGGGTTTTTTTTTGGGGGGGGGGAATTGCTGCCAGTGGACACTTTTGGGTTTAATTATTTGTGAAACAGGGTCCAAGTTCAGAAAATCCCGAGTACCTGCAGATACTAAAAAGATCCCAAATATGGATAGGTTTCACAAAGTTTTTCCTCTACCCTTCATACCTATCATCTTTGAAAGATGATAATGCCCCAAGAGTCTGATGGGTCCAGCCAAGTGGAGAAACTACTACAGCATCACTCGGCAACCCTGTTGCAAACATGCCCATAGGGATTTTGCAACTTCCAAACTGTAATAGCAAGAAAAAACCCAAAACCAAAAACCCACCACCAAACCCCACCACATACTGTTGAGAACCCAAGGGATACTACCAATCTCTCAACCCACCTCCTCCCTTTTTAAAAAAGGCAACACCTCCAAAAAAAAAAGTAAAAAGGCAACATCACACTAATTTCGAAGCCAGACCAAATCAACTTCCTCTTTAATCGATGAAAAAGTTGCACACAAATTCGAGAAAAGCCAACTTTGAAGTCGGGACGCTTCCAGGAAACAACTTTCGTTGGCCCGCAGGATGAAGAAGTCAGTCATCCTTCATCTGGCACGTTTCTTCTCCTCCCCCAAGGTCTCCAAGGGTCGCAACACACCAGAGAAAGGTGCAAAGCGTGCCCACCACCTCCAACCCGGGAGACCCGTGTGCTTCGCGCGTTGGGGCTTAGCGCCAACGCGCTGGGGAGGGAAAGGGCAAAGCGTGCAAACGACGGTTCGGCGGGGGGCCGCGAGTCTTGCAGCGCACGAACAGGTTCCCGGTCGCCGCCGTGCATTCCCCAGCCCAGGCCCGGGGGCGGCTGGAGGGCTGCTATCGGGTGACAGGTTTATGGCCCGGGCCCGGCCAGGTTGCTCGGCCCACGGCGGCCGCAGCTTTGCCCAGCCCGCCCCGTCCCCTCCTGCGCTCCCTCCTCACCTGACAGACGGCGCCGCGGAAGCTCGAGAAGCCGGTGCCCTCGTCCAAGTGCAGCGCGCGCTCCCCGACCTCCGACTGCTCCTTGCGCCGGTCGAACAGGAACACGGTGCGGCGAGCGCTCCCGCCGCCTTCGGCCGGCCCGCCGCCGCCGCCGCCGCCTGCCGCTGCCATATTTGGGGGGAGGAGACAAGACGGGAGCGCTGGCGGCGGCGGCGGCGGCCGCCCCTCTCAGCGGCGCCGCAGCTCGGGCTCCCCTCGCGGCGTCGCCTGTTACAGCTCCAGCTACCCAGCGGTGACGGGGACCGGGACGAGGGGGTAGGGGAAACTAAGGCCCAACTAAGACCCGCGGCCTTGTCGGTGGAGGCGACGCGACGGCTGCCGATCTCCCGGAGGAAAACGGAGGGGCAGCGGCGGCGAAGGGGCGGGCGAGGATCACCCGGGAACGGATTCAAACGAGTCTCTCCCCCATCTTCTCACGTCACTTCCGCGCCCTTGGCGCTCCTTCGGGGGGCGGGGAGGGAACGCAGTTATCCAAAGAGAGACGACGGGCTCCCAGGCCTCCGCGCCACCGAACCTCCCTCCGCAGCCGGCCGCACGTCAGGTTCTGGCTTAGGCGGAGGCGGCGGGGGGTGCGGCCGCAACCGATTGTGGCGCAGGAGGAGACGGCGGCGGCGTTGGCTGAAGGGGCGGGGCTAGTCTCGCAGGCCCCCGCGGGGGCGGTGGAAGCCCAGGCTAGGCCTCCTTCGTGAGGAGGAGGAGCTTCGAGGACGGGCTCCGCCTCTTTTACCCTAGCGGAGCTAGAGGGGAATGACAGGTGATTAGACGGCAGCAGCGCCGCCCCACGAGGCTGGGAGGGCAAAGCCAGTCTAGCGCGTAGGATCCTACGATGTAGAGGGCTCGGACGGGCGACGGGAGGGCAGCAGCCTTGAGCCCGACATTTCCGAGCCGCCGGAGGCTCCGGTGCCAATAGCTTCCAGCCCCGCTCTTTGCTTGCCGCTTCCGGGCTCCTGATTTGGCTCGGGGAAGAGACACTTGGACGGCCTCGAGCATCGTAAAGCCACGTGGCCGGCGCTGACGTTTTGAGCCCAATGACGGCTCTTTCATCGTTTTCAGAGCTTGGGAGATTGGCGGGGAAGGGGTTGGTGCGAACCGGGGCCCTGACCTTTTCCTCACCCCTTCACCCCAGCACAACACCCGCCCGCTTTGTTCCAGTCTCTTGATCCCGCCTCGCCTTGGGGAAAGGGGGAGATGCTTAGCCAAGTCCATTATCCCCGTTCGCCTGCCCTTTCCCGAAAAACTTTTCTCCATTTTTTGCAGGTGAACTCGCTTTCAGATATTGGGGTGATAACCGGTGTGACCCCCAGCCCGCCCCCTCCCCAAACCAGGAGGATCTTAATCTTTTTTTGTCCCTTGGACCCTTTTGGCAGTCTGTTGAAGCCTATGGACGCCTTTTCGACATTTGTAAATATATAAAACACATAGATGAAACCAATTACATTTATCCTAACAAGTTCACAGTCCCTAAATTAAAATTTCCTGCTCTACATAGTAGGTCCCGCTTTAACCACACCGTCTCCTTAATCCAGAAGGCGCCTGTTCATTCGTGGCCGCATCTAATAGGCAAAACTAAAATGATCACTGCATTTGGTTTTGGCCCGGAATAAATAGCCCTAGTTCCATTCCGGCGGATTTTAGGAGAAGCACTTGAACTTGGCTTTTTAAAACATTTACTAGCACCTTCTCCCTCTTTAAATATTGCTATAAAGTGGTTGGAAACAATCAGCCGTCTTTTCAACAAAAGCCAACTTGATAAACTAGCGACTTACAGAGGCTCCAGTTTTGTTTTTGTTTTGTCAAATGGATAATTTAAAATTCGTATATAAATGCCCAAAGCGCTTAGTCTTAGATATGTCAGGGCTTGTAGGGGCTGCTGCATTTTAACAGATGCCAAATTTAGATTTTCCTGAATTGTTTGGGAAACGTTTTTCTATATAAATTTATTTATGTAAGTTTGCACTGTTCATTTTCAACTGTATTTTTTAATTTGCTTTAGGCAGTTAATGTTTACCTGTATTTGTATTTACTTTATAAGAAGACATTCTCTGAGAAGGCTGTGTGGTATCTATTTCCTGTGTAACCTTCCTTGGTGCCTAGTGCTGTACTTGTGCAAAACCATTCATATTGAAGTTGAATTTTCCACTATAAAATATAAGCTAGTCACAACTAGCTTAATAGTAATAATACCTAACATTTATAAATCACTTACTCTGTGGAGGTGTTTACAATTACTATATTTTTGATCCTCATAACAACCCTAGGAGGTGGGTGCTATTATTGTCCCTGTTTTACAGATGAAGAAACTGAGGCAAACCAGAGGTAAAGTAACTTGCCCAGGGTCACACAGTTTAAGTTTAGTAAGACTGAGGCAGGATTCTAATTCAGATCTTCCTGACTCCAGACTCAACACCATATCCATTGTGCCACCTAGCTGCAGACTAATACCTTATTATATTGTAAGTAAGGTTTACAAACTAGCCTCAAAATAAAAGAAATGGTAATGTCACACATTTATTGAAAATGCTGTGTCATCAGCTTGTTATTCTGGTCAGTGAAAACAAGAAGTCATAATTCCATATACCACTCAGCTCCCAAAGTGATCTTTATAAAATGCAGGCCTGACCATGTTTCTTTCATACACATATACAGAGCAAGCATAATCTGCAGTGCATCAAATATAAAATCTTCTGACCATCAAAGCCCTCCATAATCCACCTTGCCCCCACTGACCTTTACAGTATTCTTATACCTTACATGCCCCACAATTCCATTTACTCTTCTATCCATTCAGTAACACTGGCCTCCTTTATGTACCTCACTCAGTTCCCTCCATCTCCCACCCCAGAGCATTTTTACAGGCTGTCCCCCAATCCTGGAATACTCTCCCTCTTCTCTCTCCTGACTACCCTGATTACCAACTGAGTTATTTTATTCCCAGCTGAAATCCCACTTTTCCTGATCCTTCTTAATTGTAGTGTTGGCACTCTTTTTTTTTTTTTTTTTAGTGAGGCAATTGGGGTTAAGTGACTTGCCCAGGGTCACACAGCTAGTAAGTGTTAAGTGTCTGAGGTCGGATTTAAATTCAGGTACTCCTGAATCCAGGGCCGGTGCTCTATTCACTGCGCCACCTAGCTGCCCCTTGGCACTCTTAATTATTTCCTATTTATCCCATATATAGTTTGTATAAAGTTGTTTACACCTTGTTTCCCCCATTAAACTGTGAGCTCCTTAAAAGTAGGAACCTCCTGTGGGCATGTAGGTGGCACAGTGGATTAAGCACCAGCCCTGGATTGAGGAGGACCTGAGTTTAAATCCGGACTCAAACACTTGACACTATCTGTGTGACCCTGGGCAAGTCACTTAACCCTCATTGCCCCTAGGAAAAAAAAAAGTAGGAACCTTCTTTTGCCTTTATTTGTATTTCCAGCACTTAGCCTAGTGTGTGGCATATGATAGGTACTTAATGTTTATTGACTATTAACTGGATGAAGCATGCTACACACAACTTCATAGGATATGTACTCAAGATACAGAATAAGAAACATTTTCAGACACAGCCAATGTGGAACTTTTTTTTGTTAACTATGCCTATTTTTACAAGGACTTTTTTTCCTCTCCATAGGAGATAGAAGGATGAGAAGGGATAAAGAGTAGGAAAGAAAAAAAAGAGGGTCATTGAGGCATTTTTTTTTAATGCAGAGAACAGAAAGAAAGTTAGAAAGAAGCACAGGCTGGGGGCAGCGAGGTGGCGCAGTGGATAAAGCACTGGCCCTGGATTTAGGAAGACCTGAGTTCAAATCCAGTCTCAGACACTTGACACTAGCTATGTGACCTTGGGCAAGTCACCTAAACCTTATTGCCCCAAGGGGGAAAAAAAAACCCAACCAAGTGATATATAATGTTTCATGGGCAATCCTTGGTGTTAAATTCAGAGTAAAATTAACAAAAAAAAAAATTAGAGCTCAGTAGTACACGCATTTTCCAAAAAAATTTATAGCATCTGCAATCTCTATCAACAACTCTTTATTATTTAGTATGATCACATAAAATGGCATGAGTTGCTAATTGTGTGAGTACTAGAGTTGGAGTCAAGAAAATGGGTTTAGATCCTGTCTCAGACATTTAATTATATAACTAAACCTCAGTTTAATCATTTGTACATTAAGAGGGTTAGATTGGATAACCTCTAAATCTGTGATCCTATGATCTATCACAATAGATAAAGAACTAGTTTTTACCTGCTATATATGTTAAGTTCTTTGTGCTTGTTCTCTCTTTTTTAAAGTGGCAGAGCCTTTTTTTAATATATCCCTTTAACCTGTGAATATGACAAATGCTAGAACATCTGCTAGAATTGTAGATGATATACACACAATTAAAGCTTTTATTAGTAAATAAATACCCCAAACTCCAGCAGTTCCCTCTCATCTTCAAGATCAAATACAAGGGGCAGCTAGGTGGCACAGTAGATAAAGCACAGGCCCTGGATTCAGCAGGACCTGAGTTCAAATCCGGCCTCAGACACTTGACACTAGCTGTGTGACCCTGGGCAAGTCACTTAACCCTCGTTGCTCCAAGCAAAAAAAAAAAAAAAAAAAGATCAAATACAAAATCCTTTGGTGTTCAAAGCCTTTCATAATCTAGGTCCTTTCCAAGCTTTCTAATCTTCTCATACCTTACAAACCTTGCTGTTCCACAAACATTACAGTCTATCTCTCACCCCCAAGCATTTTCTCTAGCTATCCCCCAAGCCTATAATGCTCTTCTTCCTCATCTCTGTCTCCTGGCTTCCTTTAAGAACCAACTAAAATTCATCTAATACTGGAAGCCTTTCCCAACCCCTCATAATTCTAGTGTGTGCCTTCTGTTAATTATTTCCTATTTATCCTGTATGTCATTTGTATATATTTGTTGTCTCCCTCATTAGATTGTGAATTTTGGGTCCCCAGAGGTTACCACTGTACCTGGCACATAATACATATTTAATAAATGTTTATTGATTAACTATTTTGTTGGTGAACTGAACCAGAAATAAAAGCTAAGTTATCTTTGTTACCCTTAGTGTACCAAATTTGGTTAGAATTATTTGCTTTGATTATTCCTGTCCTTAAACAATTGAGTGGCCCCATAGACTACTGGGCAATAGATAGAAGGGTGCAGAGTAGTTTACCAAAATGGTGGGAGCTCAAAGAACTCTTCCCACATAAGGCAGCAATTAACCTCAGAAATACCCCTTTTGGAAGCAAGTTTTTTTACAAACACTTGGCACCTGTCCCTTTTTCTCCACTTGCAGGGCCAACACTAGTTTAGGCTCTTATCAACTCAACTAGTGAAAAAGACTTCTAACTGGTCTTCCTGCCTCAAGTCTCTCCTGCTTCAAATAGCTGCCATAATGATTTTTCTTTAAATATAGGTCTGATTGCAGTGCAATGATCCAAGACATCTCCAAAGAACTCATGATGGAAAATGTTTTCCACATCCAGAAAAAAGAACTGTGGATTCTGAATGAAGATTGAACCATACTGTTTCTACTTTTGTTTTTTTCTTTTTTGAGGAAGAACCCCTTTTGTTCTGATTCTTCTTTCACAATGTGACTAATGCAGAAAAATGTTTAATGTGATTGTACATAAATAACCTATATCAGAAGGGAAGGGAGGGAGAAAAATTTGGAACTAAAAATCTTATGAAAACAAATGTTGAAAACTATGTTTACAAAAAAAATAGGGGCAGCTCAGTGGCACAGTGGATAGAGCACCGGCCCTGGAGTCAGGAAGACCTGAGTTCAAATCTGGCCTCAGACACTTAACACTTACTAGCTGTGTGACCCTGGGCAAGTCACTTAACCCCAATTGCCTCAGTAAAAAATAAATAAATAAATAAGGAAAACTATGTTTACATGTAACTGGAAAATAGTAAAATGTTTTTATGATCTAATAAATAATTAAATGAACAAACAAGTAAATAAATGAATGAAGGAATAAATGAGTATCTGAATAAATAAAAGAGTGAATGAATGAGTGAATGAACAGATAGACAGATGAATGAATAAACAAATGAACAAAAAAACAAATGAATGAATGAATACAGGTCTGATTAATGACTCTGTTCATTAAACTCCAAAACTTTGACCTAGAGAAGATCCCAAAATGCCCAAGTGAATTCTGGCAAATTTGAAGAAAGCACATAAACTATGCTTTTAAAAACATTTATTTCCATCAGTCCAGCCCCTGTCCTTTTTCAATATTGCTATGAAGTGATTAGAAATGAAGTTACCTGTCTTATTTTCAACAAAAACAAAATTTTAAACAATTTTAACATTTAGAACCCCTCCCTACCTGGTTCCAATCTCTCTTTCCAGCCTTATACATTACTTCCCTTCATGAGCTCTACAATTCAGCACAACTAGCTTTGCTATTTCTCACACAGCTTTCCATCTCTCTTCTCCCTACATCTGCATATGATAAAGGTACCCAAGCTGGTCCCTCCCAGCTGCTAATGCCTCCCCACCATAAAAAATTTTTCCTGTATGTATTCCATATATGCTTTTTTTTTTTTTGGTGAGGCAATTGGGGTTAAGTGACTTGCCCAGGGTCACACAGCTAGTAAGCGTTAAATGTCTGAGGCCGGATTTGAACTCAGGTACTTCTGAATCCAAGGGCCGGTGTTCTATCCACTGCGCTATCTAGCTGCCCCATCCATATATGCTTTTATGTGTATATTTTGCCTCTTCCCAATAAAAGGCAGGTACTATTTTCTGTATCTTTAACTAGCCCCACTGTGCTTACCACAATTCCAAACATATAGTAGGTATTTATTAAATGCTGATTGATGACTAATTTAGAAATCTAATTCCTATTAGCTTTATTATTTTTCTATAAAAATTGACAAGCAAGATGATTTCAGAAAAACCTGGAAAGACTTGCATGGACTGGCAAAGTGAAGTAAGCAGAACCAGAAGAACATTGTACACAGTAACAGCAATATTATACAATGAAGAACTGTGAATGACTTAGCTATTCTCAGCCATACCATGATCCAAGACAAATCCCAAAGGACTCATGAGGAAACATGCTTTCCATCTCCAGAGAACTGATATTGTCTGAATACAGACTGAAATGTTTTGTTTGTTTTTTTTTAAGTGAGGCAATTGGGGTTAAGTGACTTGCCCAGGGTCACACAGCTAGTGTTAAGTGTCTGAGGCTGGATTTGAACTCAGGTATTCCTGACTCTAGGGCCAGTGCTCTATCCACTGCGCCACCTAGCTGCCCCTGAAATGTATTTTTAATGAAAATTTTCACTTTCTTTCAATTGTTTTTTGTTCAAGTTTTCTTGTACAAAATTACTACCATGGAAATGTTTCATATGACTGCACATGTATAACATATTGTATTGCTTACAGTCTCAGAGTGGGGATTGTAGGAAGAGAAGGAAGGATAGAATTTGGAACTCAAAACCAAAAAAAATGTTTAATGTATTATTGGAGAAAAATAAAATATTTTAAAATTCTGATTTATATTAACTTTAAAAATTATTTTAGAATGTCACCTTTATCCAGTTTTGCCTGGTTTGGATATAGGTATATGCATATTTGAAGTTAACAACATGAAAGCCATGTTATGGCACTTCACTATATAAGATATGATTATAAGGAAAAGAAACTAATTTTTGTTATTCATGGAAACCAAGGAAGCAGTGATGATATGAGACAAGTTCCAACATATTTCAATTGTAGTATCAGGAGAAAGGTAAAGGTGATATAGTGGAAAGCCCTGAACCAGGATTCAAAAGATCTAGGTTCTGTTCCTTTATTTAAGGAGAGCTTCCACTATTCTAAAACTAATAAAACATGACCAAGGAGTAAAACTAATCTCTCTTTCTTCCCCCTGACTTTTCCCCAAATCCATGGACTGTTTGAAGACACTGAAAATGTAAGAACAAGAAAGTAAAAGGTACCTTCCCTCAGTCCTACCTTTTTTAGCTGTAAACTATGTGTGTATGTGTACCCCTCAGTAATCTATATGTGTATGTACCCTCACACACACATACATACATACATACATACATACATACATACATACCCATATACTATCCTGATATTGGGAAGATCCGAGGGGCATAATGCAGATACTTCCAATCAATTTTGAGGACTAAAAGCTAATCATGGATAGAAATTCCTTCATAATGATGACAATAGTTTACATTTAGGTAATTAATACCTTAAGGTTTACTACATGAATGTGATTCTTACAACCCTGGAATGCAAGTGGCCCAGGTGTTTTGTCCACTTAACAGATGAAACAGAGGCTGAGATAGATTGACAATGCTATACAGCAAACATTGAGAGTACAGGACACTGAGTTAGGTACTGGGAGAGATTCCAAATTTAGATAGGATATAGTTTCTGCCTTTGAGGAACTTACAATATACTAGTATGGGAACCACTAACAGACATCATGATTATTGCATGTGGACCAAGGGCAATCCCCTAGAAGTGAGCTGTCCTCCTCTCCTGGTAACCAATGACACATTTGACTCAGTGCTGAAGGACTTACTCTTTGGGTTGCTTTCATTCCATTATTAGTTCTCCTGATGACTGGAAAAGGGTGCAGGTGTCAAAAAAAAAAAAAAAAAAAGACTGGCCACTGAACTAGAAAGAACCACGTACTCAGTAGATTTAAAGTCTCAAGCCAAAGTGAAGGTGAAATAGCTGCTCAGTAATCTCACTAATTGATTAATGTTTAAAGTACCAAACTCCCAGGGAGAGAGTAATAGGAATTATGGAGTATCATCATATTTTAAGTCTTTATCAATTGGTGCTTATGAGTCTTTTGTGTATTAAGCATTCATTCTTTTTGTGAGGGGGTAATAAATGCTGTCCTAAACCACACAGGGCTTGGCAATATAGTAAGTGCTTAATAAATGATTCTTGATTTGACTTGAAATTCAGTACCTTTTTATTCCCTTTTGGGGACATCCTAGACAAGATCCACACCTAAGCTTTAAGTGATTTTTTCCTAGGACTCGAGGGTGGGAGCATAAAGAGCAAGAGACAGTGAGAAAAAGCATAAGCCCTGTTTATAGAGCTCTACCAGTCTCCTCAGGGACTGACTTTGATCTTTAGGCATGAACTGAGAGCTAGGAGCCCCTTAGGGGGAAAAGCAAGTGCCTCAGCTCCTCTGGGCACAGGTGTGGGATCTGTTGTTACCATATATTATCTCTAAGTGCATTATAGAATTACAGAACAGTTCTCCATGATATCTGAAGGGAAAAGTCATTAGAAACAAGAGAAACCAGGGAAAAGTTTTTCAAGGAGGAGGTATTTGAGTTGGGTTATAAATGATAGGCAATATGTGACAAGAAGTGGAGAATAAATTCCCACAAAGGAAACAATATGAGCAGGGGTCCAAAGGTATGAGAGTGCAGTGAATGTTTTGGGAGGGCAAAAAGACCATATTTGAGGCTGAAAAGGTAAGGTGATACCTGAAGGGCCTCGAGTGCCAGAATAAGGAGTTTCAATAAAGTAGGAACCAGTGTAGACTCTAAAGAAATTACATAGTCAGATCTATAAATTAGTAAAATTATTTTGGCAATGGTACTAAGTATGAATTGTATAAGGAAGAAAACACCCACAAGAAGACCTGGAGGTGGCTATTTTTGGGCGGTTTTTTATTTTATTTTCTTATTTTCCAGTTACATATTACATATAAGGATAGCTTTCAACATTTGTTTACACTGGATTTTTAGGATTTTTAGTTTTCCATTTTTCTTTTCTCCCCCACTCCCTTCCCTCCCTCCTCCCCAAGATGGAAAGCAGTCTGATATAGGCTGTATATGTATGGTCATATCAAACATATTTCTACCTTAGTCATCTTGTGAAAGAAGAATCAGAGCACAAAGGAAAAACCTCAAACAAGAAGGAAAATTTAAAAAACAGTCCAAAAGCAGAAACAATATGATTCAATCTGCATTCATAATTCACAGTTCTTTTTTCTAGATGTTGAGAATATTTTCTATCACAAGTTCTTTGAAACTGTTTTGTATTGTTGCACTGCTGAGAAGAGCCAAGTCTATCCCCATTGTTCATCACACAATGTTGCTGATACTGTGTACAATGTTCTCCTGGTTCTGCTCCTCTCAGTCAGCATCAGTTCATGTAAGTCCTTTGAGGTTTCTCTGAATTCCTCCTGCTCATCGTTTCTTACAGCATAATAGTATTCCATTACATTCATATACCACAATTTGTTTAGTCATTCCCCTATTGATGGGTATTCCCTCGATTTCCAGTTCTTTGCCACCACAAAGAAAACTGCTATATTTTTGTACATGTGGGTCCTTTTCCTTTTTCTATGGTCTCTTTGGGGTACAAACCTAGCAGTAGTGCCACTGGGTCAAAGGGCATGAACAGTCCCATAGCCCTTTGGGCATAGTTCCAAATTGCTCTCCAGAATGGTTGGATCACTTCACATCGCCACCAACAATGCATTAGTGTTCCAATTTTTCCACAGCTTCTCCAACATTTATTATTTTCTTTTTTATCATATTAGCCAATCTGATAGGTGTGCCTGGAGGAGGCTATTAGAGTGATCTTAGGAATGAGGATGGTACTAGAACAGTGCATCAAGAAGAATAGAAATTGGGGGCAGCTAGGTGGCATAGTGGATAAAGCACTGGCCCTGGATTCAAGAGGACCTAAGTTCAAATCTGGCCTCAGACACTTGAACACCTACTAGCTGTGTGACCCTGGGCAAGACTCATTGCCCCACAAAAATGTAGAAGAAGAAGAATAGAAATTGATGCCACACCTACAAGAATTAGGGAAAATGAATCAATGAGACCTTTAATTGGATATGGAGGGGTAGAAAGAAGAAAAAGCCAAAGGCAATCCCAATATTACAAACATGTTTATGAGCAATGCCATGATCAAAGATTGAAATCAGGAGAAGCAACTACACTGTAAGCAGTTGAAGGTGCAGGATCAGACTGGTACTCATAAGAGAAATCAGAACTGGAAATAAATATTTGGGAATTATCCACATGGAAATGGTAGTTAAAACTTTGGTAGACAATGCCAAAGAGAGAGTATATCAATCATTTATTAAATGCTTATTATGTGTTGGACACTAATGCCAAACACTGGGGATATATAGACAAAAGTTTAACCATCCCTGCCCTCAAGGAGCTTATAGTTTATCTGGAGAAACAAACATATTAGGTACATATATGTGATAGGACCAGGTTTCCCTAATTTTCCATCAATAGGAACTGGTTTTCCATAATAGTCAGCAAAGCTGTCATTGGGCCTTGACCATCCCCTGCCTCTTCTGACACAGCTTCCACTTTACCTGAAAACATTAAAAAATCCCACCTATGTGGAGCCTGGCTGCTCCAACTTGATGGATTTCTGAAGCTCACTCAAGACACTATACCCTACTGACCAGATGAGTTTTCTATATGGAGATGAGGTGAGGGTTAAGGAGGGGAAGTAGGGGAAGAGCATGTCCAGAAAAGTCCAGTACCATTGTTTCTTTATTGCATATCCTTACTGTGTTAGGAAAAAATAAAA
This sequence comes from Dromiciops gliroides, assembly GCF_019393635.1. Classification (NCBI taxonomy): domain Eukaryota; kingdom Metazoa; phylum Chordata; class Mammalia; order Microbiotheria; family Microbiotheriidae; genus Dromiciops; species Dromiciops gliroides. The sequence goes on from NC_057861.1 coordinate 231,886,719, forward strand.
CTCCTTTTGTTAACTGTTCAATGACTTGCAAATGCCTCATGTCATCTCATGGTTGAGCTTGAACTGAGAGTGCTAACATTAGGCCTGCCTTGAACAATACAAAATAGATATAAGGCAATTTGAGAGAGGTGATCTTGGGGGATCAGGAAAGACTTCATAAAGAAAGTGACACTTTCATTGAGTCTTAAAGGAAAATAGAGATGAGGAAGGGAGTATATTCCAAGTATGTGCAAAGGCATGGAGACAGAAGATGGAATAGACGCTTAAGGAAAATATTAAAAGGTCAGGAAAAAGATAAAAAGCTAGTGAAAGAAGGAGAAAACAAGGAAGGGACAAATAGATGATAGAACAAGGAGTGTAATGTCTTTAAAATCAAGAAAAAGGGGCGGCTAGGTGGTGCAGTGGATAGAGCACCAGCCCTGGAGTCAGGAGTACCTGAGTTCAAATCCAGCCTTAGACACTTAACACTTACTAGCTGTGTGACCCTGGGCAAGTCACTTAACCCCAATTGCCTCACTTAAAAAAAAAAGTCAAGAAAATGTGTAGCCAACTATGTCAAAGCTGTAGGAAAGTCATGGAGGATGAGGACTGGAAAAAAGCTATTGAATTTGGTGATTAGGAAGTTATTTGGTGTCCTTTAAGAGATTCCAGGTATTCTGTCTTTCTACTTTACCACTAATACTTCCATGAGTATCTGGTTCTGAGGCAATTACCTGAGAAATGATCACTGATATTCTGGTAAGATAGCTGCTATAATTTGGAATTATGCCCAAAGAGCTATAAAGCTGTACATACCCTTTGACCCAGCAATACCACTACTGGGTCTTTTGCCCAAAGAGATCATAAAAAAAGGAAAGGGACCCACATGTACAAAAATATTTATAGCTGCTCTTTTTGTGGTGGCAAGGAATTGGACATTGAGGGGCTGCCCATCAACTGGGGAATGGCTGAACAAGATGTGGTATATGAATGAAATGGAATTCTATTGTGCTGTAAGAAATGATGAGCAAGCAGATTTCAGAGAAACCAGGAAGGACTTGCATGAACTGATGATGAGTGAGATGAGCAGAACCAGGAGAACATTGTACACAGTATCATCAACATTATGTGTTGATGAACTGCAATAGACTTGATTCTTCTCAGCAATACAATGGTCCAAGATAGTTCCAAAGGACTCATGATGGAAAATGCTCTCCAAATCCAGAAAAAAAAATGTGGAATATGGATACAGATTGAACCATACTATTTCTTTTGGTTTTGGTGCTGTTGTTTTTCTTTTTTGAGGTTTTTCCTTTTTGCTCTGATTCTTCTAACATGACTAATGCAGAAGTATGTTTAACATTATTGTACATATATAACCTATATCAGATTACTTGTTGTCTTGGGGAGGGGAAGGAGGGAGAAAAAATTTAAACTAGAAATCTTATAAAAACAAATGTTGAAAATTATCTCTACATGTAACTGGAAAATAATAAAATACTTTTATAATTTAAAAAAAAAAAGATGGGGGCAGCTAGGTGGCACAATGGATAAAACACCAGCCCTGGAATCAGGAGTACCTGAGTTCAAAGATGGCCTCAGACACTTGACACTTACTAGCTGTGTGACCCTGGGCAAGTCACTAAACCCCCATTCTCCCCCCCCAAAAAAATGGCTGCTATAAACCCTGAAGTTCTTGCTACACTAAATAAATGACCAAGAATTTTAATTTAACATCTTCCTCTATAGAAATGCATAAAAGGGGGCAGCTAGATGGCGAAGTGGTTAAAGCACCGGCCCTAGATTCAGGAGTACCTGAGTTCAAATCCGGCCTCAGACACTTGACACTTACTAGCTGTGTGACCCTGGGCAAGTCACTTAACCCCCATTGCCTGCAAAAAAAAAAAAAAACAAAAAACAAAAACAAAAAAGAAATGCATAAAAGTCAGCCAAGGGGCAGCTAGGTGGCACAGTGGATAGAGCAACAGCCCTGGATTCAGGAGGACCTGAGTTCAAATCTGGCCTCAGACACTTAACAATTACTAGCTGTGTGACCCTAGGCAAGTCACTTAAGCCCAACTGCCTTGCCAAAAAACAAACAAAAAAGTCAGCCAAAAGTCCAGAAGCAATAGGAAAGTGGACCCCCTCAGGCAAAATGAGTACCAGCATAACCAGAGGTTAAATACAGGTAGCCTGCAAAACTCTGTGTCCAAGGGCTGCAATAAGGTTCCCCTTTATAAGTCCCAGTGATCAAAAAGGCCCAGGGCATAGACCTTGGAAACCCCAGGGAGCCATAGTGAGAAGTAACCAGCTTGGTACCAACCACATTCTGTGCTGTAATGCTTGCACCTGGACAACTTAGGCCCAGGAACTCCAAAGTCCATACTGATGCCCAGAGATACCTCTATGATCTGAGGAGGCCGAACCCTGAAAGTTATAAACCTAACTTAAGTAAGAGGACTCCTTGAAAGCTTGAACAGCTCAAATAGAAATCAATGACTCCACAAAAGAGTGAGAAATATTAGGACAAAATCAAAAGATTAAAAAGTAGGAGAAAATGTAGGCTATCTGATATAAAAACCAGTGACTTGGAAAACAGGTCAAGGAGAAACTGGACTCCACAAAAATCATGCCTTTTTTAAAATATGATAATGCAATGCTAACATTCTAAAAGGGAGACACTTCAGAATTGTAATGTTTTCACATGGAGATCTTCAAATAGTTTTTTTTTTTTTTTAGTGAGGCAATTGGGGTTAAGTGACTTGCCCAGGGTCACACAGCTAGTAAGTGTTAAGTGTCTGAGGCCGGATTTGAACTCAGGTACTCCTGACTCCAGGGCTGGTGCTCTATCCACTGCGCCATCTGGCTGCCCCCCATTCAAATAGTTTTTAAAAGAGTTAAATTAAATTAAAGGAGTTAAATAAGAAAAACAGAGAAACTTGGTATGGATTGGTTTTGTACTCAGGGTTTGAAGGAGGAAAAGTAAAAGAGATCAGGGCAAAAGGAGGAATATACTAGTTTAGAAAGAAGGAAGAACAGGGTAGAACTTGCTATTTCTCATAGCAAGTAAGTATGTGAGAAAAATATACAAATATGGAGGAAGGGCTAAGGAGAAGTGAGAAGCAGATGAGCCTCACTCTTATATGAAACCTATAGAGGAGGGTTGAACAGACTGACACACAGTTTGAGGTAAAAATACATTAAACTCAATAGGGAAACAAATGGTCATAAAGAAGTATTCTGGGGTAGGTGTAACTCATGTCAGTCTTCCTTTAGTTTATGTTTGATATTGGAGAAAAACAGACATTCATATATCATTCAATACTTAATAAAAGGAGATTTACTTAGCCTCAGCAAAACAATAATCAAGAGGGAATAGATGTTGAGGACACCTAGAATTGTTCCTTATGGCTGTTTTGTACTAGGATAACCAGGAAGTCACTAGCAAGAGCCTTTAGCCCCCTGAGCCAATCAAATCTCAAGGATGCTTTCAATATTTTTAAAGAAAAAAATAGCCTTTCATGGAGGAAGGATTTATTATATTGCTCCTACCACTGGAAGGAATGGATTAAGAGAGAAATAATAGTAAAGAGGAAACAGTCACAAGCAAAACAAAATTCCTGGGAGCAGGGAGGTGGCACAGTAGATGAAGCACCAACCCTGAATTCAGGAGGACCTGAGTTCAAATTTGACCTCAGACACCTGACAGTGACTATCTGTGTGACCCTGGGCAAGCCACTTAACTCTAATTGCCCTGCCAAACAAAACAAAACAAAACAAAAACCCCACCAAAATTCCTGATCCTGAAGGGAAGATTAGAAGGAAGAGAGGGGAGAGTCTTAATGGGTCTCCCTGCCATCAGTGTCTCTTCTCCTCTCTATCTTTGTGTGTGTGTGTGTGTGTGTGTGTGTGTGTGAGGCAATTGGGGTTAAGTGACTTGTCCAGGGTCACACAGTTGGTAAGTGTTAAATGTCTGAGGCTGGATTTGAACTCAGATCCTCCTGACTCCAGGGCTGGTGCTCTATTCACTGCAACACCTAGCTGCCCTTCTCCCCTCTCTCTTTTAATCAAATATTCAACTGCATCTGTGATCTTATCAATTCAGGAGTTGCCACCCATGCAGATTGCAATATATCTATGCCTGCTTGGCCTCACAAAAATTCTACCCAACATCTTGGAGATCTTTCTCATTTTTCTTTCAACATTGTAAGCATACCAGTGGAGCACTCTGACCTTCTACCTATTGACCCTCCCTCTTACCACATTTGAGTATAACACTGAATCCTGTTTGCCTCAGTGTCCTCATCTGTAAAATGAGCTGGAGAAGGAAATGGCAAACCACCCTAGTTTCTTTGCCAAGAAAACCCCTAATGGGGTCATGAAGAGTTGAACATGACTGAAAAAATGACTGTAACAACTAAAAGGCCAAGTAGATGATTTTATTAAAGATGCTTTTATTGATGCTACTGTCCAAAATAAAAGATTGTGTTCAATTATATTTCCTAGTAACATTCCTAAGAATAATAAATTTGTTATTTCTATTAAATGGAATACCTCTAAACTTACCTGACAATAAAATCTTCAATTTGAGAGTCATGCCCTCCAATACCAATCTTTAAAATTTCCAAAGCTTTTATATGGTGTATTCCATTACTCTTTGTGCTTTCCAAGTATTACTTGATCTTGACCACAATGCAGTTGAAAATGAAAAATTCTTCAAGAATGTCGATTATTAAAGTAGAAGCTTGTAAGAAATTAATGTTAGCTAATTTCTTTCCCAAGCCAGAATAAGAAGGAAGAGAAAAACGCATATATAATGCTGGGTATGCATGCCATACAGTGGTAGGAACTGATAAACTGCATGCTACCCATCTCACCCATGGATTCCATCAACTTTAATAATTCCAACTTAAATTATTTAGCTACAGTTTCTAACTGTTTGATTTTTATTAGACTGGTAATTGTTAGAATAAATTGTATGCAAAAAAATTTTAAATTATTAACTTGCTTTATTTCTGATACTAAATCATTCAGTGATAATTGTAGCTATGTGGCTAAGTGGATAGAGCACAAGACAGAGCCAGGGAAGACTTGAGTTTGAATCCTGCCTCAGGCATTCCCTAGCTCTGTGACCTTGTGCTAGCCACTTAACCTTAAGTCCTCAGTTTTCTCAGCAGTAAAAGTGAGATAATGATAGTACCTATCTCCTAAGGATTAAATGAGTTAACAATATGTAAAGTGCTTTGTAGACAGTGAAGCACTATATAAAAGCTATCATTGCTGATAATTATGATAAACAATTTATATGTACCAAAAGATGATATTAAGGAAATTTTCTTACAACTTTGTTGCTACTCCAGACTTTCTGTTTTTGTTTGTTTGTTTGGTTTTTTTGCGGGGCAGTGGGGGTTAAGTGACTTGCCCAAGGTCACACAGCTAGTAAGTGTCAAGTGTCTGAGGCCAGATTTGAACTCAGGAACTCCTGAATCCAGGGCCAGTGCTTTATCCACTGTGCCACCTAGCCGCCCCCATACTCCAGACTTTCTTCTGAGCATTGTATCAGCATCATCAGACCAAAATGAAAATTAAGTTCACTTTCAAATATTCATTATTAAATCTGCAATCATTTAAAGTAGATTATTATAATGTCAATACATTCTGCTATGGTTGATACCAATCCTTTTAAAGCAACAAATAACATTACTGGTGCAGGAGATGACTAAACTGAGTGTACACTGACTGTGTCTTATGAACAAAAGGTCAAAAAATTCCCCGAAACTCTCTCAAGCCAGTATAAGATGGCTGTAGCATACAACTAACTGCCCTTCTTCTTCTTCTTCTTCTTCTTCTTCTTCTTCTTCTTCTTCTTTGAATTATCATGTATTATTTTGTCGGCAAGAGTAGGGAAGTCTTTTTCATAGTTGATCATCATTATGACATTAATATTACTGTGCACCATGACCTCTCAGTTGTTCTCAACACATTTTGCACCAGTTTATATTGTTTTACATTTCCATGTTTTTTCTAAAATCACACAACTTGTCATTTCTTAAAGCACAATACTATTTTACGATCAGATGCCATAACTTTTAATTTTTTTTTTTTGTGAGGCAATTGGGGTTAAGTGACTTGCCCAGGGTCACACAGCTAGTAAGTGTTAAGTTTCTGAGATCAGATTTGAACTCAGGTCCTCCTGACTCCAGGGCCGGTGCCCTATCCACTGCGCCACCTAGCTTCCCCAATTTATTTCATTAAATATTACCCAATGGCATGTGAAAATTTTTAGCAATCATTTTTTTTTTTTGGTGAAGCAATTGAGGTTAAGTGACTTGCCCAGGGCCACACAGCTAGTAAGTGTCAAGTATCTGAGGCCGGATTTGAACTCAGGTCCTCCTGAATCCAGGGCCAGTGCTCTATCCACTTTGCCACCTAGCTGCCCCTTTAGCAATCATTTTATTTTATTGTTTTTGTTTTTGTTTTTCTTATTGTGGGGTAATGGGGGTTAAGTGACTTGCGCAGGGTCACACAGCTAGTAAGAGCATTTTTTCATATGGCAATAAATAGCTTTGATTTCTTCATCTGAAAATTGCCTGTTCATATCCTTTATTTCTCAATTGAGGAATGACTTGCATTCTTATAAATTTGATTTAGTTCCCTATATATTTTAGAAATGAGACCTTTAGGGGCAGCTAGGTGGCGCAGTAGATAGAGCACCAGCCCTGGATTCAGGAGCACCTCAGTTCAAATCCAGCCTTAGCCACTTGACATGTACTAGCTGTGTGACCCTGGGCAAGTCACTTAACCCCAATTGCCTCACCAAAAAAAAAAATAATAATAATAAAACAAAAACAACAACAAAAAAAACAAAAACAAAAAGAAATGAGGCCTTTATCAGAAACACTGGCTGTAAAAATTGTTTCCCATCTTTCTGCTTCCCTTCTAATTTTGGCTGCATTGCTTCTGTTTATACAAAACCTTTTTAATTTAATGTAATCAAAATGATACATTTTGCATTTCATAATATCCTCTATCTCTTGTTTGGTCATAAATTGTTCTGGTCTCCATGGGTCTGAGAGATAAACTATTCCTTCCTTTCCTAATTTAAGCAGGTGCTTTTCTTTTGTTTTTTGTTTTTTTGTGGGGGGCAATGAGGGTTAAATGACTTGCCCAGGGCCACAAAGCTAGTGTCAAATGTCTGAAGCCAGATTTGAACTCAGGTACTCCTGAATCCAAGGCAGGTGCTTTATCTACTGAGCCACCTAGCTGCCCCCCAGGTGATTTTCTTAAAGCAAAAGTATGACCTGAGTTATTCCCCATTCACTAAACTCTGGGATCAACTACAAACTCTTCTGTTTGGCATTTAATAACCTGAGCTGTCTACATTGGCAGGATTTTCCCAACCAGAAAGTCCACATACCAATAAAATCACAGGTCCACTCCAAATGTACTTGGTGGTGAGGATACAAAGGCAAAAAAAAAAAACCCCAACCCAAAATCAGTCCTTGCCTTCAGGGAACTTACATTCTCCAGTGGAGGAAGGGGAGAGGAAACTCAGGTATGGAAAATTCAATACAAAATATATACAAAGTAATTTTCAAGGGGAGGACAATAGAAACTGCTGGAAAAAAGGAGGCAGCATTTGAGCTGAGCTTTGCAGAAAAGGAGATTTTGAGGAGGAAGTTAGAGAGAGAAGGAGTATAGTAGTCAAGGTATGTTGTGTGTGTTTGGCTGGAATTTAGAGCTTAAGGTGTGCTAAAGGAAAAGAAAGTGTGCCAGCCCTGGAGAGAAAGGCTGGATCCAGGTGGTGACCAGCTTTAAAAACCAGAGGAGTTTTATTTTATCACAGAGTCAAGAAGACATTACTGTAGTTTTGTGATCAGAGCGGTGACACCTTCATGTGAGTGCTTTGCACAGAGAATGGATTGGAAAGGGGAGAGTCAGGAGACAGGTAGCCCAATTAGGGGACGATTGGAATAGTTTTCTATGCCACAGGTGATGATGGTCTGAAATTCTTTGAGTAGTTAAATCTATGAATGATAATGTTAGATTTCACATATCTTTAGCAAAGTCAAAGAATGAATAAAAAAGCACATATTTAAGCATTTATTCTCAGAGCTCTGCTCTAAGTCCTAAGGATACAAATACAAAGTGCAAAAGCTAGTCTGTCTCTGACTCCAAGGATCTTACATTCTGGTCTGGAAAACCAAATACTTAGGCAGTGGTGGCCTGGGAAAAAGTTTTTGGTTAGAAACACTTGGAGGGGGAAGCTAGGTGGCACAGTGGATAGAGCACTGACCCTGGATTCAGGAGGAACTGAGTTAAAATCTGACCTCAGACAGTTGACACTAGCTGTGTGACACTGGGCAAGTCACTTAACCCTCATTGCCCTGCAAAAAAAGAAAAGAAAAGAAAGAAGAGGCTAGGAGTGCTGATGTTCTTGAAGTAGGAACCAAGCCCAGAAGCTGATGAAAAATGAAGTTTGCTGGAATATTTTGAGCCCTTTCTAAAGGGAGGCTTTGGAGGAACCACCCTCCAGCCTTTCAATCAGAAGGTAGAGGCAACTGATGGAACTGGGAAGGTGTTGAGTATTAAAGCAGAATCAATCTCCATGATGATGAGATTTTGCATTAAGATTTATCGTACAGGGGGCAGCTAGGTACAGTAGATAAAGCACCGGCTCTGGGTTCAGGAAGACCTGAGTTCAAATCCAGCTTCAGACACTTGACACTCACTAGCTGTGTGACCCTGGGCAAGTCACTTAACCCTCATTGCCCCACCAAAAAAAAAAAAAAAAGATTTATCATACAAAAAATACTACCTCTTTAGTATGAGGACCAAGGTTCTAGTCCCCCCCCCACCTCTCATTTTTATTATATGTGACCTTGGGCCTTATAAAATGAGGCGGCTAGACAAGATGACATCTGAGGTCCATTCCAGCTCTATGTCTATGATCTTATGAGCTCTGACAGGAGCTTGCAAAAGAAAATAGGGAATACTATTGTCAAGAATAGAGTCTGATGGAGCAGCTAGGTGGTGCAGTGGAGAGTGCACAGCCCTGGAGTGAAGAGGATCTGAGCTCGAATCCAGTTTCAGGCACTTAACTTACTAGTTGTATAACTCTGGGCAAGTCACTTAACTCTGATTACCTCACCTATCCTCCCCCTTGCCCCACAGAAAAAGAATACAGTTTGATGTTCACTTTATAAGAGCTTTAGTCAGTTGTGGAGCAGTGGCATCAAACTCAAATAGAAAAAACTTGGGCCAGCAAACCATACATAATGAATGATCCCTGCAGGCCACCTGTTTACTTAGAAAACCATTTATTAACATTATCTATGTTAATATCTGTTATGGGGAAAATAGTTGGGGTTTGGGGTAGGGGTCCTTAGGAATTCCTCTTTAGGGGGCGGCTAGGTGGCACAGTGGATAAAGCACCGGCCCTGGATTCAGGAGTACCTGAGTTCAAATCTGGCCTCAGACACTTGACACTTACTAGCTGTGTGACCCTGGGCAAGTCACTTAACCCCCATTGCCCTGCAAAAAAAGAGAATTACACCCTCTTGCACACAAAAGCAGTTAGAATAAGATGGTAGTTTATTTAGGGGCAAGAGAAGGGAAGGGAAGGAAAGGGAAGGGAAGGCAAACCAAGAGAAATTCTTGGACTTCTCTTGGGGAGAAAGGCACAAAGCACGTGGCTCTGAGGTACCAATCTCAGAGGACTGATATATTTTATAGGGGACTGATGGGAGTGACCATCTGCCTGTGGAAAGTTCCTTTAGTGAGGGAGGACCATTCCCTACTGGTGGTGGCTAGAGGAGTTGGGTGAGGGGCGGCTGCCAATCTCTCCAGCCATCTCTCTCTTCAAGACACAGCCACACCCAAACTTATCTTCCCAGGGGTAAGGGAGATCAGAATGAAGGGTGGAGGTCTCCAAGCTAGCTCAGTCTGATCTGGTTCCACTTATCCTTCTTTTTTTTTTTTCTTTAGTGAGGCAATGGGGGTTAAGTGAAGTCACTTAACTGGGCAAATGCCCAGGGTCACACAGCTAGTAAGTGTCAAGTGTCTGAGGCTGGATTTGAACTCAGGTACTCCTGACTCCAGGGCTGGTGCTCTATCCACTGTGCCACCTAGCTGCCCCTCCGCTTATCTCTCTAGGTGTATCTGTCCTCTAGTTTCTCAAGGAGAAGATTCCTTGATGTACCCCAGAGAACTTCTGGGGTACTCTGGGCCCCATGACATTGAGACACACCTTGAAGCAGGAGAGAGAGGCCCATTGGGTGTGGCTTCTGCCTTTTTGGTCTGACGGGGACAGAAATGGCTTGAGAGATGGGAATGCCTCTCACTGAACTTCTCCCATCCACCACCAGTGCAGGACGTTCTTCCCCTCAAAAGGGAACTTTCCACAGTCAGATATCACCCCATTGGACCACCATTGGTCCTCTATAAAAGTATTTGCCTGGCAGGGCAGCTAGGTGGTACAGTGGATAAAACACTGGCTCTGGATTCAGAAGGACCTGGGTTCAAATCCCACCTCAGACATTTGACACTTACTAGTTGTGTGACCCTGGGCAAGTTATTTAACCCTCATTGCCCTGCAAAAACAAACAAAAACCCCAGCCTATTTATGGGGGGTAGCTAAAGCACTGGCCCTGGATTCAAGAGGACCTGAGTTCAAATCCCACCTCAGACACTTGACACTTACTAACTGTGTGACCCTGGGCAAGTCACTTAACCCTCATTGCCCCTCAAAAAAGAAAAAAAGAAAGGAAAAAAAAGTATTGGCTTGTCTTCTGCTCAGGGAGATAGGTCTCTCAGAGAACCATGCTTCTGTACCATGCCTTCTCCCCATGAGAAATCCAAGGACTTCTTTCTTTGTTTCCTTTCCCTAGTGCCTAAATAAACTATTATTTTATCCTAATTGGATTTGTGTGCAAGAAGGTATAATTCTTTAAAGAGGAATTCCTAAGAACCCCTACCCCAAACCCCCCACCAATTTCCCCCATAACAAAGAGGATACATAGGAGATATGGCTAAAAAGGTAAATTGGGGCCAAATTGCATATGGCTTTGGGTATCAAGATAAGGAATTTTGACTTAATTTTGTTGGCAAAAACCTTTAAAGGTTTTGATCAGGAGGGTGTCTCAATTAGAACTATGAATTCAGAAGAAGAATCTATAAATAGGCATACTTAATGTATTCGGGAGAAAATGTGTTTTCTTTAATAGTAATAATTAGAGCTAATCTAATGAGCCATTGTTTGCAATCTTTGATTCTCCTTACTTCTTCCCATACAGTTTGTGGACATAGCCACTGGCACCTTGTTAGTAGTAGGCTTCTGCCAGTCGAAGACGACCATGGATCAGCACCTTGAAGAGCCACAGGCCACAGTGTGGCTGTGCAGTCCCATACGGGAGCCGCAGCTCCTGCCACAACGAGGACATCGAGGACATCTGAAAACTGCGTTCTCTGTTGCCCGTAGGTTCCTGAATCTCATTCCTTTTTCTTCCTCTAGAGCTTGAAGGCCCATCTCAGCTGCCTGCAAGCTGCTCCTGAGTACTGAACTCCATTGGGCGTGGTCCTTAGCCATCTCCTCCCAGCTGCTGATGTCTATTCCCAGAGCCCTCAAGTCTTGCTTGCAAGTCTTGCATCTCTGTAGCAAAGCTGGGGGGCGGCCAGCAGGTCTTTGGCCTGAGGCTAACTCACCATAGAGTAAGTCTTTAGGAATGCACCTTGTTAGTGGGCCAAAAGATACCACCTGATTAAGTTTTATTCACTGGGTTGGGACTGCCCTAAAATGACCTGGCAGGTTTAATGTACCCTGTTGTCCCTTGGTACCTGCAAGAGGGTGGGTTTCAATGACAAGAGCCTCAATCACGTAGTTATATTATCTCATCTGATCTCACAATAATCCTCCATCCCTATTTTAATTTAAAAAAAACATTTTTTGTGGTGGAGCAATGAGGGTTAAGTGACTTGCCCAGGGTCACACAGCTAGTAAATGTCAAGTGTCTGAGGCCATCTTTGAACTCAGGTCCTCCTGAATCCAAGGCTGGTGCTTTATCCACTGCACCACCTAGCTGCCCCCATCCCTATTTTAAAGATGAAGAAAACTGAGGTTCAGAAAGATTAAGTGACAGTCCATAGTCCCACAGATAGTGGCAGAAACAGATTCAAACAGGTCTTTCTTGACGGTAAGTCTAGGATTCTTTCTATTACATCATATTTTCCTTTTTTGTTAGACGAATATTCTCCTTACAATTCTTTGTCAAATTATTATTGCTAATTCTTGCCTTTCTTACTCTGCCTCCCCTTTTTCTCTAGATATTTTACTATTTAAATGGTAAAGTAGGGGCAGCTAGATGGCGCAGTGGATAAAGCACCGGCCCTGGATTCAGAAGGACCTGAGTTAAAATCCGACCTCAGACACTTACCACTTACTAGCTCTGTGACCCTGGGCAAGTCACTTAACCCCCATTGCCTTACCCTCCCCGCCAAAATGTGAAAGTAGGAGCATGGAGAAATTACACAGTGATTACTCTAGGATAGCTGGGATATGTAATATAGACTATCATATCTTCTCCCTTCTGTGACTATCAACAAAAGTATCTTTCTTTTGGGGGAAAAATATGATATATAAAGAAACTCTTGCCTCTAGAAAATTGCTGTTCTTTGAAAAGCAATAGTTCTGCTTTGATGAATTAAACCTCAGAAAGAGAATTAAGAATTCAATTTACAATGACCACTATTAATTCAACTTATAAATGTGGGAAATTTAAATAAACTTTTTTGTTAATGGTGTATGGTTTCAAAAAGTCTTTTCTTAAATGGGAAACTAAGACCCTTCTATTAATATGTAAACATGCACTTCAAATTCCTGAATTGCAATAATGTAAAGGGATTGGGGGGGGGGGCAGTGAGAAAGGAAGAGAGAAAGAGGACCTTTAAAGAAGGAAAGAAACAAGGATTTTTTAAGGGCCTATTATGTGCCAGACACTGTGCTAAGCACTTTCTTTTTTTTTTTTTTTTGGCAGGGCAATGGGGCTTAAGTGACTTGCCCAAGGTCACACAGCTAGTAAGTGTCAAGTGTCTGAGGCCGGATTGGAACTCAGGAACTCCTGAATCCAGGGCCGGTGCTTTATCCACTGCACCACCTAGTCGCCCCCAGCACTTTCTAAATAATATTTCATCTGATCTTCAAAATAACCCTGTGACATAGGTGTTATTGTTATCCCCTGTGTACAGTTAGGAAAATCAGAATGACAGAGAGAGGCTAAGTGATGTACCTGGGGCCACACAACTAGTAAGTGTCTGAAGTCAGATTTAAACTCAATTAGTCTTGACTCCAAGTTTAGTGATTTATCTCCTGTGGTATTTAGCTGTCTTCAAAAGGTCTGCTGAGTAAACTATTACTAAAGGTAAAGTTATTATAAGATTAGTCAATCAACAACCACTTACTAAGTGCTTACTCTGTGCTAGAGGCAGACTGGCATAGTAGGTAGAGAGCCAGCTTCAAAGCCAAGAAGAACTTGATTAATCTCTCAATACTCTTGACAACTTGCTGAGATTCCCAGATGCCTTCAAAATGATGACCTGCATTGATAGAAGCCATTTCCTTACCTGGAAATTCTTTCTGTGAATTACATTATAGATCTGGCCTCCTTTCCCAATGTAGGGCATACAAAGATGGAAATGAAATAGCACTTAGCAAGAAGCTTATATACTATTGGGGAAGATGCCATGTATATATATAAATATATAAATATGCATAAGCAAATTAAATTAAACTTTTTTTTTTTGAAAAGGAAGGCTACTAGCAGTTAGGGGAAGCCAAGTAGGAGATATTTGAATTGCTGGGGGGAGACAGGGAGAGAATACATGGAGGGATATTCTTTTCAGAGAGGCTTAATAAGTATTCATTGAATGAATGCTAGAGGACTAAATAAGGTTGAATTATTTACATTTAAATATGGAGAGAGTACATGTGTACTCTCTACATCTATCATTATCAGGGGTATTAAGGAATCTAATTAGATAGAAGGTCTGGGGGTGATTTTCTTATAACTTGATGATCTTAAGAGAAATATGGAAAGGTAGGGGAAGAGGAATATACTGCGGATAGAGAGAGAAGGGAAAGGAAAGTTAGAGAAATTTATCTTACATAATTAAGGTAGGAAAATAGATATAATAGTAATATCTAACATTTACATGGAAGTTACTATGTGCTAAGCAGTTTTACAATTATTATCTCAGGGGCAGCTAGGTGGTACAGTGGATAGAGCACCTGGCCCTGGATTCAGGAGGACCTGAGTTCAAATCCAGCCTTAGACACTTAACACTAACTAGCTGTGTGACCCTGGGCAAGTCACTTAACCCCAATTGCCTCACCCCCCCAAAAAAAAGAAAAGCAAAAACAATTATTATCTCATTTGGTCTTCACAATAACCCTTCAAGGTAAGTGCTATTATTATCTCCCTTTTACAGATGAGGAAACTGAGGCAAACGAAGGTTAAATAATTTGTCCAGGGTCATACAACTTTTAAGTGTTTGAAGTTAGATTTGAACTCAGGTCTTCCTTAGGGGAATTCCTTCCAGAACAGTGCTCTATTGATTTCTTCACCTAGCTACCCTTGTCCATACAAATAAGGAGAAAGGGGCAGGGAAGGGGCTGACAATTGAACATCACTTTCATTTGAACTAGTCAAAGGAGGGAAAAATATCCTCACAGAGTTTGGTTCAGAAATACATTTCACTAAACAAAGAAATGGAAGGAAAAGGGGAGAAGATGAAAGGGAGAATTAGAGGGAAAGAAGATTAAGGGAAAGATTTGTCCTAAGCAAAACAAACTCTAAGGATGTACCAAAAATATATAGGTGGTTTTTTTTGTTTTTTTGAGATTGCAAAGAATGGGAATCTATGGGGATGTCCATCAATTGGTGAACAAGTTATTGTATATAAATGTGATGGAATACTATTATACTGTAAGAAATCATGAGGGAGATGGTTTCAGAGAAATCTAGGAAGATTTTCACGAACAGATGCAGGGTGAACAGAAAGCCAGGAAAAGAATTTATATAATGAATTATACAATAAAACAATATAGTAAAGTCAAACAACTTTGAAAGAATTAAGACCTCTTATTAGAATAACAACTGACTGGGATGTCCATTATCACCCCTATTATTTAATATTGTACTAGAAATGTTAGCTTTAGCAATCAGAGAAGAAAAAGGAATTAAGGGAATTAGAATAGGCAAGGAGGAAACAAAACTATCACTCTTTGCAGATGATATGATGGTATACTTAAAGAATCCTAGAGAATCAACTCAAAAATTACTTGAAACAATTAACAACTTTAGCAAAGTAGCAGGATATAAAATAAATTCTCATAAATCATCAGCGTTTCTATACATGACCAACAAAGTCCAGCAGCAAGAGATAGAGAAATTCCATTTAAAGTAATGGTAGATAATATAAAATACTTGGGAGTCTACTTGCCAAGACAAACCCAGGAACTCTATAAACACAACTACCAAACACTCTTCACACAAATCAAATCAGATCTAAATAATTGGAAAGATATCAATTGCTCATGGATAGGCAGAGCTAATATAGTAAAAATTACAATGCTACCTAAATTAATTTACTTATTCAGTGCCATACCAATCAGACTACCTAAAAATTATTTTATAAAGAGAGAAAAAATAATAACAAAATTCATCTGGAAAAACAAAAAATCAAGAATATCCAGGGAAATAATGAAAAAAAATTCACAGGAAGGTGGGTTAGCAGTACCAAACCTGGAGCTTTACTATAAAGCGGCAGTCATCAAAACTATCTGGTATTGGCTAAGAAATAGAGTGGAGGATCAAAGGAATAGGCTAGGCACAGGAAACGCAGTAGTAAATGACACTAGTGTTTGAAAAACCCAAAGACTCCAGCTTCTGGGATAGGAACTCAGTATTTGACAAAAACTGCTGGGAAAACTGGAAGATAGTATGGCAGAAATTAGGCATAGACCAACATCTGACACCTTATACTAAAATAAGGTAAAAATGGATACATGATTTAGATATAAGAGGTGATACCATAGGTAAATTAGGAGAGAAAAGAAATAGTCTACCTTTTAGATCTTTGGAAAGTAAAACAGTTTTTGACCAAACAAGAGATAGAGTATATTATAAAATGCAAAGTGGATGATTTTGATTACATTAAGTTAAAAAATTTTTGTACAAACAGAAGCAATGCATCCAAAATTAGAAGGGAAGCAGAAAGCTGGGAAACAATTTTTATGGCCAGTACTTCTGATAAAGGCCTCATTTCTAAAATATATAGGGAACTAAATCAAATTTATAAGAATCCAAGTCATTCCCCAATTGAGAAATGGTCAAAGGATATGAACAGGCAGTTTTCTGATGAAGAAACCAAAGCTATCTATTCCCATATGAAAAAATGCTCTAAATCTCTAATGATTAGAGAGATGCAAATTAAAATAACTCCGAGGTACCACCTGACACCTATCAGATTGGCTAAAATTACAAAAAAGGAAAATAATAAATGTTGGAGAAGCTGTGGGAAAATTGGAACACTAATGCATTGTTGGTGGAGCTGTGAACTGATCCAGCCATTCTGGAGAGCAATTTGGAATTATGCCCAAAGGGTTATAAAACTGTACAAACCCTTTTTTACCCAGCAATACCACTTTTGGGTCTTTTTCCCAAAGAGATCATGGAAAGGGGAGAGGGACCCACATGTACAAAAATATTTATAGCTGTTCTTTACGTGGTGGCAAGGAATTGGAAGTTATGGGGATGCTCATCAATTGGGGAATGGCTGGACAAGTTGTGGTATATGAATACAATGGAATACTATTGTGCTGTAAGAAACAATGAGCAGGAAGAGTTCAGAGAAACCTGGAGGGCCTTGCGTGGGCTGATGATGAGTGAGATGAGCAGAACCAGAAGAACATTGTACACAGTATCATCAACATTGTGTGTTGATCTACTGTGATGGACTATATTCTTCTCACCAATGCAATGGTACAGAAGAGTTCCAGGGAACTCATGATAGAAGAGGATCTTCAAATCCAGGGGGGGGAAAAAAAAACTGTGGAGTATAGATGCTGAATGAACCATACTATTTCTTTTGTTTTTGGTGCTGTTGTTTTTCTATTTTGAGGTTTTTCATCATTGCTCTGATTTTTCTCTTATAACATGACTAATGCAGAAATATGTTTAATGTTATTATGTATATGTGCATATTTATATATAAAACCTATATCAGATTACCTGCTGTCTAGGGGAGGGAGGGGAGGGAGGGAGAAAAATCTGGAAAGCCTGTATAAATAAAAGTTGAGAACTATCTTTACATGTAACAGGAAAAAAATAAAATACTTTATTAAAAAAAATAACAACTGACTGATTTTATAGTATTGTTGATGAAATATGCTACCCACCTACTGATAGAGGTGAAGGACTCAGTACAGAATGAAATATAGATCTTTTTTTCGACATGGCCAATACAGAAATTTGTTTTTCTTGACTATCCATGTTTGTAAAAATGTTTTTCTTTCTAAATTGTGTGGGTGTTGGCAGGGGTAGGGTTAAGATAGGAGAATGAGAAGGCAGCTTTTTGCTGACTGAAAAAAAAAAAGAAAAGAAAAAGAAAAAAAAGTCCTATTTTGGCTACTTATCTATATGATTCTAGACAAGTCCCTTACCTCTTATTCTAAGTCTGTCAAATAGGGGGTTCTGACTTGATGACTTCCAAGGTCCTATCTATTGTCCCATGAGTTAGTTCTGTTTTGGACTTGGAATTTGAGATGCATATATCTAATTCAGAATATCTAACAGGTAGTTGGTGGTACTTGAATGGAACTCAAGAGAAAGATGGCATTTGGACAGCTGGATCTTAAAATCATCTGCAGGGGGGTGTGGCTAGGTGGCACAGTGGATAAAGCACCGGCTCTGG
Source organism: Dromiciops gliroides (assembly GCF_019393635.1). Classification (NCBI taxonomy): domain Eukaryota; kingdom Metazoa; phylum Chordata; class Mammalia; order Microbiotheria; family Microbiotheriidae; genus Dromiciops; species Dromiciops gliroides. Next base: position 231,904,665 of record NC_057861.1, read on the forward strand.
ATTCAGGAGTACCTGAGTTCAAATCCAGCCTCAGACACTTGACACTTACTAGCTGTGTGACCCTGGGCAAGTCACTTAACTCCCATTGCCCCACAAAAAACCCAAAACCCCGCCCCCCAAAATCATCTGCAGGGAAATGATAAATCAATCTGTGGGAGTTAATGAATTCATCATATAAGAAAGTGTAAAGAGAAGAGTACCCAGGACAAAGTCTTGGGGATAGACCAAGAGTTAAAGGGCACAATATGGATAATGATAATCACAGCAAAGGAGACTTAGGAAAAGTTTTTATGTCCCTAGTATTAATATGTGCCTGGCACATAGTAAGCACTTAATTAATATTTATTGACCAGCAGACAGGTAGAATAACTAACATTTATTAAGCATTACCATGTGCCAGTCACTATGCTAAGTGCTGAGGATACAAAGAAAGGAAAAAAAATACTTCTTGCTTTGAAAGAGCTCACAGTCCAAAGGGAGAGACAACATGCAAACAGCAATGTACAAATAGAATATATATAAAAAATAAAATTAAGGAAGGCTGGGAAATGTTTCTTGTAAAAGGTGGAACTTTAGAAGAAACTTGAAGGAAGCCAGAGATGCTGGGGATGGCAGTGGGAGGCAGATAAGGAGGGATAGAGTTCCAGCTGTGGAGGGACAACTAGTGAAAACACTCTAAGGTTGGGAGATGGAATATGATGTATGAGGCCAAGAAAGGAGGCCAGTGTCATTAGATTACAAAATATAGGGGCAGCTAGGTGGTTCAGTGGATAGAGCATTGGCCCTGGAGTCAGCAGTACCTGAGTTCAAATCTGGCCTCAGACACTTAACACTTACTAGCTGTGTGACCCTGGGCAAGTCATTTAACCCCAATTGTCTCACTAAAAAAAATTTTTTTAATTAAAATAAAAGATTACAAAGTATAGAGGTGGGGTGTGAGGTGTAAAAGATTGGAAAGGTAGAAAAGGGCCCACTTATAAGTGCTTTAAAAGCCAAATAGAAGATTTTATATTTGATCCAGGAGCCACTGGACTTGTTTGAATAAAGAAATGACATGGTCTGATTTGTGCTTTAAAGAAGTCATTTTGACAGTTGAATGAAGGATGGACTTGAATAGGGAGAGAGATGACCAGCAGACTATTAGAATAGTCCAGGCATAAGGTGATAAGGTGATGAAGGATGGCATGAGGGTGGTAGCAGTATTAGAGGGGAAAAGGGAATGTAAATGATAGATATTATGAAGGTAGGGATGACAAAATTTCACAATTGAGGGGCGGCTAGGTGGCGCAGTGGATAAAGCACCAGCCCTGGATTCAGGAGGACCTGAGTTCAAATCTGGCCTCAGACACTAGACACTTACTAGCTGTGTGACCCTGGGCAAGTCACTTAAGCCCCATTGCCCTCCAAAAACAAAACAAAACCAAACCAAAAACAAAAACAAAACAAAAAATTTCACAATTGATTGAATATGGGTGATGAGAGAGAGTGAGGAATTGTGGATGACACATATTGGGAGTCTAAGTGCCTGGGAATATAAAGGTAACTTTCACAATAACATGGAAGTTAGGAATAGGGGAGGGTTTGGCAAAAAACATAATGAGTTAAATTTTGAGTTTAAGATCTGTGAGATATTCAGTTTGAGATGTCCAGTAGGTAGTTGAAGATATAAGAATGGAGATCAGGAGAGAGGGTAGGTCTGGAAAAAGAAATCTGATAATTTTGTCTCCTTAAAGATAATAGTTGAGGGCAGCTAGGTGGAGCAGTGGATAAAGCACTGGCCTTGGATTCAGGAGGACCTGAGTTCAAATCTGGCCTCAGACATTTGACACTTACTAGCTGTGTGACCCTGGGCAAGTCACTTAACCCTCATTGCCCTGCAAAAACAAAAAACAAAACAAAAGATAATAGTTGAATCTATGGGAGCTGATGAGATCACCAAGTAAAATCAGAAGGTCCAGGACAGAGGTTTGGGGAACATTCATGGTTAATGGAAATGAGCTGGATAAAGATTCAGGGAAAAATTTTGAAAATGAGTAGAACTAGGAGAGAATAGTGTCATGAAAACCTAGAGAGAGAAAAAAAAAGTATTAAGGAAAAGGGGGTGAACAGTAGTGTCAAAGTGTCATGGGGTGCAGAGCACCCCAGACGTTCTCTGGGGCACATCAAGGAACCTTCTCCTTGAGAAACTAAACCAGAGGACAGATAAGGCCTAGAGAGATAAGTGGAACCTAATAGGACTGAGCTAGCTTCGGATTCCCACCCTTCATTCTGGTCTCCCTTACCCCTGGGGAGGTAACTTTGGGTGTGGCTGCAGCCTTTGTGTCCTGGAGAGATGGCTTGAGAGATTGGTAGCCACCCCTCACCCAATTCCTCTAGTCACTACCAGTGGGGGATGATCCTCCCTCACTAAAGGAACTTTCCACAGTCAAATGGTCACCTCTCCCCCCATCAGTCCTCTATAAAAGTACCTGCCAGTCTCCTGTTTGAGGAAATTGGTACCTCTGAGCCACCTGCTTTGTGCCTATCTCCCCATGAGAAGTCCAAGGATTTCTTTCATGGTTTCCCTTCCCTTCCCTTGCCCCTAAATAAACTACCATTTTATTCTAACTGCTTTTGTGTGCAAAAGGGTGTAATTCTTTAAAGAGGAATTTCTAAGAACCCCAACCCCATAACAACCCGTACCCCATTCCCCCCATTACAAAAGGCTGCAGAGAAGTCAAAGAGGATGAGATTGAGAAAAGGCCAACATTTGGCAATTAGAAGATGATTGGTAACTTTGAAGAGAGCACAAGGCAAGAAAGGAGCATTTAGGATGGTTAAGAGAGCAACCGGAGGCAGCTAGGTGGCACGCTGGATAAAGTACTGGCCCTGGATTTAGGAGCACCTGAGTTCAAATCTGGCCTCAGACACTTGAGACTAGCTGTGTGACCCTGGGTAAGTCACTTAACCCTCATTGCCGGCCCCCCCCCCCAAAAAAAAGAGAGAGAGCAACTGAGCTAGTCGGGCAAGTGGTCTTAAAGTCAGCATCCTTTTTACTAGTCAGGTAGGGGTGTACTTGGAACCAAAACAGAAAGAGCTTAGTCTTTAGAGTTCAAGAGTGGGACTAGAGGCTGTACTTCAACCTCAAAGAAGAAATGTAGACAATTTGCAAAAGAACTGTAACCCTGCAAGGATAGAGACCCAGAGAAGTGTGTTTAGACTTTAAAAGAGAGTAACAACAGGAAGTACCTAGAAAAGATTGTTCAGTGCTTTAAATCTGTGCAAAGAGAATCATGAGACCAAGTTAAAAGTTTTTACCCAGATTGCTTCAAACTATCCTAAGTTTACACATGTATCTAAGCCATGTATATGTGTTGAACTGCCATGCATGGATTGGAAAAAGGGAATATTATCAGAGAAGAGGATAGGGTTGAATAGTATAGTCTTTTTTGTTTTTTGGTTTTTTGCAGGGCAATGAGGGTTAAGTGACTTGCCCAGGGTTACACAGCTGGTAAGTGTCAAGTGTCTGAGGTCGGATTTGAACTCAGGTCCTCCTGAATCCAGGGCTGGTGCTTTATCCACTGCACCACCTGGCTGCCCCCAGAGTATAGTCTTTGGAAGAAATTATCTCATGCTGTTACTCCTACTTTATAGTAGAAAAGTTAAAATGTTAATTTTTTTTAAAGTATAAGATATTTTGGGGGGCAGCCAGGTGGCACAGTGGATAAAGCACCGGCCCTGGATTCAGGAGGACCTTCGTTCAAATCCAGCCTCAGACACTTGACACTTACTAGCTGTGTGACCCTGGGCAAGTCATTTAACCCCCATTGCCCTGCCCCCCCAAATATATGATATTTTAAATCATATCTTATATTTCCTTAAATTGTAGAACCTCATGACTCCTTCCAGATACATTCACAAGTGAAACCATTTTGACAATTTATATTGTATATGAATCTGATTACAAGTATTACAAATCCATATTATTACTTTTTTTTTTCAATGCTTATGTCTTTATTTAATTTTCTTTCCAGAATGAATTGCCATTGATAAAAATATCCTTTGACAAAATTTCTTCTTTTCTGCAGCTGTGCTGTGCATGGCAAAACTTCTTAGTCTCATTGTTTGATGTCAACCACTGCTAGGCAACACAGGAAATGAGACTACATGCTGTCTCTCATTAGGATTAGCATTTACAGAATAAAAGGAGTGGTAAAGTCAGCATATGGGAACATTTAATAAAAAGACTGAATGCAGTGTCAGAGGAAATGTGGGAAGACGGGCACATTAATACAATGTTAGTGGAGCTTTAAATCAGTCCAACCTTTGTGGAAAGCTACTAAGAAAGTGACTAAGATGTCTTAGCACATTCTGGGCATTAGCATTTAGTGAAATAGCATTTAGGTTTTTAGAGATTCATTTCACACTTTTAAATTTGCCCTGGGTTATTATTTGTACTTGATTATGTTAGTCAATAGTCATTCAATAGGCATTTAATGTTTTCTATGTAGCAGACACTGTGCTTAGTGCTCTGGATACAAAAGAAGACAAAAAACCCCCACAGTCCCTGCCTTCAAGGAATTCACATTCCAGTGAGAGAAGACAATCTGTAGTAAAACCAAAGTATATACTAAAAACAAATACTTTAAATAGAAGGGGAAGGCTCAGAGAGAAGACAATGCATTAAGGAGAACCAGAACACATGGTCAGAAAAAGGTGGGATTTGAAATGAGTATTAAAAGAAAATCAGGGAAACCAGGAGGCAGAGGTGAAGAGGGGGAGCATTCCAGGCATGGGAGACAGCTGGGGAAAACGTACAGTCAGGAGACTCATGGGACAGCAAGATAACCAATTAATGTCACTGGATCATAAAATACATGGAAGAGAGTAAAGTATAATAAAAATGGAAAGGTAGCAAGGAACCAGGTTGTAAAGGGCTTTAACAACCCCAAAGAGGATTTTATTATTGATCCTAGAGGTAATAGAGAGCCACTGGAGTTTATGGAGTAGGAGAGGCTGTTGTTTTTGTCCTTTATTCTTGTTTTTTTTTTTTTTTTTTAGTGAGGCAATTGGGGGTTAAGTGACTTGCCCAGGGTCACACAGCTAGTAAGTGTTAAGTGTCTGAGGCTGGACTTGAACTCAGGTACTCCTGACTCCAAGGCCAGTGCTCTATCCAGTGCACCACCTAGCTGCCCCCTTGTCCTTTATTCTTGAAGAGGACCATGACATTGGGGTGATGTCATGACTTGTGATGAATTGGATTTAAGTAAGGGAGGGCTGTGCAAACCTCACTCTCTCCAAAGCCATCTGGATCCTGAGGCAAGATATAGATCAGGACAATTAGAGATGACTCCAGGTGTTTAAGGCAACTGGAGTCAAACAGGAGACTGGCAGGTACTTTTATAGAGGACTGATGGGGGTGGACCATCTGCTGGTGGAAAGTTCCTTTAGTGAGGGAGGACCATCCCCCACTGGTGGTAGCTGGGGTAATTGGGTGAGGAGTGGAGGACCATCCCCCACTGGTAGTGACTAGAGGAATTGGGTGAGGGGTGGCTACCAATCTCTCAAGCCATCTCTCCAGGACACAAAGGCTGCAGCCACACCCAAAGTTACCTCCCCAGGGGTAAGGGAGACCAGAATGAAGGGTGGGAATCCAAAGCTAGCTCAGTCCTATTTGGTTCCACTTATCTCTCTAGGCGTATTTGTCCTCTGGTTTAGCCTCAAGGACAAGATTCCTCGGTGTGCCCCAGAGAAATTCTGGGGTGCTCTGCACCCCATGACAGAGCTTTGAGGGAATCTCAAGTTCAAGGGGCACAACCTGGAAGAAGATCCAGAAAAGGAGACTTAGAAGGAGCAGTTAGACAGGTAGGAGAAAGTACTGGAGAGAGTAGGGTCACAAATAAAGGTAATCTCAGGATATATAGATGTAAATTTTTTGAGTGCAGGGATGCACTTCCTTTTTGTCTTTGTATCCCCATGGCCTATTTCTGTGCTTGGCTCATAATAAATACTTAATAAAGGCTTCTTGACTGACTCAAAAAAAGAAAGAGGGGGCAGCTAGGTGGCGCAGTGGATAAAGCACTGGCCCTGGATTCAGGAGTACCTGAGTTCAAATCCTGCCTCAGGCACTTGACACTAGCTGTGTGACCCTGGGCAAGTCACTTAACCCCAATTGCCTCACCAAAAAAAAAAAAAATCTCAAAAAAAGAAAGAAAAACCCTAGGGGAGAAAAAAGTTATTTCCCTTAGTTAGGATACCAGGGAAGATACCTGGTCAAACAGGGAGTTGGAATTGTAAGGAGTGGAGATGTCATGAAGCTCTTACCTGCAACTAGACAAAAAAAAGAAAAAAAGAGTGTATAATGGTAGAAATATTATAAAGTAAATATTCATAGATCAAAGCATACTATTTTCACTTTATTTTGTTCATGGTTTTTTCCTTTTGTCCTGTTTCTTCTTTCACAGCATGACTAATACAGAATGTTTTACATGCTTGTGCATGTATGACCTATATCTGATTGATTGCCATCTTAAAGAGGAAGGAAGGGAGGGAGAGAGGGAGAAAATTTGGAATTCAAAATTTTATTAAAAAAGAATGTTTAAAATTGCCTTCACATGTAATTGGAAAAAAATAAAATATTATTTAAAGTAAATAGGTGGGGCAGCTAGGTGGCTCAGTAGAGTGGAATTGGCCCTGGAGTCAGGAGGACCTGAGTTCAAATCTGGCCTCAGACACTTGACACTTACTAGCTGTGTGACCCTGGGCAAGTCACTTAACCCCAACTGCCTCACTTAAAAAACAAAAATTGAATAAAGTAAATAGGCATAGGATGGACCAGGGAGAGGGAAAAGTGAGTTGTGAGTTGAACTTGTGTGTGTGTTGAGTTCTCTGTCTTTTTTTTTCTTTTTAAAGTATTAAGCATTTTTATTTATAATTTTGGGTTCCAATTTTTATCCCTCCTTCCCTCCTTCCCTTCCCTCCCTCCTCCCTGAGGCAGTAAGCAGACATAGGTCAAACATGTACAATTATGTAAAACATTACCATATTTTGTATAAGAAAACTTGTCTCATCATTAATCCTTTGGGATTGTCTTGGATCATTGTATTTTTTTTTTAAGTGAGGCAATTGGGGTTAAGTAATTTGCCCAGGGTCACACAGCTAGTAAATGTTAAGTGTCTGAGGCTGGATTTGAACTCAGGTACTCCTGACTCCAGGGCTGGTGCTCTATCCACTGTGCCACCTAGCCTCCCCAGATCATTGTATTGCTGAGAATAGTTAAGTCTTTCATCACACAATACTGCTGTCTCTGTGCACAATGTTCTCTTGGTTCTGCTCTCTTCACGATACATCAGTTCAGGTCTTTTTTTTTTAATAAATAAAAAGTATTTTATTATTTTCCAGTTACATACAAGAATAGTTTTCAACATTTGTTTTCATAGGATTATTAGTTCAAAATTTTTCTCCCACGCTCCCTTCCCTCCCTCCTCCCCAATCATATGTCTTTCCAGACCTTTCTGAAATCATCCTCCTTGTCATTTCTTATAGTACAATAGTATTCCATCACCATCATATACCACAGCTTGTTTAGCCATTCCCCAATTGATGGGCCTTCCTTCGATTTCCAATTCTTAACCACCACAAAAAGAGCTGCTATAAATATTTTTGTACAAATAGGTCTTTTTTTCCTTTTGGGGATGTCTTGGGGATATAAACCTAGCAGTGGTATTGCTGGATCAAAGGGTATGTACAGTTCTATAGCACAGGTCTATAGCCCTTTGGGCATAGTTCCAAATTGTTCTCCAGAATTGGTGTATCTTTTCACAACTCCACCAACAGTGGATTAGCATCCAAGCTTTCCTACATCCCCTCCAACATTCAATATTTTCCATTTTTGTTATATTTGCCACTCTGATAGGTGTGAGGTGATACCTCAGAGTTGTTTTTATTTGCATTTCTCTGATCAATAGTGATCTAGAGCATTGAAAAGTGAAGTTTTGAGAGGAAGAGTAGAGTTGGAAAGTTAGTTGAAACTAAAGCTACAGCTACAAAACGATGCTTATTGGAGGTAGGAAAAGAGAGAATGAACTTTTCCCACCCCAAGACTACCCCACTTTGGCTTAACTTTCCTCTTCTCTTAACTTATCATCTATCTCATCTTTTCTCTTGCTTTTTGTCACTAAGCTTTAAAATATAGCCTATAACCAACACCTTCCAGCAGATATCAAGATCAGATAAGCTCCAAATGGATACATGATGTAGATCATAAACAAATTAAAGGTCAGGGAAGAAATTACCTTTTAGTTCTATGGACAACAGAAGAGTTAGTGACCAAACAAGGGATAGAGAAGATTACAGAAGATTAAATGGAAAATTTTGGGTGCATAAAATTTAAAAGTTTTTGCACAAATAAAGCCAGTACAACTAAGAGCAGAAAGCCAAACCAAGGATAACCATAGGGTATGCAGAAGGACTACATGAATGGAGAAAGGACTTCCAGTACCAGGAGTTAGGAGCTGTATCTTTGCCAGGGGTTCTCTATGGTTGTGACTCAATATTTTTGTTGTTGTTTGTTGTTCAGTTGTTTCAGTCATGCCTGATTCTTTGTGTCCCCATTGAGGGTTTTCTTGGCAAAGATACTGGAGTGGTTGGCCATTTCCTTCTCCAGCTCATTTTACAGATGAGGAAACTGAGGCACACAGGGTTAAGTGACTTGCCCATGGTCACACAGATGGTAAGTGTCTGAGGCCAGATTTGAATTTAGGAAGAGGAGTTTTCCTGACTCTAGACTTTGCACTCTATCTACTGTACCACCTAGCTGACCCCAGTTCAAACATATCTTAACTGAAATTCTTCCACAACATCCCTGACAAGTGGTCATGCAGCCTTAGCTTGAAGACTTCCCAGTATTTGGTCCCAAGGCATTCCATTCCTCTTTAGGACAATTCTAATTGCTGAAATATTTCTGCAAAATTGTGGTGATGCCCATTACTTGGGGAAAGGCTAAACAAACTGTGGGATGAGATTAGGATGAAACTCTATTGTGCTGTAAGAAAGGATGATCAGGATGCTATCAGAAGCACTTATGAAAAATGCAATCCATTTACAGAGAAAGAACTGATTGTAGCTGAATACAGATTGAAGTATAATGTTTTTGTTAGTTCCTCTTTCTAAAGTTTTTTGTCTGTTTTCTTTCACAACATGACTAATGTGGAAATGTTTTGCATGCCTGCACACATATAACTTATATTGAATTGCTTGAGTTCTTAAGGGAAGTGGGGAGAAAGGGAGGAAGGGAATTTGGAACACAAAGTTTTAAAAATCAATGTGGGGGCAGCTAGGTGGCACAGTGGATAGAGCACCTGCCCTGGAGTCAGGAGGACCTGAGTTCAAATCCGGCTTCAGACACTTGACACTTACTAGCTGTGTGACCCTGGGCAAGTCACTTAACCCTCATTGCCCTGCCAAAAAAAATGTGAAAATTTCTTTATACATGTAACTTGGGGAAAATTCCAAATAAACAAATAAAAATTTTAAAAATTGGATTTCTTGGGGGCACCCAGTTTTAGACCCTGTGTCATATTAGACTTTCTCTTTACCCCCACTTGAAAGTTTAGTTCAGGAACTTTAGCTTGTCTCTTTCAGAGCCAGCCCAAAGGTACAATAGAGATAAGACTCTGTGACTAGCTCAGTGAAGTAAGGAAATTAAAACCAGGTCTATTTGAATGTGCCTTTGTTACCCTGGATCTGTCTTCTTTTCTTCTTCTTTGTTTTAATCATAAAAGTATTTTATTATTTTCCAGTTACATGTAAAAATAGTTTTCAACATTTATTTTCATAAAATTTTTAGTTCCAAATTTTTCTCCCTCCCTCCCTTCCCACCCACCTCCCCAAGACAAAAAGCCATCTGATATAGGTTATATATATACAATCACATTAAACATATTTCTGCATTAGTCATATTGTGAAAGAAGAATCAGAACAAAAGGGAAAAACCTCAAAAAAGAAAAAAAAACAACAAAAAAGTAGAAACAGTATGGTTCAATCTGCATTCAGAATCCACAGTTCTTTTTTCTGGATGTGGAGAACATTTTCCATCATGAGTTCTTTGGAATTGTCTTTGATCATTGTATTGCTGAGAAGAGCCAAGTCTATCATGGTTGATCATCATACAATGTTGCTGTTACTGTGTACAATGTTCTTCTGGTTCTGCTCACTTCACTCAGCATCAGTCCACTTAAGTCTTTCCAGGTTTTTCTGAAATCTGCCTGCTCATCATTAGTATTCCATTACATTCATATACCACAACTTGTTCAGCCATTCCCCAATTGATGAGCATTTCCTCGATTTCCAAGGGGTTTCTCTTCTACTAGACCCTGATGTCATCACAAAGGGTACAGCCCATTTTAGTATGGACCACCCTCAAGTCATGTCAATTAATGGAAATGAATGATGATGACCAATTGGCTTTGATCAGTGGGTGAGGAGCTGCCTCTATCAAGAAGGAGGAAGGGAACTGGACTTGAGGAGGCTTCTTCTCTCTCTTCTTCCTGGGATTCTCCTTAGCTCACCATACACCCTCTCCTCTCTTTCTCTTAGCCAAATACTCTGGGTAATTGTTTAGGCATGTAAGCCTGTGACTAGTGAAGAAGTTAGGGAAATGCTATGCAGTCAATTGTTTACTAATATGTAATATACTTTAACAATAAACGCTTACTACCTAAACTGGTACAATAGCCATTAATTTATAAGTAGCAGTAATTTAGCTAAACCTGGACTAGTTCCCCAATAATTTAAGTAACACACAAGTCTTCTCTTCTCCAAATGAGACATTCCAAGTGCTTTGAACCAAGGATTATATAGCATGATTTTGTATCACTGCATCATCCTAGTTGTGCTCTTCTGTACATAAACCATTTTATTAATGTTTCCCCAAGACATGACACCCAGAGATGAAAAGAATACTCCAGATGTGGTCTGATAAGGGCAGAACATAGTATACCTGTGATCTGCCTTGCTTTGAACATTCTGCTTCTGTTGATGAAGTCTAAATTTAGATTCCCAAAAGTGATCCAGTTTTTTTTTTGTTTGTTTGTTTTGTTGTTGTTGTTGTTTTTTGTGGGGCAATGAGGGTTAAGTGACTTGCCCAGGGTCACACAGCTAGTAAGTGTCAAGTGTCTGAGGCCGGATTTGAACTCAGGTACTACTGAATCCAGGGCCAGTGCTTTACCACTGCGTCATCTAACTGCCCCCCTAGTTTTATTGAGGAAATGTGGTATATTGGAAAGGGCAATAGATTTGGAGTCAAAGGAAAGACAGGCGTCAAAACTCAACTCTGACATTGCCTGTGTGATTCTTGAGCAAATCACCACCTCTGAGCCTCAGTTTCATCATAGGCCAAATGAGGACATTGTATTAGATATTCTCTAAGGCCCCTTCCAGTTATAAATCTATAATCCTGTGATTCATGGATTGTGGTGGCCAAAAATTTAAATCATTAGTCAACTGCTTTGTATTTAGATAGTTTGGTCCTGAGACAAGCAGGTACAATCTGTTTCTGGGACTGTGTTCAAAATATTTCCATTGCAGCAAGTATGCTCTGACCTTACTCTCCTAGAGGGAGGCATGTAACATCTTCTGTTCAGGGCTCTAAGGGTATCACTGAGTAGTTGGGAAGGCAGGGTCTTTTCTTTTTTTTTTCTTTCTTTTTTTTTTTTTTTGGTGAGGCAATTGGGGTTAAGTGACTTGCCCAGGGTCACACAGCTAGTAAGTGTTAAGTGTCTAAGTCTAGATTTGAACTCAGGTCCTCCTGATTCCAGGGCTGGTGCTCTATCCACTGCGCCACCTAGCAGTCCCTAGGCAGGGTCTTTTCTCTAAAGTTCCTGACTTTCCATTCCACATGTATTCCTCTCTTATGGGCATGTTTCCCTCCACTAGTGACTGGTGCCCCAGTTCCATTTAATCAATTAACATCCATTAGCTTTTACAAAGGAATATTTACTTTGAATATATAGCAAACACAAAAGTACAAACATTTCTTCCAATACCTTGGAGCATAATACCCTATAATGTCTTGATCCCTGGGGAGAGTAGGTTCAGACAATTCACTTTCTACATAGCTCTGGTCCTATCAGTTTTACATTCAAATATACCATCACTGATTGATGAATTGTTGTCTCAAGGATGACTCCTTTACTCAGATATGACTGGGCTGCAAACCCTAAGGTTACCACCCCTTCATTTGGGCATTAATAATGGGTTGGCAGGAGAATCTAGCTTATACTTGACTCCCAGATTCCCAGATTACTTATTGTCCTGACCTTATAAAATTCAGAGAGTCATAGTCTCCAGCTTCACCTAAAATGAAAGAATAAGCATTGAGGAAGAGAACCAGGTCTGTATTCATGAGACTATATGGTAGCTGAGGTTACCATATAGTTTCTCACTAGTCACTTCCAGTAAAGAAGTCAAATAAAGAGAAATCCAAGTGGAAGATCAAGATGTTAAGGCCAACTAAGGTTTTTTGAAGGCTCCCCTAGTTCTGTATCTGCAACTATAGTCAAAGAAGTTGCTGTCCAGCACAAGTCAAGCTCACCAGAACCAGTTATAGATATTTATGCATGCTCCAAAGTCTTTTCAAGGTGTTTCCTTTCCAGAAGCAGGTCCTCTATTCTTTCCCACATGGGGAATTTCAGCAGTATTACTATGAACACACTCCTATAGGAACTGGGTTCATTAGCTACTTCACCATTATACCAGTTTAATAGACCCTGATAGAACTAATGCCTTTAGCACCCTTTAGTCACTGCCATACCAAGTTGTAGCATAAGGAATGTAATATATATCTTCATATATTTGAAGGACTTTTATGAAAATGGAATTAGACTTTTTTGTGCCTGGCTTCATGGGGGAAAATGAGAAGCAATGAAGGGAATCTGAAAAGGAACAAATTTAGGATTGATATCAGGAAGAACTTTCTAACAGTTATTCAGAAGTGGAATGGACTCTCCAAGAGGTAATGAGTTCCCCCCCCTCAATAGATGTCTTCCAGCAAAAGCTGCATAACCACTTTTTGGGTAGGTTGAAGAAGAATTGCTTTTAGGGTGAGTTGGATTAGATAACCACTATGGTCCATCCCAATTGTAAAATTTTATGATTCTGTGAAGTATCAGTGTAGGATTTTTGAATCAAAATCATTTGAGAATTTGCATGGCACTTTCAATGATTCCAAGATGTATACTTTCACTGAAGATCATCTTTTTTTTTGTTTTTGTTTTTGTTTTTGCAGGGCAATGAGGGTTAAGTGACATGTCCAGGCTCACACAGCTAGTGTCAAGTGTCTGAGGCCGAATTTGAACTCAGGTCTCCCTGAATCCAGGGCTGGTGCTTTATCCACTGTACCACCTAGCTGCCCCCAAAGACCATCTTTTTAACACTAGTGTTCTGATACCATATGACTGTGAATTAGAGAATACAAAGACATTAAAATATACTTTTATAGTTAAAAAAAAAGTTTAGGGCAGCTAGGTGGCGCAGTGGATAGAGCACCGGCCCTGAAGTCAGGAGTACCTGAGTTCAAATCCGGCCTCAGACACTAAGACACTTACTAGCTGTGTGACCCTGGGCAAGTCACTTAACCCCCGTTGCCTCACTAAAAACTTAAAAATTAAAAAAAAAAAGTTTAAAAAATCACTTGTTGATCAAAGCCTATGAGTAAACATTTTTATAATAAGAATAAATTTATTTAGAATTTCCTCTGATACATGTAAAAACAAATTTTCACATCAATTTTTTTGTTGTTGCAGGCAATGGGGGTTAAGTGACTTGCCCAGGGTCACACAGCTAGTAAGTGTCAAGTGTCTGAGGCCGGGTTTGAACTCAGGTACTCCTGAATCCAGGGCTGGTGCTTTAACCACTGTGCCATCTAGCTGCCCCTCACATCAATTTTTAAAAAACTTTGTGTTCCAAATTCCCTTCCTCCCTCCCTCCCCACCCTTCCCTTAGAAATCAAGCAACTCAATATAAGTTATGCATGTGCAGTCATGAAAAATATTTCCACGTTAGTCAGGTTATGAAAGAAAACAGACAAAATACTTTAGAAAGAGGAACTAAAAAAAATTATACTTCAATCTGTATTCAGATACTGTGAGAAATGGGTAGTTGTCTCCTCTCTTTTTTTCTTTTTTTTTTTTAGTGAGGCAATTGGGGTTAAGTGACTTGCCCAGGGCCACACAGCTAGTAAGTGTTAAGTGTCTGAGGCTGGATTTTAACTCAGGTACTCCTGACTCCAGGGCCAGTGCTCTATCCACTGCGCCACCTAGCTGCCCCTAGTTGTCTCCTCTCAATGTGGATATAACAGTCAGTCATACTCCCCCTGACCTGTTTGTAGGACAAAGGTCTCAGATCCCCTCCTCCCCTTCAGGTTAGCAAGGTCACATGGTTCAAAGAGCCCTGGTCTCAATAAGGTCCGCTCCAGAGTTCTGTCCATATAAGGAAGTATAAGGTCCACTCCTGAGTTATGCCCATACAAGGAAGAGGGGTGGGAATACTGCATTCCAATTTCTGAGTAGATTGTAACCCCACCAGTGATAAAAAAGGGGAGGGTCCATTAGTGTTAGGGACTAGGGTATAAAACAGGGCCTGTGAGCCCCCTTTCTGGTCACCCACTAGCTGCACACTAGGGTGCCTCCTTCTCATGAGAATGAAATAAAGAGCCTTTGTCACTTCGCTGCTGAGTTCCTGAGAATTATTGAGAAGAGGATGGATTTTTCCCTCACAGATACCATCAGTTTTTTCTCTGTAGATGGATTGCATTTTTCATAAGTCCTTCTGATAGCATCCTGCTCATCATTTCTTTCACAGTTACTATTGCTAACTGTATTACCCTCCATCCTATTCTCTCCCCTTGATATTTACTCTATTTTCTATCTTCCTTCACCCTATCCCACCTCAAAAGTGTTTTGCTTTTTACTGGCCCCTCCCCAATCTGCCCCCCTATCTTTCCCTCCTCTTCCCCCACCCCTCCCCGACCCCCATGAAGGTTAAGAGACTTGCCCAGCGTCACAGCTAGTGTCAGGTGTCTGGAGAACTCAGGTCCTCTTGAATACAGGACCGGTGCTTTATCCACTGTGTCACCTAACTGTGAGATTTAAAATTGGATATTAGATCATAAATCTCCCCTACTTAACCCTTCCCTTAATTTATCTCCCAGACTAGTAAATGGAAGAAGCTTCTGGTTTTCTAGATAGAGCCTTTATTGTATATAAGGTGTTGTTGATTAGAAGGATAGGAAAATAGAAATACAGTACAAATCGTCTTAATCTAGGCTTAGTCTATATTCCTTATAAAAACTCACCAAACCGATTTAGGCCACCTTTGGAGTGAGTCAGACCGTCTGTCCCGCGCCGCCAGGAGTCCCGCCAAGCCGGCAAAAAAGGCTACTCCCGTTCTCTCCACCCCGGAAGTCAAAAAAAAAACCCGGCAGGCAGTCTGACATGCGCAGCAGGCGCACTGTACCTGGCAGGCAGTCTGACATGCGCAGCAGGCGGACTGTACCCGGCAGGCAGTCTGACATGCGCAGCAGGCAGACTGTTCATCTCCTCCCCAAAAGGGTGGTCCTTGAAAAACTGGCGTCTTTCACTTATCCTAACCGACTGTTAAAAACTTTCATATTTTACCACATTTCCCCCCTTTGCTTCCTCAAGAAACGGAATGTTTCCTTGATGGAACAGTAAAAAGAATATAATAACTTTTGCTGACTAATAATATGCGAACAACAATACAGAAAAGGAAGAGAGGAAAGTTTTGTCCAGAGGGGCGATTTTTTTTTTTCCTCATGAACCGACGCTTTGACATTAGTCTTGCAAAGGGAGAGCCTCTGCAGAGAGTACATGTTACAGATAGTATATAACAGAAAGGAGATAGTAAAAGCTAATAAAGCAAAACAGTTCATATAAAGTCTCTGAGTTCTCTTGTCTTCTTGAAGTGGTAAGATGTCATCAGGAGGAAACTGGATTCTGGTCTGGAAAACTGGATTCTGGACTCTGGTCTGGAAAGCTGGATTATCTTCTTTAACTGTTTGAATTGCTGTATTTTTAAAACCTTAGCATAGCATTGTCAATGATCAAATTAATAAATTCCATTACATTCCCTCCTTTATATGGTTAGACTTGTAATAGAGGGTTGAGGTAGTTATGCAATGTGTAACACTTTTTACCACCATGTGTCTGGATCAAAGCCAAATTTAGTATGTGTTCATGACACCTGAAAATGTTATGGAAAGGTTATCATACCATATCTCATGGTTCTGAGACAGCCAGTGATTGTGCTAGGCCCACAGGTGAATTCAACTGAGTGAGATAAAAAGATAAATAAGTTCAGTTAAATTAGGTTAAATTAGGAGGGAGAGAGGATGAATACTGGACTGTGCCTAGTAATTGTGCTCTACATAGTCACCATCATAAGCAAACCATGGACTTACGTATACCTGTCTCTCCTTTTGTTGCACATATATTCTCTCCAGGGCCTGCGTCAGAGTTCACAGCAAGTTAGTCTCTGAAATGATAAGTTTCCATATTTCTGAAATCTCATTAATTTCACCAAAGACAATATGATGGTAAAAATGTGTGCTATGCTGCATAACTGAGAATATATTAGTGATATATACAATAATTCCAAACCATACCCAGAGTATAATGACATATAAATAATAAACGAATGTAAATAGCTGATTATATTAGACATTGTTACATAATCTTCTTTTAGACATTATTACATAATCTTCTTTTAGCAAGTAGACCACATCATCTTATACATGAATTCTCTGGTATAACAGTAGCAGATACTTAAAGTGGTGATTAATTCATCAAAAAGAAATAAGACTTCAATTAGCAAGATTCAATATTCAATGTTTTCAGTGAGGTATCAAGCAATTTCTGGTACTTTTTAGTTAAACAGAACAACATACAAGAGAAAGGAGAAAAATAAATAAATAAAACAAAACTCATTAGAACTCATGGTTCTCTCAAAAAGAAAGAGTAAATAAAAAAAAAGAAGAATTCTGGTAGCTTCTGAGGCCCGATAGCCTCACCCACAGCATATACTTAAAATGTCTTTGAATAATCACTTAGTTTACAAAATTTAGTTTTAAAGAAAAGCAAAAGAAACAAAAGTAAAAAAAAAACCAAAGCAAAACCAAAAATAAAAAATAAAAAGCAAAAGATTCGCTAAGCACCCTTTTGTGCTCTTAAAGAACTTAAAGGTGCAGTCAATTCCAGGTCTTTTCAGTGCCTTTCAAAAGTCAAAACAAAAACAAAAAAACCCAAAAATTAATAAAAAAAAAAAATAGTTGAGGTAGGCCAGAAAACTAGGCCATGTACTTCAGTGCTTTTGCCTGTAGAAGGAAATGCTTGTTAAATTATAAGGTATTTAAGCTGCTAGAGTTTGGGGTATGCCACATTGTTTTAACTGGTTCCCCAATTCTCTGCATGCCAAAGTGGCAGGGGTTTCTGAATTGTCATTGATCTTTCTAATGCTGTCATAATGTTCTTTATGGTAGAAAATGTGGAGTTCTCTAGCATCAGTTTTGTCTGTGCCACTGATTTTCAATAAAGGCTGATTTAATTGATGAACCACAACATTCAGCTGATGCTGCTTAGCAAATGCTACAATTGTATCATTTCCTCCCCACTTTCCAAATTTCTTTAATTCATCAACATATTCTTCAAAAGGGGAGTCATTTACTATAAAAGACTCAAACTCTTGTCTATGGTTAATCATATAAGAAGCAGCTTCTTGTCTGTGTCTGAGATGATTTCTACAGTGACCTTCTAGCTGGTCTGCTAAAGCCCTAAAAAGGCAATTTCCGTCTCCTGATACTTTACGAAGACTGAGTCCCAAAGCATTTAACTGATCAGTGGGATTATTAAATGGGAACTGCCTTTTTCCTCTGAACTCTCTTTGCTCTTTAACAGTTGCTATCTTTAGGGTTTTTACCTCTTTAGCGTCTACCTCAGGTCTATCTGAAATCTCTTCACCTATGAATGGTGCAGGCTTTATATGAGAGCAATGAATCCATGAGTCTTTTTCACCAATTTTAATGGCAGTAGGAGTTGTCAATAATACCTGAAAAGGTCCTTCCCAGGCAGGTTGAGTTCCACTGGTTTTCTGAAAATTCTTTACATATATTTTATCTCCTGGGTTGAACTTATGCAATGAAAAGTCTAATGGTCCTGCCTGGACCACAGCTCCTGCCTCATGGAGTTCACGTAGCCTGGTCTGTAATTCCTGTATATAGGAAGCAACAGAAGTATCACCTCCCACCAGTGATGTATAAACTGGGGAAAAAGTTTTAGCTTGGATAGGAGGGTGACCAAAAAGCATTTCATAAGGAGATATATGAAGTTCTCCTCTTGGTCTACTTCGTAGATAGAATAATGCCAATGGTAGAACATCAGGCCATTTCAAATGGGTTTCAGTACATAATTTGCCAATCATACTCTTAAGCTCTTTATTCATACGTTCGACTTGGCCTGAACTTTGTGGATGGTAGGGCGTGTGGAATTTTGGAGTCACTCCCAAGAAAGAGTAGATTTGGGATAAAATCGAATCAGTGAAATGTGTGCCTTTGTCAGAATCGATGCGGGCTGGTGGGCCAAAACGAGGTACTATCTCTTTAAGAAGAATTTTGGCAACAAAGGCAGCTGTGGCTCGGGGGCTGGGAAAGGCCTCCACCCACCGAGTGAGCTGATCAACTATAACAAGGCAAAATTTATAATGTCCTGCTTTTGGCATAGTAATATAATCAATTTGTAAGTGCTCAAAAGGTGTATATGCTAGAGGACGCCCTCCATAAGCTTTGACCTTAAAAGCATACTGATTATAAGACTGACATGTGGAGCAGCCCGAGCAGATTCGAGATGCTGTATTAGTCACACCTGGTGCTATCCAGGTTCTCTTAATAGAGTCTACAATGCCTTGTGTACCAAAATGGCCTTTTCTGTGAACAGAGAGGCATACCTGGTGGTAGAATTTCCGGGGAAGAAATGGCTTACCTTCCGGAGACACCCAGATGCCATTGATCTGTTTCGCCTTAAATTTCTTTTTCCACTTTTCTACTTCAGAATCGTCATAGGTTAGGTTGGAAGGAATATCCTCAGAAGGTGAAAGGTTAAATACATGTTCAGGAGCTTCTAATGCAGCAAGCTTGGCTGCAGAATCGGCTCGTGCATTTCCCTTTGAAACAGGATCACTATTCCCTGTGTGGGCAGGGCAATGTACAACGGCTAGGGAAGAAGGCAGTTTTAGGGCATCTAAGAGGTCCTTGATAAGGTCCCCATTGGCAATAGCCTTGCCCGAGGATGTTAGAAAGCCTCGTTGACGCCAAATCATACCAATAAAGTGGCATATGCCAAAGCCATATTTCGAGTCAGTAAAAATGGTGGCACTCTTATCTTTAGCTATATTACAGGCCTGTGTAAGAGCCACAAGTTCAGCAGCCTGTGCACTAAAATGGGAAGGCAGAGAAGCTGCCCAGAGGGTGTCATAATCAGAAACTACAGCAGCTCCAGTAAAACGGGTTCCCTCTCTCATAAATGAGGAACCATCTGTATAGAGGACAAGATCAGGATTTTCTAAAGGTGTATCAAAAAGATCATCACGGGGTTTTTCAGCCATATCAACTAAAGAAGCACAGTCATGCAACGGTTCCCCCGAGAATGGTAAGTTAGGGAGTAGTGTTGCTGGATTAAGAACTGTGCAGCGTTTTAAAGTGATATTCTCATTACCTAACAGGGTTATTTCATACTTAGCCAGCCTTTGATCTGAAAAGGCTTGTGTCCTGTGACGTAGTAAGAGAGCCTCCACTTCGTGAGGGCATTGCACAGTTAGAGGGTTACCTAGGACCAAATCAGAGGCTTTTTCTACCAAAAGCGCTGTGGCCGCCACTGCTCTAAGGCAAGGTGGCGCTCCAGCCGCTACAGGGTCCAGCTGAATTGAATAGTAGGCTATAGGACGTTGGTTAGGCCCCAGTGACTGAGTCAGGACTCCAGAAGCCACCCCCCTTTGTTCATGCACAAAGAGAGTGAAAGGCTTACTATAATCTGGCAGTCCTAGGGCAGGTGCTGATAACAAGGCCCGTTTTAATTCTTTTATGGCTGAGAGATGCTGGGGATCCAACTGTAAACTGTCTGGAACAGAACTTTTTGTAAGAGCTATGAGGGGTTTAGTAATTTCACCAAAAGAGGGTATCCATTGTCTACAGTACCCAGCTGCTCCCAGAATGGCTCTCAACTGCCTCTTAGTAGTGGGGGCAGAGAGTTGTTGAATGGCCTGGGACTCTCTTAGAAGAGACAGAGCGAGTTCCAGCAGCCAAAATAAATCCTAAATATTCTACCTGGGGCAAACACCATTGTACCTTTGTCTTGGAAACCTTGTGTCCTCTCTTGTGCAGCTCCAGCAGTAAGTGACGGCTATCTTCCTGACAAATTTCAGCATTAGGAGAGGCCAAAAGTAAGTCATCTACATATTGTACTAGTGTGGAGCCCTTAAAGGTAATAGAGGCCAGATCCTGCTGTAAAATTTGGGAAAATAATGTGGGACTGTCTACAAATCCCTGTGGGAGTCTAGTCCAGGTCCACTGTCTATTTTTCCAGGTAAAAGCAAATAAATATTGGAAGTCCTCATGTACTGGTATGGAGAAAAAGGCAGAGCAAAGGTCTACCACTGTGAAACATGTAGATTCATAGGGAATTGAGGAAATTATCATAGCCGGATTTGGAACTATGGAATGTCTAGGAATAACATAATTATTAATCGCTCTAAGATCTTGCACAAAACGATAAACAGGTTTACCATCTGGCCCAGGCTTGGGTTTTTTAACTGGCAAAATGGGAGTATTGCATGGAGAGTGATGACATGGAATAATAATACCCTGGCTTTTCAAAGCCTCAATTATAGGGGTGATCCCTTCTATTGCTTCCCTAGACAATGGATACTGTGGAATGGAGGGGGGTGGTCCCCCCTTAACTTTAAAGGTAACAGGCATGGCAGACTTAAGGAGCCCCACCTCATTAGGGGATGAGGCCCATAAAGACTCAGGAATGTCAGAGGGGATTTTGGATACCTCCCCTGCTGTTCCTTGAGCTTCTGTAAGTAAAATTGGTAATAAATGAACAGTATCCTCTGGCAATTGTAAGGAGACAGCCCCATCTGGAGCACAAGATATGGTTGCTCTAAGCTTGCAAAGGAGATCACGACCTAATAAATTTACAGGGGCATCAGGCATGAGTAAAAATGAATGTTCCACTGTTAAGGGCCCCATAGATACCATGCGAGGATTCAATTTTGCCACTCTCTGGCTCTTTCCTGAGACTCCCACTACATTCAAAAATCCTACAGGTCTACACCCAGCATCTGGTTTGCTTACTAATACTGATTTAGAGGCTCCTGTGTCTAGCAGACAATCATAATAAGTCTCCCCCACTTTTAAGGTGACATGTGGTTCATTACTCTGGGGAGGTGAATGGACTGGCACAAGTGCATTCAAAAAATCCGGATCTGGGAATATATGGCTTTCATTATCTATGTTCCATTCCTCCCCAAGACACCATCATTCCTGTGTCCTCTTCTGAGGGGGTCTTGGTTACCATTATTCTGGTACTGCCTTTCTGTATTCCTCCAAAAAGATCTATTTCTATTTTGATTTCGCCTGTAATCAGAATTAGAATTTCTTCTCCAAGTCCTACATTCTCTCAATTCATGCCCCTCCTTACGACAGTAACAACACACCTTAGTGTCCTTGTTCCAGTGTCCACATGGCTGACTAGGAATCGCTGGTGCCAGAATGCTCTGTTTAGGGTGATCTGGATCTTCCTCACGTGAGTCAAAGACATAATTTGCAAGTTCCTTAATTCTATCTACTGAGAGATTTCTCCAGTCTGGACATTGTTTCAGAAAGTATCTGCGTATTTCTGGCAGTGAATTATAAACAAATGTGTTGAGAATGATACAGGAATCTCTTAAATCTACTGGATCCAATCTGGTGTACTGTCTAGCGGCCTCACAAAGTCTATCATAAAATCTGTTTGGTCTTTCATTAGCCTCCTGAGGTAGGCTTAAAAATTTCTGCCAGTTTTCCGGTTTTCTAGAGCAAGATTCCATTCCCTTCAGAAGTGTTTCTCTAGCATCTTTTAATCTTTGGAAATCCCTATCATCATTATAATTCCACTCTGGATCCTTTAGAGGCCATTCCACATCGGCCTTACCTTTCGCAACAAGGGCATTTCCTGCTGAGATAATATCTGTAATCTCAGTTGGGGACAGTAAAGTTTCCAAAAGGCAAGTAACATCAGCCCAACTGGGTTGATATGCATTAAATATAGTCCTTAACTGTGAAATTACAGTGTTTGGATTTTTCTCAAAACTAGGGATGATTGATTTCCATGCGCTCAAGTCACTTGGTCTAAAGGGGCTATATTTTCTGACTTGAATTGGCACTCCCTTCTTACTATGTTCTATAGCTTCCTGCAGAGGGAGTAGTTTCTGCTGATCTGATTCTGAACTTGGATCATCTCTAGTAGAAACAGCCATTTTGAGGTCTCTCTCCATATGTGAGAGTTTCCCCCACATCATAACAATGATAATAACAAAAACAATGATAATAACAAAAACAAAAAAAAAACAACAAAAAAAAATAAAATCCTTAGTCGTATGAACTATGGATGTGGTATTAAAAGGTATTTCAATTGCAGGCATAAAATTTCTACTTATATTAAACGTATTTTCCCAAAGATTCTCACGTATACTATTATACAAAAAACTTTTTGCTGCCTGAATGAGGAAAAAACCAATAATGTTATGAAGGACCATTGAGTAAACTATTCTCTAAGTCGGGATGTTATGCTGTCCCAATACATTCCGATGAGAAAAATCAAAGGGATGGTAGAATATTCGAGCATCTTGCCCTTTAAAACTGGGCTGGCTTTTCTGTTTAAAGCAAGACTTTTAGAGGCTTAAAGTCTTTAAGGGAGATTAGACAAAGGGAAAGTCCGCGGGGGGGGGGGGGGGGGGGGTATTTGGAAATCCACCGAATTAGCCGGCTTATGGCCAAACTAGGGAGGGTGGGAGGGTCCTTAAGGTCCCTTCGGGGTCGCCAAACTGTGAGATTTAAAATTGGATATTAGATCATAAATCTCCCCTACTTAACCCTTCCCTTAATTTATCTCCCAGACTAGTAAATGGAAGAAGCTTCTGGTTTTCTAGATAGAGCCTTTATTGTATATAAGGTGTTGTTGATTAGAAGGATAGGAAAATAGAAATACAGTACAAATCGTCTTAAATCTAGGCTTAGTCTATATTCCTTATAAAAACTCACCAAACCGATTTAGGCCACCTTTGGAGTGAGTCAGACCGTCTGTCCCGCGCCGCCAGGAGTCCCGCCAAGCCGGCAAAAAAGGCTACTCCCGTTCTCTCCACCCCGGAAGTCAAAAAAAAAACCCGGCAGGCAGTCTGACATGCGCAGCAGGCGCACTGTACCTGGCAGGCAGTCTGACATGCGCAGCAGGCGGACTGTACCCGGCAGGCAGTCCTCCCCGACCCCCATGAAGGTTAAGAGACTTGCCCAGCGTCACAGCTAGTGTCAGGTGTCTGGAGAACTCAGGTCCTCTTGAATACAGGACCGGTGCTTTATCCACTGTGTCACCTAACTGTGAGATTTAAAATTGGATATTAGATCATAAATCTCCCCTACTTAACCCTTCCCTTATTTATCTCCCAGACTAGTAAATGGAAGAAGCTTCTGGTTTTCTAGATAGAGCCTTTATTGTATATAAGGTGTTGTTGATTAGAAGGATAGGAAAATAGAAATACAGTACAAATCGTCTTAAATCTAGGCTTAGTCTATATTCCTTATAAAAACTCACCAAACCGATTTTAGGCCACCTTTGGAGTGAGTCAGACCGTCTGTCCCGCGCCGCCAGGAGTCCCGCCAAGCCGGCAAAAAAGGCTACTCCCGTTCTCTCCACCCCGGAAGTCAAAAAAAAACCCGGCAGGCAGTCTGACATGCGCAGCAGGCGCACTGTACCTGGCAGGCAGTCTGACATGCGCAGCAGGCGGACTGTACCCGGCAGGCAGTCTGACATGCGCAGCAGGCAGACTGTTCATCTCCTCCCCAAAAGGGTGGTCCTTGAAAAACTGGCGTCTTTCACTTATCCTAACCGACTGTTAAAAACTTTCATATTTTACCACATTTCCCCCCCTTTGCTTCCTCAAGAAACGGAATGTTTCCTTGATGGAACAGTAAAAAGAATATAATAACTTTTGCTGACTAATAATATGCGAACAACAATACAGAAAAGGAAGAGAGGAAAGTTTTGTCCAGAGGGGCGATTTTTTTTTTTCCTCATGAACCGACGCTTTGACATTAGTCTTGCAAAGGGGAGAGCCTCTGCAGAGAGTACATGTTACAGATAGTATATAACAGAAAGGAGATAGTAAAAGCTAATAAAGCAAAACAGTTCATATAAAGTCTCTGAGTTCTCTTGTCTTCTTGAAGTGGTAAGATGTCATCAGGAGGAAACTGGATTCTGGTCTGGAAAACTGGATTCTGGACTCTGGTCTGGAAAGCTGGATTATCTTCTTTAACTGTTTGAATTGCTGTATTTTTAAAACCTTAGCATAGCATTGTCAATGATCAAATTAATAAATTCCATTACATTCCCTCCTTTATATGGTTAGACTTGTAATAGAGGGTTGAGGTAGTTATGCAATGTGTAACACTTTTTACCACCATGTGTCTGGATCAAAGCCAAATTTAGTATGTGTTCATGACACCTGAAAATGTTATGGAAAGGTTATCATACCATATCTCATGGTTCTGAGACAGCCAGTGATTGTGCTAGGCCACAGGTGAATTCAACTGAGTGAGATAAAAAGATAAATAAGTTCAGTTAAATTAGGTTAAATTAGGAGGGAGAGAGGATGAATACTGGACTGTGCCTAGTAATTGTGCTCTACATAGTCACCATCATAAGCAAACCATGGACTTACGTATACCTGTCTCTCCTTTTGTTGCACATATATTCTCTCCAGGGCCTGCGTCAGAGTTCACAGCAAGTTAGTCTCTGAAATGATAAGTTTCCATATTTCTGAAATCTCATTAATTTCACCAAAGACAATATGATGGTAAAAATGTGTGCTATGCTGCATAACTGAGAATATATTAGTGATATATACAATAATTCCAAACCATACCCAGAGTATAATGACATATAAATAATAAACGAATGTAAATAGCTGATTATATTAGACATTGTTACATAATCTTCTTTTAGACATTATTACATAATCTTCTTTTAGCAAGTAGACCACATCATCTTATACATGAATTCTCTGGTATAACAGTAGCAGATACTTAAAGTGGTGATTAATTCATCAAAAAGAAATAAGACTTCAATTAGCAAGATTCAATATTCAATGTTTTCAGTGAGGTATCAAGCAATTCTGGTACTTTTTAGTTAAACAGAACAACATACAAGAGAAAGGAGAAAAATAAATAAATAAAACAAAACTCATTAGAACTCATGGTTCTCTCAAAAAGAAAGAGTAAATAAAAAAAAAGAAGAATTCTGGTAGCTTCTGAGGCCCGATAGCCTCACCCACAGCATATACTTAAAATGTCTTTGAATAATCACTTAGTTTACAAAATTTAGTTTTAAAGAAAAGCAAAAGAAACAAAAGTAAAAAAAAAACCAAAGCAAAACCAAAATAAAAAATAAAAAGCAAAAGATTCGCTAAGCACCCTTTTGTGCTCTTAAAGAACTTAAAGGTGCAGTCAATTCCAGGTCTTTTCAGTGCCTTTCAAAAGTCAAAACAAAAACAAAAAAACCCAAAAATTAATAAAAAAAAAAAATAGTTGAGGTAGGCCAGAAAACTAGGCCATGTACTTCAGTGCTTTTGCCTGTAGAAGGAAATGCTTGTTAAATTATAAGGTATTTAAGCTGCTAGAGTTTGGGGTATGCCACATTGTTTTAACTGGTTCCCCAATTCTCTGCATGCCAAAGTGGCAGGGGTTTCTGAATTGTCATTGATCTTTCTAATGCTGTCATAATGTTCTTTATGGTAGAAAATGTGGAGTTCTCTAGCATCAGTTTTGTCTGTGCCACTGATTTTCAATAAAGGCTGATTTAATTGATGAACCACAACATTCAGCTGATGCTGCTTAGCAAATGCTACAATTGTATCATTTCCTCCCCACTTTCCAAATTTCTTTAATTCATCAACATATTCTTCAAAAGGGGAGTCATTTACTATAAAAGACTCAAACTCTTGTCTATGGTTAATCATATAAGAAGCAGCTTCTTGTCTGTGTCTGAGATGATTTCTACAGTGACCTTCTAGCTGGTCTGCTAAAGCCCTAAAAAGGCAATTTCCGTCTCCTGATACTTTACGAAGACTGAGTCCCAAAGCATTTAACTGATCAGTGGGATTATTAAATGGGAACTGCCTTTTTCCTCTGAACTCTCTTTGCTCTTTAACAGTTGCTATCTTTAGGGTTTTTACCTCTTTAGCGTCTACCTCAGGTCTATCTGAAATCTCTTCACCTATGAATGGTGCAGGCTTTATATGAGAGCAATGAATCCATGAGTCTTTTTCACCAATTTTAATGGCAGTAGGAGTTGTCAATAATACCTGAAAAGGTCCTTCCCAGGCAGGTTGAGTTCCACTGGTTTTCTGAAAATTCTTTACATATATTTTATCTCCTGGGTTGAACTTATGCAATGAAAAGTCTAATGGTCCTGCCTGGACCACAGCTCCTGCCTCATGGAGTTCACGTAGCCTGGTCTGTAATTCCTGTATATAGGAAGCAACAGAAGTATCACCTCCCACCAGTGATGTATAAACTGGGGAAAAAGTTTTAGCTTGGATAGGAGGGTGACCAAAAAGCATTTCATAAGGAGATATATGAAGTTCTCCTCTTGGTCTACTTCGTAGATAGAATAATGCCAATGGTAGAACATCAGGCCATTTCAAATGGGTTTCAGTACATAATTTGCCAATCATACTCTTAAGCTCTTTATTCATACGTTCGACTTGGCCTGAACTTTGTGGATGGTAGGGCGTGTGGAATTTTGGAGTCACTCCCAAGAAAGAGTAGATTTGGGATAAAATCGAATCAGTGAAATGTGTGCCTTTGTCAGAATCGATGCGGGCTGGTGGGCCAAAACGAGGTACTATCTCTTTAAGAAGAATTTTGGCAACAAAGGCAGCTGTGGCTCGGGGCTGGGAAAGGCCTCCACCCACCGAGTGAGCTGATCAACTATAACAAGGCAAAATTTATAATGTCCTGCTTTTGGCATAGTAATATAATCAATTTGTAAGTGCTCAAAAGGTGTATATGCTAGAGGACGCCCTCCATAAGCTTTGACCTTAAAAGCATACTGATTATAAGACTGACATGTGGAGCAGCCCGAGCAGATTCGAGATGCTGTATTAGTCACACCTGGTGCTATCCAGGTTCTCTTAATAGAGTCTACAATGCCTTGTGTACCAAAATGGCCTTTTCTGTGAACAGAGAGGCATACCTGGTGGTAGAATTTCCGGGGAAGAAATGGCTTACCTTCCGGAGACACCCAGATGCCATTGATCTGTTTCGCCTTAAATTTCTTTTTCCACTTTTCTACTTCAGAATCGTCATAGGTTAGGTTGGAAGGAATATCCTCAGAAGGTGAAAGGTTAAATACATGTTCAGGAGCTTCTAATGCAGCAAGCTTGGCTGCAGAATCGGCTCGTGCATTTCCTTTGAAACAGGATCACTATTCCCTGTGTGGGCAGGGCAATGTACAACGGCTAGGGAAGAAGGCAGTTTTAGGGCATCTAAGAGGTCCTTGATAAGGTCCCCATTGGCAATAGCCTTGCCCGAGGATGTTAGAAAGCCTCGTTGACGCCAAATCATACCAATAAAGTGGCATATGCCAAAGCCATATTTCGAGTCAGTAAAAATGGTGGCACTCTTATCTTTAGCTATATTACAGGCCTGTGTAAGAGCCACAAGTTCAGCAGCCTGTGCACTAAAATGGGAAGGCAGAGAAGCTGCCCAGAGGGTGTCATAATCAGAAACTACAGCAGCTCCAGTAAAACGGGTTCCCTCTCTCATAAATGAGGAACCATCTGTATAGAGGACAAGATCAGGATTTTCTAAAGGTGTATCAAAAAGATCATCACGGGGTTTTTCAGCCATATCAACTAAAGAAGCACAGTCATGCAACGGTTCCCCCGAGAATGGTAAGTTAGGGAGTAGTGTTGCTGGATTAAGAACTGTGCAGCGTTTTAAAGTGATATTCTCATTACCTAACAGGGTTATTTCATACTTAGCCAGCCTTTGATCTGAAAAGGCTTGTGTCCTGTGACGTAGTAAGAGAGCCTCCACTTCGTGAGGGCATTGCACAGTTAGAGGGTTACCTAGGACCAAATCAGAGGCTTTTTCTACCAAAAGCGCTGTGGCCGCCACTGCTCTAAGGCAAGGTGGCGCTCCAGCCGCTACAGGGTCCAGCTGAATTGAATAGTAGGCTATAGGACGTTGGTTAGGCCCCAGTGACTGAGTCAGGACTCCAGAAGCCACCCCCCTTTGTTCATGCACAAAGAGAGTGAAAGGCTTACTATAATCTGGCAGTCCTAGGGCAGGTGCTGATAACAAGGCCCGTTTTAATTCTTTTATGGCTGAGAGATGCTGGGGATCCAACTGTAAACTGTCTGGAACAGAACTTTTTGTAAGAGCTATGAGGGGTTTAGTAATTTCACCAAAAGAGGGTATCCATTGTCTACAGTACCCAGCTGCTCCCAGAATGGCTCTCAACTGCCTCTTAGTAGTGGGGGCAGAGAGTTGTTGAATGGCCTGGACTCTCTTAGAAGAGACAGAGCGAGTTCCAGCAGCCAAAATAAATCCTAAATATTCTACCTGGGGCAAACACCATTGTACCTTTGTCTTGGAAACCTTGTGTCCTCTCTTGTGCAGCTCCAGCAGTAAGTGACGGCTATCTTCCTGACAAATTTCAGCATTAGGAGAGGCCAAAAGTAAGTCATCTACATATTGTACTAGTGTGGAGCCCTTAAAGGTAATAGAGGCCAGATCCTGCTGTAAAATTTGGGAAAATAATGTGGGACTGTCTACAAATCCCTGTGGGAGTCTAGTCCAGGTCCACTGTCTATTTTTCCAGGTAAAAGCAAATAAATATTGGAAGTCCTCATGTACTGGTATGGAGAAAAAGGCAGAGCAAAGGTCTACCACTGTGAAACATGTAGATTCATAGGGAATTGAGGAAATTATCATAGCCGGATTTGGAACTATGGAATGTCTAGGAATAACATAATTATTAATCGCTCTAAGATCTTGCACAAAACGATAAACAGGTTTACCATCTGGCCCAGGCTTGGGTTTTTTAACTGGCAAAATGGGAGTATTGCATGGAGAGTGATGACATGGAATAATAATACCCTGGCTTTTCAAAGCCTCAATTATAGGGGTGATCCCTTCTATTGCTTCCCTAGACAATGGATACTGTGGAATGGAGGGGGGTGGTCCCCCCTTAACTTTAAAGGTAACAGGCATGGCAGACTTAAGGAGCCCCACCTCATTAGGGGATGAGGCCCATAAAGACTCAGGAATGTCAGAGGGGATTTTGGATACCTCCCCTGCTGTTCCTTGAGCTTCTGTAAGTAAAATTGGTAATAAATGAACAGTATCCTCTGGCAATTGTAAGGAGACAGCCCCATCTGGAGCACAAGATATGGTTGCTCTAAGCTTGCAAAGGAGATCACGACCTAATAAATTTACGGGGCATCAGGCATGAGTAAAAATGAATGTTCCACTGTTAAGGGCCCCATAGATACCATGCGAGGATTCAATTTTGCCACTCTCTGGCTCTTTCCTGAGACTCCCACTACATTCAAAAATCCTACAGGTCTACACCCAGCATCTGGTTTGCTTACTAATACTGATTTAGAGGCTCCTGTGTCTAGCAGACAATCATAATAAGTCTCCCCCACTTTTAAGGTGACATGTGGTTCATTACTCTGGGGAGGTGAATGGACTGGCACAAGTGCATTCAAAAAATCCGGATCTGGGAATATATGGCTTTCATTATCTATGTTCCATTCCTCCCCAAGACACCATCATTCCTGTGTCCTCTTCTGAGGGGGGTCTTGGTTACCATTATTCTGGTACTGCCTTTCTGTATTCCTCCAAAAAGATCTATTTCTATTTTGATTTCGCCTGTAATCAGAATTAGAATTTCTTCTCCAAGTCCTACATTCTCTCAATTCATGCCCCTCCTTACGACAGTAACAACACACCTTAGTGTCCTTGTTCCAGTGTCCACATGGCTGACTAGGAATCGCTGGTGCCAGAATGCTCTGTTTAGGGTGATCTGGATCTTCCTCACGTGAGTCAAAGACATAATTTGCAAGTTCCTTAATTCTATCTACTGAGAGATTTCTCCAGTCTGGACATTGTTTCAGAAAGTATCTGCGTATTTCTGGCAGTGAATTATAAACAAATGTGTTGAGAATGATACAGGAATCTCTTAAATCTACTGGATCCAATCTGGTGTACTGTCTAGCGGCCTCACAAAGTCTATCATAAAATCTGTTTGGTCTTTCATTAGCCTCCTGAGGTAGGCTTAAAAATTTCTGCCAGTTTTCCGGTTTTCTAGAGCAAGATTCCATTCCCTTCAGAAGTGTTTCTCTAGCATCTTTTAATCTTTGGAAATCCCTATCATCATTATAATTCCACTCTGGATCCTTTAGAGGC
Source organism: Dromiciops gliroides (assembly GCF_019393635.1). Classification (NCBI taxonomy): domain Eukaryota; kingdom Metazoa; phylum Chordata; class Mammalia; order Microbiotheria; family Microbiotheriidae; genus Dromiciops; species Dromiciops gliroides. The sequence goes on from NC_057861.1 coordinate 231,935,443, forward strand.
CATTCCACATCGGCCTTACCTTTCGCAACAAGGGCATTTCCTGCTGAGATAATATCTGTAATCTCAGTTGGGGACAGTAAAGTTTCCAAAAGGCAAGTAACATCAGCCCAACTGGGTTGATATGCATTAAATATAGTCCTTAACTGTGAAATTACAGTGTTTGGATTTTTCTCAAAACTAGGGATGATTGATTTCCATGCGCTCAAGTCACTTGGTCTAAAGGGGCTATATTTTCTGACTTGAATTGGCACTCCCTTCTTACTATGTTCTATAGCTTCCTGCAGAGGGAGTAGTTTCTGCTGATCTGATTCTGAACTTGGATCATCTCTAGTAGAAACAGCCATTTTGAGGTCTCTCTCCATATGTGAGAGTTTCCCCCACATCATAACAATGATAATAACAAAAACAATGATAATAACAAAAACAAAAAAAAAACAACAAAAAAAAATAAAATCCTTAGTCGTATGAACTATGGATGTGGTATTAAAAGGTATTTCAATTGCAGGCATAAAATTTCTACTTATATTAAACGTATTTTCCCAAAGATTCTCACGTATACTATTATACAAAAAACTTTTTGCTGCCTGAATGAGGAAAAAACCAATAATGTTATGAAGGACCATTGAGTAAACTATTCCTCTAAGTCGGGATGTTATGCTGTCCCAATACATTCCGATGAGAAAAATCAAAGGGATGGTAGAATATTCGAGCATCTTGCCCTTTAAACTGGGCTGGCTTTTCTGTTTAAAGCAAGACTTTTAGAGGCTTAAAGTCTTTAAGGGAGATTAGACAAAGGGAAAGTCCGCGGGGGGGGGGGGGGGGGGGTATTTGGAAAATCCACCGAATTAGCCGGCTTATGGCCAAACTAGGGAGGGTGGGAGGGTCCTTAAGGTCCCTTCGGGGTCGCCAAACTGTGAGATTTAAAATTGGATATTAGATCATAAATCTCCCCTACTTAACCCTTCCCTTAATTTATCTCCCAGACTAGTAAATGGAAGAAGCTTCTGGTTTTCTAGATAGAGCCTTTATTGTATATAAGGTGTTGTTGATTAGAAGGATAGGAAAATAGAAATACAGTACAAATCGTCTTAAATCTAGGCTTAGTCTATATTCCTTATAAAAACTCACCAAACCGATTTAGGCCACCTTTGGAGTGAGTCAGACCGTCTGTCCCGCGCCGCCAGGAGTCCCGCCAAGCCGGCAAAAAAGGCTACTCCCGTTCTCTCCACCCCGGAAGTCAAAAAAAAACCCGGCAGGCAGTCTGACATGCGCAGCAGGCGCACTGTACCTGGCAGGCAGTCTGACATGCGCAGCAGGCGGACTGTACCCGGCAGGCAGTCTGACATGCGCAGCAGGCAGACTGTTCATCTCCTCCCCAAAAGGGTGGTCCTTGAAAAACTGGCGTCTTTCACTTATCCTAACCGACTGTTAAAAACTTTCATATTTTACCACATAACTGGCCCCATAAATACTTTTAAAAAATTTAATTTAATTTTTTTATTCAGCAAAAATCTGCCTTCTTTCTATTCAATTGAGGAATAAAAACAAAACCCTTGTTACAAACATGTATAGTCAAACAAAACAAATTCCTATATAGAACATGTTTAAAAAAAAGTCTCATTCTGTACACCTCTTTCAAGAGGTATGATGATTAAAAATATGAAAGACATAGGTTTTTGGGTAACTTATTCATTTTATTAATAAGGCCAGAAGGTTATTAATAATAAGGTCATCTCTGACTAAAGTCAATCAAGGTGATAGCTCACAGCTTATACCCTTGAAACAATAGGTGGTTCATCAAATAGCAATCAGATTTAATTGGTTAACCCACAATTTATTCTAATTGGTTAACCTAAGTTAATTTAATCATAATAAACATTTTGATTTATAGTTTGGAGTTCCAAATTTATCCCTCCTTCCCTCTCTCCCCTCACCACTCCCTGAGGGCATAAGAATTATACATGTGCAAACAAGTTAATTTAATGAAGCAGACCACTCCCAACCTTGGGCTATTAATTCAAAGAATGCATACCCTTTTCAATGGGTGGGCTAAGTGACTCCTCCCTAGACTGAGAGGCCTTCCGGTCTAGACAAAAAAATTTGTCTCCACCTAAACTAGACTAGAACATAATAATGAGCTTCTCCACCTTAGATTAAATTCCTTGCTAGGTTGAATGGGCCTGACCAAGATGAAGAGATTTAATGTAACCTTATTTGCAAGGAGAACTAGACATTGGAGTGGGTGGGGAAGAGGGGGAAAGAAAGGACTTTTTTTTTCCCTGCAAGGCAAGGAGGGTTAAGTGACCTGCTCAGAGTCACACAGCTAGAAAACATAAAGTGTCTGAGGCCGAATTTGAACTCAGGCCCTCCTAAATCCAAGGCCAGTGCTTTATCCACTGAGCCACCTAGCTGTCCTCTGAAAGAAAGAACTTTGAAAGAAGGAGAGAAAGAGGTGAATAGAATTTTAGAAAAGTTAGATGTGATAGACGTCTGGAGAAAATTGAATGGGGATGAAAAGGAATATACATTTTTCTCAGTGGTACATGGTATATACACAAAAACTTACCCTGTATTAGGGCACAAAAACCTCACAGTCAAATATAGAAAGGCAGAAATAGTAAATGCATCCTTCTCAGATCATGATGCAATAAATATTACATGTGTGAGGGAAAAATCCATCCTCTTCTCAATAATTCTCAGGAACTCAATAGGGGTGTGGCAAAGGCTCTTTATTTTCTTCTCATGAGGAGGGACCCCAGTATGCAGCTAGTGGGTGCCCCGAAACAGGGCTCGCAGGCCCTGTTTTATACCCTAGTCCCTAATGGGAATAGACCCTCCCCTTTTTCATCACTGGTCTGATTATTCAAGGGTTACAATCTACATGCAAAAACTAGCTAATCGGAACACAGTATTCCCACCCCTCTTCCTTGTATGGGCATAACTCAGGAGTGGACCTTATACTTCTGTCATGGGGTGCAGAGCACCCCAGAAGTTCTCTGGGGCACATCAAGGAATCTTCTCCTTAAGAAACTAAACCAGAGGACAGATACCCTAGAGAGATAAGTGGAACCAGTTCGGCATGAGCTAGCTTTGGGAACTCCCACCCGCCACCATTCTGTTCTCCTTTACCCCCTGGGAGATAAATTTGGGTGTGGCTTCGGCCTTTGTGTCCTGAAGAGAGATCTGTAGCCACCCCTCACCCAATTCCTCCAGTCACTGCCAGAGGGGGATGGTCCTTCCTCACTAAAGGAACTTTCCACAGGCAGATGGTCCACCCCCATCAGTCCTCTATAAAAGTACCTGCCAGTCTCCACTGTGCCACCTAGCTGCCCCATCCTGTCACTTAGGAATATTAATGGCTATTAATGGTTAATGGTCCCTGATTACTGTCTTTGTTGATGGAGTTGTTTGGTAGGGATGGAACCCTCTAGTTACAGTAAGAACACAAACCTAAGTTTCTCTGTTAACCATTTTTGCTACTATTAATAAGGATTCAAGTCAGTTTATCTATTAACCCCCTTTTTCCTCCTCCATCAATACCAATCAGACTACCTAAAATTATTTTATAGAGCCAGAAGAAATAATAACAAAATTCATCTGGAAGAACAAAAGGTCAAGAATATCAAGGGAACTAATGAAAAAAAATGCATAGGAAGGTGGGATAGCCATGCCAAATCTGAAGCTATACTATAATCATCAATCATCAAAACTATTTGGTACTGGTTAAGGAATAGAATGGTGAATCAATGGAATAGGTTAGGCACAGGAGACACAGTAGTAAATGACTACTGTTTGATAAACCTGAAGACTCCAGCTTCTGGGATAGGAACTCAGTATTTGACAAAACTGCTGGGAAAAGTAGAAGATAGTATGGCAGAAACTAGGCATAGACCAACACCTTACACAGTACACTAAAATAAGGTCGAAATGGGTACATGATTTAGAAGACATAAAAGGTGATACCATAGGTAAATTAGGAGAGGAAGAAATAGTTTACCTCTTAGATCTATGGAGAGGAGAACAATTTATGACCAAACAAGAGATAGAGAATATTATGAAATGCAAGATGGATGATTTTGATTACATTAAAAAGTTTTTGTACAAACAGAAGCAATGCAGCCAAAATTAGAAGGGAGCTGGGAAACAATTTTTATAGCTAGTAATAAATATTGAAGTATAATAAGGTGATAAAGGCCTCATTTCTAAAATATATAGGAAACTAAATCAAATTTATAAGAATGCAGATCATTCCCCAATTGAGAAATTGTCAAAAGGATATGAACAGGAAATTTTCAGATGAAGAAATCAAAGCTATCTTATTGCCATATGAAAAAAAATGCTGCAAATCACTATTGATTAGAGAAATGCAAATTAAAACAACTCTGAGGTACCACCTATCAGATTGGCTAATATGACAAAAAAGGAAAATAATAAATGTTGGAGAAGCTGTGGAAACATTGGAACACTAATGCATTGTTGGTGGAGCTGTGAACTGATCCAACCATTCTGGAGAGCAGTTTGGAACTATGCTCAAAGGGCTGTAAAACTGTGCATACCCTTTGACCCAGCAATACCACTATTAGGTCTTTATCCCAAAGAAATCATAAAAAAAGGGGAAAGCACCCACATGTACAAAAATATTTATAGCTACTCTTTTTGTGGTGGCAAAGAATTGGAAATTGAGAGGACGCTCATCAATTGGGGAATGGCTGAACAAGTTGTGGTATATGAATGTAATGGAATACTATTGTGCTATAAGAAATGATGAGCAGGTGGATTTCAGAGAAACCTGGAAGGACTTACATGAACTGATGATGAGTGAGATGAGCAGAACCAGGGGAACATTGTACATAGTATCATCAATATTGTGTGTTAATCAATTGTGATAGACTTGATTCTTCTCAGCAGTACAATGGTACAAGATAGTTCCAAGGGACTCATCATGGAAAATAGCCTCCAAATCCAGAAAAAAAAGAACTGTGGAATATGGATGTAGATTGAATCATACTATTTCTTTTGGTTTTGGTGCTGTTGTTTTTCTTTTTTTAGAAGCAAAACACTTTTGAGGAGGGATAGGGTGAAAGAAGATAGAAAATAAAATAAATATCAAGGGAAGGGAATAGGATGGAGGGAAATACAAATAGCAATAGTAACTGTGAAAAAAATTTGAAGCAGAGATTAGGATGGAACACTATTGTGCTGTAAGAAATGAAGAGCAGAATGCTATCAGAAGGACTTATGAAAAATGCAATCCATCTACAGAGAAAGAACCGAAGGTATCTGAATACAGATTGAAGTATAATTTTTTTGTTAGTTCCTTTTTCTAAAGTTTGTTTTGTCTGTTATGTTTTGCATGACTGCACATATAAAACTCATATTGAATTGCTTGAATTCTTAAGGAGTGGTGGGGAGGGAGGGAGGAAGAGAATTTGGAACAGAAAGTCTTAAAAATCGATGTGAAAATTTGTTTTTATATGTAACAGGGAAAATTCAAAGGCAAAAAAAAAAGAAACAATCCTCTTCATCATTTCTTACATCACACATATATTATAACCCATTCAGCCATTCCCCATCAGTTTCTAAATCTTTGCCACCACAAAAAGAGCAATTACAAGTATTTTTGTACAATTTTAGTTGGAGCTTGCTTTGCTTAGGACTAATCCTTTCCTTCACTTACCCTTCCTCTTATTTTTCCTTTCCCTTCTCCCTTTTCCCTATTATCTTTTAGTGACATGTATTTCTGTATCCAACTCTGTGTGTGTGTGTTTATTCTTTCCTTTGATGAGATTCAGAAAAGCGTGAGGTTTATTCTCCTTACCCCTTCCTCCTTGTTTATTTGAATTTGCAGACCATAGTTACGTGAGATAATTTTCTCAAACCTTCTTTTCCCCTAGTGTCTTCCTCTTTAAATCCTTTTATGTTCTTTTAAAATCATCAAAATGTAACAGAATCACTGTTATAAAATTGGGTGTGGTAATTTTGAGACTACTATGACAGTTTTCTCTTGATACTATAGCTTACAGAATCTATGCATGGAAACCATTAATATAACATTTGGTCTGATGGATTTAAGACCATCATGACAGTCTTAAGTGAGGCAGTAAGTTTATAGAACATACTCATGAAAAAATACTGACAATAATATTTTTTGAAGTTTGGCACAGCTCTATCCCCCCAATAACATTTTGTCTTGTTTGGAGGAGACTTGTGACCTGAACTGGGGGGCTAGCTCACCCAAAGAATTGGAGGCTCATCACGAATCTTGTAAAATAAAAAGAGAATTTATTAGGAAAGGAATGTATAGACGGATAACAGATCACCTTGGTGACTGCCCCCTGGAGTAAGAGAAGACTGGTCTTTTGTATCTTTACAAAACAAAGAAAGAGAAGGGAATCACAAGGTAAGGGGGAATGGAAAGACTGAGGCAGGATAACTAAGAGGGGATCTTTGGTAACAGGGTATCAGTAGGATGTGCAGCATCCAACCATATTCTGCATATCCTCTTGCAGACCTTAATATTACTTATCAGCATACTAGGGTCTTGTCCTGTCATACCTCATACCTGAGGTGGGAGAGAGAGCTGCTTTTCTCTCAGTCTTGGAGGGTTGGGATCTTTAGGTTTCTTGGGGTCCCACTGCATTCCCATAAGTCTTAGCACCAACTTGTTTTTCCCTCCCTGATTACCACTACTCTTCCCCCTCTCCCCATAATGTTTTGCTCTGACCCTTGATACACAATTTGGACAGTTCTAAGGACATCCAAAATTATAGTATAAGAACCTCATCCTCAGAAAAACACTCTAGAGCATACCCTTCCCTCTGGCAGGAGCACCCCTTCCTGCTGAATGGACCTGTGCCTCTGTGTTCCCCCAGACAGCACTGCCCTTATGTGACTTATACTCTGTTAGTGTGCATGCTTGAGTTGTATGATGGGTCCTCTTTCCCTTTCTCCCTCTTCCCCATTGCTTGCAATAAAGCATTGACTTGAAGTGACTCCCATTATTTTACATGCTATTCTCAGAACCTGAACTCAGTCAGGTGTTGTTTTCTTTGATGTATCTGGCAGGCCTACAGGCCTTTCCTTAGACATAAACTGGGTATCCAGACAGAGACTTAACCTGTAGACAGCCATACCTATGCTGGGGGTGGGGTGGGGGACTGTGAGTCCAGTTTTAGAAAGTAAAGTTCGGGGGGGGGCAGCTAGGGGGTGCAGTGCATAGAGCACCGGCCCTGGATTCAGTAGGACCCGAGTTCAAATCTGGTCTCAGACACTTAACACTTATTAGCTGTGTGACTATGGGCAAGTCACTTAGCTCCAATTGCCCTGCAAAAAAAGAAAGAAAAAAAGAAAGTAAAGGTCACTAGGGAACCCTATGTTCTTCCAGGACAGAGGATTGTCTCAACCCAGTTAGTGCAGCAAGCAGGATCTCAGAATACTCCCAGGTCCTCTGTCTAAATAAACTTCCTCTATGACTCTGGTGATGACAGATTCAGAGAGGACATATGTATCACATCCTCATATTAGAATGTAAGCAAGGGACAGCTAGGTGGCGCACTGGATAGAGCACCAGCCCTGGAGTCAGGAGTACCTGAGTTCAAATTCGGCCTCAGACACTTAACACTTACTAGCTATGTGACTCTGGGCAAGTCACTTAACCCCAATTAATTACCTCACTAAAAAAAGAAAAAAAAAAGAATGTAAGCAGTTGATCCTCGCTTAGTTGTGTATCATTGTTTGTGCTTGCCTTTTTATATTTCTTTTAAATTCTTGTTTGTCCCAAATTCAGTTTCTTTGAGGTTTTTTTGCTCGTGGATGTTTTCTTGCCATTCTTCTGGGTTTGTGTCTTGAGGATCATTGCCACCATATAAGCTTTTTAGTTGGACTTTCTCCTACTTTCTTGGGTGTTGAGTATTGTGTGATCTCAGGGGTAGCTCATGCTCCCACAGTGGTCTGATACAAAGCAGTCTGATGATTGCCCCCCTGTTCTATGCTCGACATGTTCTTGACCTGGGTTTGGATGTGAGCAAGGGCCAACTGCTTCTAGAGTCGGCTACTCTCAACCATCCTGGAAGCTGTGCTGCTTTAGAGGGGCCGAATTGTAGGCTTCCTTTTAGTCTGGGATTCCTGTTCCAGTGATTCCTCTGAATTTCAGACTGTGCTAGAAGCTGGTACTGAGATCTTGCTCTGCTCCTGGGGGTCCTAATCACATAGCTGCTGAGAACTTGCTCCTCTCTTGGTACACACCCAGGACCTATGGCTGCTCCTGGGAGCAGGTCTTCTTAGCCAGCCCTGAGGACTGACCCACTACTGGGTAGGGGGTAACAAAGCTTGTCAGGTGGCACCTATTCCCATCATGGCACCCTGGTATGGGTCTAGGACTTCTGCTTACCGAGGTGCGGAGCCTTTCCCTTGTCCTGGAGTGCTCCTTGTAGCCATTTCCTGTCCAGGCCCCTTCTTCAGTGTATAGATGGACCCGTCTGTCTCCCAATATGGACCTGGGCTGGAAAAATGACTCTTTCTCTTGGATTTCTCCATCAGGATTCAGTTTGGTGTATTTTTCTGGATGTTTGGCTGGGAGCTCACTGTACTTCCAGCTACTTCACCATCTTGACTTTGACTTCATATTAGATATTTCACATTTCAGTAGGGGATGATCATATCATATACTACAACAATCTCACTGTTTCTTTTTTTCTTTTTTTTTGCTGGGCAATGAGGGTTAAGTGACTTGCCCAGGGTCACACAGCTAGTAAGTGTCAAGTGTCTGAGGCTGGATTTGAACTCAGGTCCTCCTGAATCCAGGGCCAGTGCTTTATCCACTATGCCACCTAGTTGCCCCAACCTCACCATTTCTAAAAAAAGCACGTTGATCAGTTGCCTTGTGACCATTTCTCTGACACTGTCAATCTAGATCTTGTCTTCCCCAATTAGCATGTAAGTTCCTTGAGGGCAAGGACTGTCTTCCTCAGTGCTTGGCACATAAAAGATGCTTAATAATGTCTTTTCATCTATTCATCCTATTTCATCATAGTCTTGGGTATCTTACCCATAATTAAGTTTCTGATATTAAAAGTAATAAGCAAGCTCATCTTCAAATCCCCAAAACATTTATTTAGAAACAGTTCCTCCCCACTTCCCTGTTGGCATATACACAAAAATATACACGTATATATATATATATACACACACACACACACACACACACACATACACACAAATACACAGCTACAGGTGAGTATATAGTAAAACAAATATATCTTCCACATGGCATTAGAAAGATGCTCCTCATTAAGGATGGTAAGGTGGGTACTCTCAAATTTGGGTTGATGGTCTCTCCGAGTTTTTAGGTGAAGCTATACAGGTCAGAGTTTACACAAGCTGTAGATGATTGGCTGAACATCTTTCATAAAGCTCCTGTAGAGCCAAGTATTTATAGTGCTCAAGGAAGCTGTGACCATTCTCCATCAATCCTTTAAAACATTGCAGTTTATTCATTTGTTGAAACAGATTAACCTGACCCTCCAGAATCGTAATTCGGGTAATGAGGGGTTCCTGGTTGATGGGGGGATGGGGTTGGTGATAACAGGGGAGTGATGGATGAATGACTGAATGGAATCCCTCCATTGGCGAAACTGAGTATTTGAATGTTACAGTGGAATGTATATGACAAGCTTTGATTATTATCACAGATCCAATTAGGGTTATGTACTCAGTACAATGAGATAGAGCTCTTAATGTAACTGGCAATTATTGAGCTCTTAACCTAGACACAAAGGATAAATGTCCTTAGAGAGTATTGCCATCATGAGTTCAAAGAGGCCACAGGAGAATTCAGGTTCACAGTTGATGAGAGAAACAAATACTTAAGCAAAATTGCATTACTGTCTAATTTATAAATTAGATCCATACATGTTTTAGCATATGAATCATGCTCATTTGGAGGAAGAGAAGTTAGTTCTTGGAATCATAAGTCTTCCACTAAAGGTTTTAAGTTCCTTAGAATTATGGCTTTTAATGGTTTAAGCTCCATTGGTATTTGTAGTGCCTAATACTATGTACACAGTGGGTATATTTGTGGATAATAATGCAAAAATTCTAAATTGGATATAGTATCATAGGTGAAGAAAGAAAAACTCTGGCTTTTCTTCCTCCCACTGAATTTCTGAAGGCCATCAGAGGGTATGGCTTTTGATTTAAACAATTTTTTAATTATAAATACAAATACATGGTTTGTCTTTCAACAGTCATGAAGATCCATCAAGAATAAGGGGAGTTGAATAAATATCATATACTGGCAGGTTAATACTTAGAAAATAAATTCAAGAATGATTGGAAGATATAGGTTGAACAATTCTAATCAACTTCCCACCCTTGATGTATACTGACAATTGGCAGGAGACACTTAAACAAATATTTAAGTAGCCAGGAATATTTTTTTTTCCATTAGAAAAAAAAAAAGACCTGACATCGACATCTTAAGAAGTGAAGTCTTCATCTACAATACAATAATTAGCATTTCTCCTTCATTCACTGGAAGAGATAACAGAAGCTTTTTTTTTGTACTTGTCTACAATTTCTTTAATATTTTCCAAGAAATCTTCAGCAATGAATTCTTCACATTCTCTGTCTACTCTAACAATCTGATCCTCAAGGTGCTTCTAGAAGAAAAAAAAATGAAATTGTCAATAACTTAAAACCAATGAATGCACAAAGAAAATCCAAACTATGGCACTAAAAATGATGCAGTGAAATTTTTACTAATATTTTTGGTTTATGATGATCTAGTTTTAAAAGTATGAGATAGGTTGGTAATAAGTGCCACTGTGCTAAGGGACTTTGCCAAAGGCTGCATTAAAATCTGAGCAAAAGAAAGACTGTCCTCAAAGAGCTTACATTATAATGGCGGAAGACAACACCCAAAAGTGGGGTGAAAAGAGAGGGGAAGGGAAGGTCCTAGCTTGGGGAGTGGGGAGGAGTGATAGAGGGATGAAGTTGTGGAGTCAAAAGTACAGTTGGGAGGGGAATAAAGGATGGGTAGCCTAGGTTTCTTCACAAAAATGGAGGCTCTAGAAGGAAATCAGTTTTTGGTTCATTTCACCCCTTAAGATATATGTTATAGAAGTCTTATCAATAAACATTTTGTCTTGTAGAATGACAAGTTAAAACACGTTCTATAAAACAGAAGGAGAAATGGAGCCTGGTGTGTAAAATCAAATACAGGGGCACAGTGTGTGGCCTAGGCCAGGAAGGGACATCTGGACCTATATACAGCCTAGAAAAATGTTTTACTTTAGAAGACAAAAATATTCCTTGAAGAAACAAGTCTTAGTTTAACTCTAGTTAGAGTCCAAATAGGTCAAAGAAAAACTATTTCCTATTAGGTTTTAGCAATTTATTTTGCTTTGATGACTTCTATAAACTATGTCTCTGAATAGTGGTTGGTCAACCTTTGACCACTCATTTTGATTTCACCCATAGCATTGAAAAGCACCTCAGAGGCTACCTAGTCTAACTTGTATCTAAAAAAGAATACTCTTTACAGCCTACCCAAGGGTTCATTCGACCTTTGCTTGAAGACAGTTACTAGGGGGTGTAGATGAAGAATCTCCACTCCCTCCAAGGCAGCACAATTTCTAGGAATTTTAATGTATAATTCTGCCTTCTATGGGCTAAAGCAGAACAAGTAAAACCCCTCTTTCACATAATAGCCCTTTAAATACTTGAATAGTAAACACGTACCTCATCCCCCCCTCCCATTTCCAGATGAAATGTCTTCTATTTCTTCAAATGATATAATTTTTTAGATGTCCTCCAGTTGAACAATGTCCTTCATAAGAAGTTATGAGTCAAGAACTGAACATCACATTCTAGCTTTGGTTTGACTGAGATAGAGAACAGAGGAACTATTTCTTCCCTATTCCCATATTCCATGACTATTTTTTTTTGGGGGGTGAGGCAATTGGGGTTAAGTGACTTGCCCAGGGTCACACAGCTAGTAAGTGTTAAGTGTCTGAGGCCGGATTTGAACTCAGGTTCTCCTGTCTCCAGAGCCGGTGCTCTATCCACTACGCCACCTAGCTGCCCCCTTTCATGACTATTTAAAAGCAATTTAAGATCACAATTTTTTTGGGCTGTCTTTTATTTTACCTTTACCTTTGCCTCAGAGTGAATTTTTAGTTTAGTAAAATTTCCAGATTTTTTCAGATGAACTATCTTGCCATACTTACCCCTATTTCTTTCTTTAAGTAAAAACAAGAACAAGTTCATAAATGAGACTTTATTACAATCTTACTAGATTATTATTAGATTAGGGACTTTGCCAAAGGCTGCATTAAAATCTAAGTTAACTATATTTATAGTATTCTTTGGATCTATTAGACTAGTAACCTAGTTTTTTTTTTTTAAGGAAAATGAATTTAATTGGGAACGATATTTTTGATGAAGACATAGTTCTTTTTTTTTTTTTTTTTTGGCAGGGCAATGGGGGTTAAGTGACTTGCCCAGGGTCACACAGCTAGTAAGTGTCAAGTGTCTGAGGCTGGATTTGACATAATTAATTTTTTTTTTTTTAGTGAGGCAATTGGGGTTAAGTGACTTGTCCAGGGTCACATAGCTAGTAAGTGTTAAGTGTCTGAGGCCGGATTTGAACTCAGGTACTCCTGACTCCAGGGCTGGTGCTCTATCCACTGCGCCACCTAGCTGCCCTGACATAGTTAATTTTTAACTATTTTATCCTTGGTTTGTTTTTTTCTCAGTGAATTTAGGATATACAGAAAATCTCAAAAGATTTGAAATCCACAGCCTAAAACTTTAGCATTAATTAGTAAAATCCTTACGAGTTAAGTTAACTTTATATTAAAACCCAGCAATCTGCTACTGTTGGATGTTGTCTTTGGTGCTTATCACTGTGCAGAGATTAGGCAGTTTGAAAATGTCTGTAATGTTTATGATTACAATTGAAGCCACAGACATGCACAGAACCTAATCTAATTAGTGTAGAGCAAAATTTTTGTAGAATATAAAAATTAGTTTTAAGTGTTTTAAAAATAGGAAAATAGAGCTTTAGCCAAAGGAAATTTAAATTCAGAAAGATCTCAGTGTTTCCAACAAACTTTTACTTACTTCGACAGATCCAACATGATTTGCAACCATTTCTAAGAGATGTTGTAAGTTATTGCTCACTTTTCGTCTTTCTTCAGTTGTTGTTTGTAACACCAGCTGGAATCTGTGGAGTAAAACTTTTGTTTAATTCATCTAAGAATTTTAACCAGTTCCTTGCAGGTTGTAAGGACTTAAAAGGATGGGTTGAACCAACATAACTACTGCACCAATCAAAATCCGAAAAGAATATTTTATAGAGCTAGAAAAAATAATAAAAAAGTTCAAGTAGAAGGACAAAAGGTCATGAATCTCAAGGTGTGAAAAGATAGCAATTGATAATTCCTTTGATCTCTATTGTATCGATTTTACGATGTAATTGATTTTATGCTGTATTGATTTTTTGGGGGGGTGAGGCAATTGGGGTTAAGTGACTTGCCCAGGGTCACACAGCTAGTAAGGGTTAAGTGTCGGAGGCCGCATTTGAACTCAGGTTCTCCTGACTCCAGACTCGGTGTTCTATCCACTGTGCCACCTAGCTGCCCCTGCTGAATTTTTGATTTTTATAATGGTCAGCACCTGTCTCAATTTACCCTGTTCAAATATGTAATCTCTCCTCATCTGAATTGGCTTAAAGGCATGGTTGAAAGGAAGTGTTGCTATAGTTCTATGAGAAAATAATGGGTTTTGGAATGCCCAGAGGCCCCCTCTCTTCGAGGGGGTTATATTAAGATTGATTGGATTGACTTGATTGAAACCACATCTACCTCAGAGCCTGGCTCTCAGGGGGTGAGTTCTCTGACCCCTGAATCTTCTGCAAATGGACCGCCCTCAAGTCCAGTGAACCAATGGATTTGGGTGATGCTAGCCAATTAGCTTGCAGCAGTGTGTAGGGGCCACCTCTTATCCAGACCCAGAGGTAGCTTCTGCTCTCACAGGCACAGGAACTTCCTGAGACTCAGAGGTGTTGGCAGTACCTTGTGCAAGGCTTCTGAATTTTCTGAACTCCACATGTTCTCTCTTTACTAATATTTAATATACTTTAAAAAATTCTTAATGCCCCCAACTGGTGCAGTAGCCTCTAAAGTAGCAAATATATGATAAACCCCAGCTAATTTTCCCTATCCCTGGGACAGAAATAGGGCAACCATATTTAGGTTTTTTTTGTTGGTGAGGCAATTGGGGTTAAGTGACTTGCCCAGGGTCACAGTCACTATGTGGAAGAGGTCGGGACAGGCCTGCCTGTCTCAGAGACCAACTCTATCCACTGCTCTATGTTGTGTCCATTTTGAATGAACTCTCCCTAAAGAGTAATGTGACATGTGTTCTTACCTTAATTTTTTGACTTGCCCAGGGTCATACAGCTAGTAAGTGTTAAGTGTCTGAGGCTGGATTTGAACTCAGGTCCTCCTGACTCCAAGGCCAGTGCTCTATCCACTGCATCACCTAGATTTAGTTTTACTTATAACAGTCTCTAGCTTCTTAAACTGTGGGTCATGATCCCACATGGGGTTGTGTGAATGTGGGGGTCGCAAAAAATTTTGCAACAGTAAAAGGCTATGTATAGCTATTTTGTATACTTATAGACCTGAGTGCATGTAAAAATTTCTTGGGCAAAAAAGGGCAGCCAGTGGGAAATCTGTTTGCTAACCAGTTTAATGTGGAACTTCTGTTATAGGTAAATAACTGACCTGCCTAAGCTGGAGCCCCTCCGCCAAAGACAATTGTCCTGATTTAGGGGTAGTTCTAATTTTCTAGTCAAGAGGCAGCTGAGTTCAATAAAGCAATGAATATTCCTTTATTGTTAGAGAGGGGTATGATCAGCCACACTTGAAACCCAACCCACTTTCCCAATCAGAAGGCTCTCCATCTCCCCCTACCTACTTTTTTTTTTTTTTTTGGTGAGGCAATTGGGATTAAGTGACTTGCCTAGGGTCACACAGCTAGTAAATTTTAAGTGTCTGAGGCTGAATTTGAACTCAGGTCCTCCTGACTCCAGGGCTAATGCTCTATCCACTGTGCCACCTACCTGCCCTCCATTCTTTTCTTGTAAATTCTCTTTTCCTTATCATGAGGGTGGCTGGCTTGACTGACAGGACCAGTACATGTCACTGTTAATAAGCTGATCTTGCTTGATGAAATGTGCTTCAGTTTCCCTTTTATTGCATATTACTCCCAAAAGGGTAAAAATGGAAAAAAAAAGTAGGGAGGAAGGAGGTAGATAGTACTATGTCTTAAACTGTATTACAAAGCAGTAATTATTATAAGAACTTGATTTGGTACTGGTTTAAAAAAAAAAGATGTCAATCATGGGAAAGTATTAGGTACATGATATACAGAATCAAACAAACATTGTAGCATAGTGATTAGATAAACCCCCCAAAGGTCAGTCACTAGGAGGACTCACCATTTGACAAAAAATGTTGGGAAAACTGGAGAATAGTTTGGCAGAAATTGGGTATAACTAATATTTCACCCTGCATATCAAGATAAACTCCAAATGGAGTTTAAGCAAATCAGAAGAGAAATTTAGAAATCACCTTTCAGATTGATGAATAGAAGAATTCATGACCAAACAAATGACAGAGAGGACCACAGAAAACAAAATGCATAATTTTGATTATATAAAATTAAAATAGTTTTGCATAAATCTTATGTAATAAAAATTAGAAGGGAAATAGCTAAGTGGGAAAAATCCTCATAAAATATTTCTCTGATAATGGTTTTGTTAGAAATGCAATGGGGGCAGCTAGGTGGCACAGTGAATAAAGCACTGGCCCTGGATTCAGGAGGACCTGAGTTCAAATCTAGCCTCAGACACTTGATACTTACTAGCTGTGTGACCCTGGGCAAGTCACTTAACCCTCATTGCTCCATGCAAAAAACAAACAAACAAAAAACCCAAACAAACCAAAACAAAAAAAAGAAAGAAAGAAAAAAAAAGAAATGCAGCTAACAGTCCGAATAGCGTTAGCAGCTCAAGTGTTGCTAGGAGCTCATAGCTCAAATAATCTAAGCAGGCAGCAGAGGGTGGGTGAAGATGGAAACTCTTCTGAATATGCCGAAGAGAGTGCACTGAAGTGAGGTCCCATACCTTGATTTATACCCACCAAGGGTTCCTCTTGACCAATCACATTACAGTTCCATTTACATACAGCATTATAGAAACAACTAAACACAGCATATAGTACCAGCCTCCCATATATGGTAACTGTAATGACCAATCGGATTGTATCAATTGACCAATAAGACTGCCCTGTTAACAACCAATCAGATTATACCAGTTGACCAATCAGATTGTGACACTAGGCCTTAACCTTATTCTGGGCAAGAATGTCCACTCCTCACTAGAACAGTGCTGTGTTAACACACATAAACATACATAACTTGTCAAGAAGTAAAACTTAAGTTGGGGTTTAAACATCAGGGTCATGTGGGAATCACCTCAGGTGCCTCAAGGTGAACTCCCAACTTAGCTTGGCTCCCATAAAGTGCAGGCCCCGCTCAGGCCTAAGTCCCAGGGGCCTTGGCTTCTCAGAGCCTTGTATGCTGGGCAGCTGGGAAGCTTGTGCAATAAAGTTGTAGGGCTTGAAACTAAACTCACTCTCTGTCTTTAGGGCTCTGAGAAGAGTCCAATAAGGGTCCTTTCTCTCAGTTTCATAGCCAAGATATATATAGAAGAGATTCAAATTTATGAGACTATGAGTCATTTCCTAATAAATAAATGATCAAACAAAAGTTTCCAAAGGAAGAATTAATGCTACAATGATATTTTAAAAATGTTTGAAATCACTAATAATTAGGAAAATGCAAATTAAAGCAACTCTGAGATTCTACATTACACTTATTGAAAAAAGAAGGAGGGGCTGTGGGAAAACAGGTATACCAGTGCACTGTTGGTAGTGCTATGATACGGTCCAGCTACTCTGGAAGAAATTTAGAAGTATGCCCAGAAGGTAACCATACTCTTTGATCTACTTATAAACTACCAGGCTTATACCCCAAGGAAATCAAAGAAAGAGAAAAAGGATTTACATATACAAAAATATTTACAGCAGCTCTTCTCTTAGCAGACAATAATTGGAAACTGTTCTATTTGGGAAAAGCTAAACACATCAGAATATGAATATAATGGAATACTATTGTGAGATAAGAAATGCTGAAATGGACAATTTCAGAGGAAACTATGGAGACTTTTATGGACTAATGCAGAAATAAGCAGAATTAAGTCAATTTATATAATGATAATATGATAGAAAAAACAACTTGGAAAGACTTTAGAATTTTGATCAATGCAAAAATAAACCATGAGTCCAAAAAGAAATGTTTTTGGATCTAATTAATGTGGGAATTTGTTTTGCCAGACTATGAAGATAGGAATTGAGGGATTTCTTTTTTAAATATATTTTAATTTGCTTAGGAGAGGAGAGCAGTAGGATAGATTAATAAAAAATACTTGTTACTTGAAAAGAAAAAGAGGAACTTCTATCAATAGAGAGAAAAAGTAGAGTTATGCCTTCAAATGTTCTTTTTAAAAAAAATAGCATATTTTCACATTGGCTTCCATTATAATTTATTTGATTTCTTTCCATAGAAATAAATTTAGCTATATCATGTAATAAGAATAATATAAATATTCACTTTTTATTCTATTAAAGGGATATACATGTGTGTGTATGTTGTATATACACACACACAAGCATACACATATATATTATGTATGTAAAGTTGCACTTGGTATATTTGTACAAAGCTTTTTATTTTTATGTAATAAAAATAGCTAATTTTACTATATCATCTGTTGGTGATATATGCATCCCCTATCCACAGACATTCCCTGGGACTATTTGCCCTTATACTCAGTGGTCTGCCCTAGGCTTCTGAGTAATTCCAAACCTAAGTCTATCTGCTTTATAGTTTTATAAAGGTATTCTTGTACAATATGGGAAGGTATATGTGGGTAGGTTGTAGATGAATCTTTTTTTTTGCGGGGCAATGAAGGTTAAGTGACTTGCCCAGGGTCACACAGCTAGTAAGTGTCAAGTCTGAGGCCAGATTTGAACTCAAGTCCTCCTGAATCCAGGGCCGGTGCTTTATCCACTGCACCACCTAGCTGCCACCTGTAGATGATTCTTTTTTGGTGACCATCCATATTTCATACACTGTTTCTGCTTCTGTAGTTTCAATTTCCCCTAAAAAATTTCTATTGTTCTTTTCCTTGATGGAAACAGAAGACAGAATTGAAAGTTGCCAGATGACTCCAGATGAAGAGAACAGCAGAAGAGGAGTTTACATTGAATGACCTCAATTTTCTTGGTAAGAAGTGAAGCTTCCATTGGACAGAGATGGGAAGAGGAGGGAAGAGGTAGGAGGCTTGAGGAGAGAAGGTTTGGAAAAGATTTTATGGGGAATGAGATAGGGAAGTAATTAGGAAAAAAATAAAAGGATTATCTTGATGCAGTGAGGCCTCAGATGAAACTGGATAACATTCCATACCTGGAATATCCTGCCAAACTGCCAGTGCCTTCTCTATCAAAACTACCTTTCATTTAGTTTGTACAGTCATCTCTCTCTCCCTGGAAATCTATCTGTCCATCCATCATCTTGTCTCCACCAGTACTCTAAGTTCTGTGAGGACACAGAATATTTCATTTTTGTCTTTGCATCTCCAGTACCTAGCAATGACAGATACTATCAGCATGTGAAATTTTGTTGACTGATTTCTTTGGTGCTTTTATCTCAAATCTTATAGATGCTAGTCCTTTATTATCTTTTATTGTGATTCCAAAATACTTTAGAAGACTTGTGGTCAAATGCCCACTTCTCTTCTAGAAGTGTAGTTCTTTCCTTCTACAGATTGCTTCTTGTTCTTTATTCAATATATTAGAGTCTTTTTTGCTTATCCATTTTGTCAATTTTTCTTTTAGTATTCCTGAAGGTCTTTCTTCTTGAAGACCAATGAGACAGAAATGGCTGGTTTAATTAAAATTTTACTCATTAATAATTTAAATTGTTTTGATTAAATGAAAATTCTCATATTATACTTAGATATCATAAGTTATCTAAGAAATCATAAGTTATCTAGGTATCATTTTTTTTTTGCAGGACAATGAGGGTTAAGTGACTTGTCCAGGGTCACACAGCTAGTAAGGGTCAAGTGTCTGAGGCTGGATTTGAACTCAGGTCCTCCTGAATCCAAGGCTGGCACCTTACCTACTGTGCCACCTAGCTGCCCCTAGGTATCTTTTCTTGACCAATATCCTGATAGTAATAAGGAGGAAAACCAGTCCAAATGCTAAGTAAATGGGTTTAATACTACATTTTCAATATTTTGCTTGTTACAGGTTACTGCTTCTGGATCATATCCATACTATTTCAGTTTAAAAAGTTTCAAAACTTTACATAAATTTGAATCCTTATCTCAAAAGACTCATCTGAATAAAAGGTGAACTTACTGCTGTTGAAAGTCATCCAATTCACTCATGGCTTCGCTGAGGCCCTCATTAACTCCACTTTCAAGTAAATGTTTATGTTTATCCAGGGACTCCACCTCAGTGGTAGATTTTTTGTCTTTCTCTTCAGCTTCCTTCAAGGACAAAGTCATAAGTATGATGTTTTAAATTGACAGACATTTTACATATTTATTCCAAGTAATTCTTTTAAAAGACTAAAGGCTTACAGAAATAAAAATATTTCCCTTGTGCCTGCCCCAGTTATATAGTGTTCAACTTGTTATAATGTTGCACATATAGGAAATAAAATTTCCTGCTAGGAATCCTATGGTTCTATTATTTCATTATAGTAGGCTGTCTAATATTTATTTGGCGGTACATCCAGTCTCTAATACTAGGAAATTGTGTGATACTTGATGCAGAAGTTAGATTTTAAATTTTCATTTGCAGATGATGGAGTCTTATCCACATAGAGATTATATAATGAAAATTATAGGGTCTTAAATATAAAAATATCAGATATGGGGGCAGCTAGATGGCACAGTGGATAGAGCACCGGCCCTGGAGTCAGGAGTACCTGAGTTCAAATCCGGCCTCAGACACTTAACACTTACTAGCTGTGTGACCCTAGGCAAGTCACTTAACCCCAATTGCCTCACTAAAAAAAAAAAAAAAATCAGATATGGGAAGCAGTTTGCAAAGTATACTCTACTTGGAATCAGAAATTCCTGAATCTGAATTTAACATTTGTTAGTTATGTGAGCCTGGGTAAGTCACAAACCTCATGACCTTTATTTGATCAACCCCAGTTTCTGAAGTGTCATGTCTATGGCTATTTCTGCATCTGACCTTACAACAGACTGACAGACTATATATGCCATGCCATTTTTTTGGTGAGGCAATTGGGGTTAAGTGACTTGCTCAGGGTCACACAGCTAGTAAGTGTCAATTGTCTGAGGCCAAATTTGAACTCAGGTCCTCCTGACTCCAGGGCCTGTGCTCTATCCACTGAGCCACCTAGCTGCCCCCATGCTATACTCTTGCTTTGTCTATTGAAACCCCCAGCTGAGTTAGGTAGATATCATTTCAAATTAATATTAGAAATCACAATAATACTGTGGTAACAATAACAACTGGGACAAAGAGCTTAGTTTTAACATCTATTTCTATTAATTAAGGTAAAGGAGAGCCTATGTATTAATGGTTAGTCCCTAGCCTAGTGATGTTACAGATTCTGAGCCTGGCTCCCACCTGTGAAATATAAGACTTGTGGAAAAAAAAATACAATCAATGCATTAGCGGTCTCTAATCAAGGAAAAGTCTCTAATTTCTTATGGAAAACTAATGGGAGGGCATAACAAGGATGACACTTCAATAGATGGGCAAATATGGATGTGTTGGGATCTGCATTTCTTTTTCTTTTTGGTGAGGCAATTGGGGTTAAGTGACTTGCCTAGGGTCACACAGCTAGTAAGTGTCCACTGCGCCACCTAGCCACCCAGGGATCTGCATTTCTAAAATGAACATATATATATATACCTATATATGAATCTACATTGATATCTATATTTACAGATCTAAGATAGAAAGGAAATATTAAAAAAGAAATAAAATAAAATAAAAGAAATATGTTTAACATATTTTTATTTTCTAATTTACTATAACCTAATTTTGAGTGACAGGGATTGGCCCTGTGATTTTATTTTTTTACTTTATTTTATTTTTTGGTGAAGCAGTTGGGGTTAAATGACTTGCCCAGGGTTACACAGCTAGTAAGTGTTAAGTGTCTGAGGTCAGATTTGAACTCAGGTCCTCCTGAATCCAGGGCCGATGCTCTATCCACTATGCCATCTAGCTGCTCCCCTGTGATTTTATTGATATGAGGAATTCCCAGATAAGGAAATTCCTTCTACCCATGCAGAGTTTTAGGGAACTGTCCACAGCACAGAGAAATTAAGTGACTTGCTCAGGTACATAGTCATTATGTGGAAGAGGTTGGACTAGAATCCAGGCCTGCCTGTCTCAGAGGCCAACTCTATCCACTGCTCTATGTTGCATCCCTTTTGAATGAACTCTCTCTAAAGCGTAATGTGACATGTTCTTACCTTAATTTTTTGTTGTTTAAGATCCTTCAGTTTTTGGACTTCATCATTTAACATTTTTGTACTCCTCTTCACTTCTGCCACCATGGTGTTCACCTTGAAGAATAAATCTTGGGTTTAAAAATCATCAGAACTACCACCAAAAGATGTTAACAATTTAAATGTGTTTGTTTTTTGCAATGATTAACCAGGTAACCAGATTATTTCTGTCAAAGGTACCGCCATCCTTCCAGTCTTCCAGGTTTGCCCTCGATTCTTCCCTTTCTCCCACCTCACATATGCAATCAATGATCATATTTCACCATTTCCACTATCACAACACCTCCTGCATTGGACTCCTTCTCTCTACTCATATAATTATCTCAAAGATAAATATACTGTTGCTGTGGGGACTGCTTTTTGTGCACAAGTTAGACTCGATGGCTGCTCTCAAATTCTGTGATTTTCTGCAACATGTTCTTTAGCCATGTTTTCTTCCATCTTTTGGACCAGATCTCTTCCCTGCCCCCCAAACATGTAACTTTCCATTCTGGGGTAAAAACTTCCAGTTTTCTGACTCTCTGATACCTCCCTGCCTGTGATGTCAGGGATGGGAAACCAGACCTAGCAGAGCAGCATAACATTCCCTCTTCCTAAGACACCTAAGCTGCTCTGATCTCAGAGCTGCAATCGTGCCCAGGCTCCTCTCAGGAATGGACTCAGGAGTTCTGGATCATCATGGACCCTCTCTCCTTGCCATGACCCGAAGCCGCTTTTGCTAGAGGTTGTTATCTGTTTCTAGTTCTGATTTGCATCTGTTTATCCTCATCATGTATATAAAGCGAGGTGGGAGGGGTTGTTGGTAGCCTGTCCTATTCTGGGGGTATCAAAGCCCCAGTGTGAGGGTCTCATTGTATAGTTACACTCATATCCTTCACTTATTCTTCCTGTATCATGTTTCCTTGGGTGTCTCTAGTTAAGCCAAAAGGTCTTTCTCTTTAGGTTCTCCTTTAAATATGTTAAATAAAATGGCCTGTTGCTTTCAGTGTAAGAGCCAGGGAGATCTGGGTTCCAATCCTTTTTCTAAGCAAGTCACTGTATCAAACTCAGGCTACACTGCAGCTGGTTAACACTCCTGAATATTGTTTGAACTAGATTAAAATGTAATTGGGAGGGGCAGCTAGATGGCGCAGTGGATAGAGCACTGGCCTTGGAGTCAGGAGTACCTGAGTTCAAATCCGGCCTCAGACACTTAACACTTACTAGCTGTGTGATCCTGGGCAAGTCACTTAACCCCAATTGCCTCACTAAAAAAAAAACCAACCAAACAAAAAAAATGTAATTGGGAAACATTTAACAAAATAAATAAAAATACAGTAACACATAGATAACATTAACTTGTAGTTTTTCTATGTCACTATGCAAATGGGCAGGGATCCTTATATACTGGCTGAGGGCCTCCCCCCTGCCCCTCATTTCTCTTTGGGTTTGACACTGCTGCTCTAAAACTATAATTTATGGAAGAGGTGATGACATGCATTGGTGGAGAGTTTCCTCAACCCTTGCCAATGCCCTAAGGGATGTAGCCAAAAAAATTGCTTTCAGAATTAATTAACTTGTTTAATCATTCATTTAAAACCTTTTCTATTTCCAGCAACTGACCCTGACATCCGAACTTCACAGGCTTTTGTAAGTAAAGCAGTTTGTGAAGCTTAAATTGCAATACAGATGAGTTATTGTTATTATTTCTGGTCTTATCTTTCTGACTTACTTGTTCTAGGGTCTCTTCTGAACCCATTTTTTTATGTAGAACTTTGCTGATTCCTTCTTCATATTGGTTCAAGAGCTCCTTAAGTGGTATCTGCAAAACATGGAGAAATTGTTTGTTTATAAAGCATGATTATAATAAAGGCATTAGAAAATTTCATTTTTGGTATTCATGGCAGTGTCAATAATTTTTTTTGGGGGGGGGGCAGGCAATGGGGGTTAAGTGACTTGCCCAGGGTCACACAGTTAGTTAAATGCCAAGTGTCTGAGGCCGGATTTGAACTCAGGTCCTCCTGAATCCAGGGCCGGTGCTTTATCCACTGTGCCACCTAGCTTCCCCATGCAGTGTCATTAATTTTGAGTGACATTTTGTCTATTGAAAAAGTTGTTCAATATGTTAAACTCCAGAAATGTAGCATGTTATAATACTCTCTTATTCTAATCAGATTAATTTAAAATTGAGGAGTTCTTGATTTTATCAATTATTTTTTCCCACATAAGTTTATTTGAAAGGATTTGCTATAACCAAACCTATACGTTTGGGATGAAGAGTGACCTATTGCATTTCTTTACTTTTTCTTCCACAGAAGAAATAAAAGTATATTTATATTAATGGTGTGAGAGTGTGTGAACAGAGTACAAACACCCTTAACCCAAGCAAATAAAAAAGCCATTAAAAACCAAAACAATGTAGAATTTTGATTTGAATAGTTATTGCCTTTATCCAAATAAACATTTCTATACCAGAACTAGTCTATGCCATGCATGGTATTTGTTGAATAAAGAATGAATATTCTTATAAATGAACTAACCAAAATCCATTAATATTCAATGGGGTAGATAGAAAGGAAAACATTCTTTTTTTGGTTGCTTTTTAAAAATTATATTTATTTCTTTAGTTTAATTTTTCCTCAATTACATGTAAAGATGTTTTTTGAGTTCCAAAATTTTCTCCCACCCTCCCTTCCCTCCCCCTCCTGAAGCCATTAAGCAATTTGATATAGGTTATACATTACGATCAGAAAGGAAAACATTCTTTAGATATCATATAATCAGAGAAAATTTTTCTCTTACATACTCAGATAAAGTAGAATTCTTCATTTAAAAAAAAATCTTTTTATATTATTTTTTGAATAGTTTTTTTCTTGGGCGGGGCAATGAGGGTTAAGTGACTTGCCCAGGGTCACACAGTTAGTAAGTGTCAAGTGCTGAGGCCGGATTTGAACTCAGGTCCTCCTGAATTCAAGACCAGTGCTTGGGGGCAGCTAGGATAGAGCACCGGCCCTGGATTCAGGAGGACCTGAGTTCAAATCCGGCCTCAGCACTCGACACTTACTAGCTGTGTGACCCTGGGCAAGTCACTTAACCCCCATTGCCCTGCAAAAAAAAAACAACCCAAAAAAAATAAATTAAAAAAAAAACAAACCAAGACCAGTGCTTTATCCACTGTGCCACATAGCTGCCCCAAATTCTTCATTTAAAAAAAATGGTCATTATGAGCCTCAATTCCACCCCCCCCCAAAAAGTGTTAGAAGTTAGTACATAAAATTAAAAATATTATACGATACACACAAACATCAATACTCACATAGATTTGAGTTCTGTATTTGACAGAATAGTTTGTACCAGCCTCAGGATTAAACTTAATTTCAAAGTCATAACCTTTGGAATTCTCTGCACTTTTTGGAATAAGTTTTAATTTTCGAGCAAGTTTGTGATACTCTGCCAGTTGTGCTTCAATCTAAAAGCAAAGCAAAAATGTAATATAGAAAAGCATAAAAATCAGCACTCTTTTTTTTTTCAAGACTAATGATATACCTTTTCTTTTTTGGGGGGGGGGGTGGGGGAGCAGGGCAATGAGGGTTAAGTGACTTGCCCAGGGTCATACAGTTGGTAAGTGTCAAGTGTCTGAGGCTGGATTTTGAACTCAAGTCCTCCTAATTCGAGGGCTGGTGCTTTATCCATTGAGCCACCTGGCTGCCCCCAAATCAGCATTCTCTTAACTGACTTTTTTTTTTTTTTGGTGAGGCAACTGGGGTTAAGTGACTTGCCTAGGGTCACACAGCTAGTTAAGTGTTAAGTGTCTGAGGCCGCATTTGAACTCAGGTCCTCCTGAATCCAGGGCCAGTGCTCTATCCACTGCACCACCTAGCTGCCCCTCTCTTAACTGACTTTTAACTGTCACTCTGTTACATGCTTTGTAACAAACAAATAAACAAGTAAGTAAATAAAATTGGCACCAGCTACAAAATACCCAAGGTAAGAATATACAACATTTAGTCTCACTCATGGATAATTTTACTACAATTATTAGCTAACAAATAATGTCTTTGTACTCTTAAGTACTCTTATTTTAGCTTGCTGTCATACAATAGAAACTTCATTGGGTATTGAAAATGTACAGGCATTTATGTAATAATGAATGATTCTAAAAAAGAAAGCCATGCTAGAGAATAGTTTTTAGATAACCCATTAGTATCTCAAATGCATCAATGAATAATTGCAATTTTTATTTTCACTAAGGTGTTTTGCATAAGTGCATTTTCCAGATAACTTTTTTGTACCAAATTTTAAAGCAGTTTTTGGCAAAAAAAATTTAATCCCACACTTTCCTGCCTTAACAAAATAATTTGTTGTAGCTATTTTGTTTAATCACCACCTAACAAGCTTATTTATCAACACTTCTTGTTGATTTTACCCATTATTCAGAACACTGGACATGTTAAAGCAGATGAACACAACATGTTAGGGTCCTCCTTAGAATAGATTCTAGGAACATAGTAAACCATAAAAATGAATAGTATTGTGATAGCAAAGAATTGGAAACAAAGTAGATACCCATCAACTGGAAATGGCTAAACAAACTGTAACACATGAAAGTAATGGAATAATACTGTTCTGTAAGAAATGACATACGTTAAAAAAAAAAAAGAAATGACATACGTGATGAATATAGAGAACCATGGAAAAACTTATGAGGTTATGTGAAGTAAGCTGAGTCAAGAAAACAATATACACAGTAACCACAACAACATAAATGGAAAGAACCATACATATCAAAAAAATTAAAGATTGAACGTAACAAAATTGTAAAGATCAAGCATGACTCAGATGAAAAGATGTGAAAAGATGCCTCCAACCCCTTTCTTTGTGGATATTAGAAGTCCAGAGTTGTTACACTTTGCATGTTTTCAGACTTTTTCAATGTATTGATCAATTGTGCTGATTTTTTTTCCCACTTAAAAAAAAATCCTATGTGTTATATGGAATGAGTCTCTAGGAGAAGGAAGGGTATTAGGTATAACTAAAGTGATGCAAGAAAAAGAAGTCATCTATAAAAATTTATTTAAAAACAACAAAAAAAGTGACTAGTTAGCACACTGTATGGTAACAGTGATATTCTCAAGAGTTACTAAGGATGGGGGCAGCTAGGTGGTGCAGTGGATAAAGCCTTAGATTCAGGAGGACCTGAGATCAAATCTGGACTAAGACACTTGACACTTAATAGCTGTGTGGCTCTGGGCAAGTCACTTAACCCTCATTGCCCTGAAAAAAAAAGAAAGAAAGAAAGAAAGAAGAGTTACTAAGGTTTACATGGCTTTTTTTTGGGGGGGGGGGGAGCAGGGCAATAAGGGTTAAGTGACTTGCCCAGGGTCATATTGCTAGTGAGTGTCAAGTGTCTGAGGGTGGATTTGAACTCAGGTCTTCCTGAATCCAGGACCAGTGCTTTATCCACTGCGCTACCTAGCTGCCCCACAGTTTATATGGCTTTTACACTAATCAGGTTTAGACTTCTGTACTGCTTTAGTTGTTTATCTTATGCCTTCTTTTGCGGTATCCTCAGTAATCTGCTGTCATTGCTTAGCTTACAAAAATAAACATTACAAAGAACATGCCTTTGATTCCTTAGATCCCCTCTCAAGTGTGGGCCCTTGAAAAGTGGCAAATTGGACCACATTTGAATGGTTTGGGCCCAGTATCACTCCGCTTTTTATAACCTTCCTTTATACCCTTCACAGCTTTCATGTTAGTCTGTAGCTGCTTCAAAATTTACCTTCCCTTGCATAAGCCAAAATTGGCTCCTGCTAATCATAAGTCTTATTGTTAGAATGTAACTGATCTCAGGTTGATAGAATATTCTAATTTGCGTACTGGAAGGGACTTTAGAGACCATCTAATCTAACTCTTTACTTTTTATAAATGAGGAAACTTGGGCCCAGAGAGGTTAACTTGAACAAAATCACACAGCTAATCTGGAGCCAAAACAAACACCCAGGTGTCCTTATTCCCAGTCCAATTATTAGCTGTTTACTGCTCCTAGGGGTGCTTGCCTTTTTTTTTTTTTTTTTTTTTTTTTAGTGAGGCAATTGGGGTTAAGTGACTTGCTCAGGGTCACACAGCTAGTAAGTGTTAAGTGTCTGAGGCCGGATTTGAACTCAGGTACTCCTGACTCCAGGGCCGGTACTCTATCCACTGCGCCATCTAGCTGCCCTGGGGTGCTTGCATTTTAAGAAAAAAAATAGCTGTTACACAAACAACACCTACTAGCAGAATAAATAGTGTTAAACAGTGTGTAGAAGAGATTGGGTAAGGGAAGGTGCCTTCAAATCCCTTAGTGTGAATCTTTATTTTTTGAGACCTGTCTATTGCAGAGGCTGTGCACAAAGCAACTTTCAGTTCTGTCCTCTGTAACTTTTCAGGAAGTGAACAATAGAAGCAATTTAGGGGAAAATGAAGCTATGGAAGCAAAACCAGATATGAAGTATCAGAGAATAGCAATGACCACAAAAATTCATTCACCCCTAGACACAGACACCTTCCCATATTGTACAAAAACACATCAATACTAGTGGAAAATATTTAGAATTAGGTGTCAGAGCTATCTCACAGTGCCTGAGGACAAGGGCAAATAGTCTTACATACCTTGATAGCCTGCTTAAGGCATTACTGTGTCACAAGTCAAACATATATATATATATATATATTTGGGTGGGGCAATGAGGGTTAAGTGACTTGCCCAGGGTCACACAGCTAGTAAGTGTCAAGTGTATGAAGCCAGATTTGAACTCAGGTCCTCCTGAATCCAGGGCTGGTGCTTTATCTACTATGCCACCTAGCTGCCCCGTGCAAGGCAAGTGTTAATGATGATCATAACTATCTTTAGCCATCAAGAAAAGGGTTATTTTTTTTCCCCTCTTTCTCCTATTTCCTAAAGAAGGTGTCAACAGAGAGTAATTGCAAAGGATTGTTGTCTTGCCAAGCTCAGGGAACAGATTGCCCACTGGGCTTTTAGCTCTGGAAAACAGGAGTTCTCCTAATGTTTTCTCAGTCATAAAGAATTTGTCATAAAAAAGTTAAAAGTTCAAGCATATAGAAAGCACATATACAAAAATTTAATCCAATACTCCAACACTGCTGGATAAATGAGGTTTTCTAGTGCTGTATAAAAAATGAAGTTAGATTGGCTTGTCTGAAAAAAGAAGACAGTGTATGGCTTTTATCCTCGACAAATATGGAGTTCTTCATTTTGGGTTCTAGTTCTGGGCTTTTGGTGATTTAGGAGTTTGAATTTTACCAACGGATAGGCATTATTATACAATAGTTCAGGGCCAAATATAATTTAATGTATTTTCCTGCTAAAGAACTCTACCTGTATAACAAGCTTATTTTAGTAGATCAGCCCCTTTCCACTGGAGAGCCTGGAAAGAGCTTTTTACTCTTTCAAGGTCCTCTCTAATTAGCTGCCAATGATCCACAGTGTGACATACCGCTTCTTTGCTTCTAGCATATTTTAGTTCTTCGTCCCATAACTGCTTTTGTTCCATCTCTAGTTCTGTGGTTAATTTTCTGATGGTTTGCTGGAATTCATTTCTTTCATGATGTATTCTCTCGATGTCGGCAATTGAATACTTTTGGATATCAATAATATTTTGTAGCCGGGCATTCTCTTGCTTTACTGCTTCTATTTCCAGTTCTGTATTAAGGAAAATATTGGTTAATTTTCCTGGAATTAATGTCACTATTTACTCCAATTGGCACAATTCTCCATTTAGATAACTACAATTTCAAATTGCATTTGTCACTTATCAACTGAAAGTGGCAGACTTTGATTTCATTTTATGCATCAGGAAGTGATAAAAAACTGGGTTATTAAGCAAATACTTATGTACATATTGAACCATATCTTCCCACTCACTTTCAGAATTAAAAAAAAATTGGTTTATACATAATTCATTCTACCTGAAAGGCCATGTGGCCAGGTAGATTGAGAGCTGGCCTCAGATTCAGGAAAACCTGGTTTCAAAATCTGCTTCTCCCACATACTGGTTTTGAGACCCTGAGCAAGTCACTTAATTTCTTAGTGCCCAGAGTAACTCTAAAACTAAGATACAATGAAGGTGACAACTTTCATTTATAGAGCTTTCTCATCTAAGAGTTCCTTATAGGAGTGAAATCACAGGTCTGGTGCCTCTCCTCTAACATTATCCATAAGCATTCTAATCTTTTGTTGTTGTTGTTGTTTTTTGTGTCCCCCCCCCCCTGGGGCAATGAGGGTTAAGTGACTTGCCCAGGGTCACACAGCTAGTAAGTGTAAAGTGTCTGAGGCTGGATTTGAACTCAGTTCCTCCTGAATCCAGGGCTGGTGCTCTGTCCACTGCACCACCTGGCTGCCCCACATTCTAAGCTTTTTTTTTTTTTTTTTAGTGAGGCAATTGGAGTTAAGTGACTTGCCCAGGGTCACACAGCTAGTAAGTGTTAAGTGTCTAAGGCCGGATTTGAACTCAGGTGCTCCTGACTCCAGGGCCGGTGCTCTATCCACTGCGCCACCTAGCTGCCCCCACATTCTAATCTTTAAAGAGTGTTCTGTATGTAAGGAAGTGCAGCTTAATGGAAAGAAAGTTGGGCTTGGGGTCAGGAGAGGCCTGGCTTTGAATCCTGCCTTCAGCACTAATTGTGGTCTATGTGTGTGAAGACCTCTAGACTCTAGGTTCTTCAGCTGTAAAACAGGAATACTACCTCAAGCATGGGTTGGGATCTAATGAAATAACACATGCACAGTGATTCACAAACGTTGGAGCCTCTGTCCTATACTCAAAGTACTGGAGTGACAAAGCTAAGAATGAAACAGTCTCTGCCCTGATGGAGCTTACAATCTACCATAAAATAACTAGAGAATTCTCTAGGGGCAGCTAGGTGGCACAGTGGATAGAGCACTGGTCCTGGATTCAGGAGGACCTGAGTTCAAATCCAGCCTCAGACACTTGACACTTACTAGCTGTGTTACCCTGGGCAAGTCACTTAACCCCAATTGGCTCACCAAAAATAAAAGAAAGAAAGAAACAATAACCAGAGAATTCTCTCTCACTTCATGGATTCTTCCACAAGTGCTCTTTTTATCAGTTCTTTCTATGGGGGTGGATAGTAAGCTTCATCATTAGTCCCTTGGGGTTGTCTTGGATGATTGCATTGCTGAGAGTAGTTAAGTCATTCACAATTGCTCACTGAACAATACTGTTGTCACTATGCACAATGTCCTCCCAGTCACTTCGTTGATTCCTTAGGCAACTACACTAAGCCCTTAATGTGTCAATTGACTAGGGCCCAGTTACACAAGACTAAGATAAAATACAAGCCATAAGTGATCTACCTCTCATTTACTTCTCAAGTCCTTGCAAGCACTGGCCCTGGAGTCATGAGGACCTGAGTTTAAATCTCACCTCAGACACTTACTAGCTGTGTGACCCTAGGCAAGTCACTTAACCCTAATTGCCTTAAAATATCCAGGTCATCCTGATGTATATCTTGAAGCCACTGGACCCAGATGGCTCTGGAGGAGAGAGTGAGGTTGGTGACCTGTACTGGACTGTACTCCACTCTCACCCTAGTGAGACACACCTTTCTTGCTGACCTTCTAAGTTGTTTTTGGCTGGAAAATTGTTCCACCCCATCCTTTTGTTGGCTTTGTCATTCCAGAATTTATTATGATGTATAATTTTGAAGTCGTTTGGAGGGTAATTTGGGAAAGTTCAGGTAAGTCCTTGCCTTTACTCCACCATCTTGGTTCTACCTCTTTGGTCTTTTTGAAGTTAAACAGACTATTGTAAAGAAAGTGACAACTGGTAGAGTTGAAAATGTGTATGCAGGGGCAGCTAGGTGGCACAGTGGATAGAGCACCGGCCTTGGATTCAGGAGGACCTGAGTTCAAATTCGGCCTCAGACACTTAACACTTACTAGCTGTGTGACCCTGGGCAAGTCACTTAACCCCAATTGCCTCGCCAAAAAAAAAAAAAAGAAAGAAAAAAAGAAAAAAAGAAAATGTGTATGCAAAGCTTCCAGGTAGTTAAGTCAAATCAATTTTCTAACATTGATATGTATAACCTAAAACTGCTAACAGAATGCCATGATGTTGACCCCCTTGTATTCTGAGTAAAAATCAAACATTGGATTAAATATTTACAGTAGAGGGCAACTAACAAGAAATTAAATGAGTTGGGTTCTATACTAATTTAAAGAAGTCATTTATTTATATAATACCTTATATATTAATTACATGTCTCATTACATATAGTATGTGTGATACTATAGCTTGGTTCCTATTGTGAAATACAAATATTTTATTTATTATCATTGACAACGTTTGGTAATTTGAATTATAAAATTTCTAGAGAAGTATTTAAAATGATTAAATATTTTAAGAATACCTTAAAGAAAGAGCTGTAGAATTAAAATATTATTCATGTTGTTTAGTTGTTTTCCATTATGTCCAACTTTTTGTGACTTCTTTTGGGATTGCTTGGTAGAGATACTAGAGTAGTTTGCCATTTCCTTCTCGAACACATTTTTACAGATGAGAAAATTGAGGCAAACAGGGTTTAAGTGACTAGCCCAGGGACATATAGCTAATAAGTGTATGAGGCTAGATTTGAACTCAGGTCTTCCTGACTTTAGGCCTAGCACTCTATCCACTGTACAACCTAGCTGCCCTCAATAAAAATATTAGTGAGTCTCAAAATACAGATTACTTCAGTAGTGCAAATGACCCTCAAAGTCTACATAAGCCACTTGGTTCCTCTTTGTCTCTGCAAATAAATCCTCACCAGAACAATAGGAAGAATGGTATTGTTTTTGAGATACCAATAAAGGATATAATTAAAATATCCATGCCAAAAAAGTATAGACATTTTTATAATAAGATTCATACTGACTTAAGAAAACAAAATCATCAAGTGAGCCAAGAATATCATATGAAGATTGATTTAGTAGTGTCTCAGATTCATTGGATAACAAATACCTCAGAGAGGTCGTTCTTCTATGAATAAATACCATTCCATCCACTTTTTTTTTTTTTTTTGCGGGGCAATGGGGGTTAGTTGATTTGCCCAGGGTCACACAGCTAGTAAGTGTCAAGTGTCTGAGGCCGGATTGGAACTCAGGTACTCCTGAATCCAGGGCCGGTGCTTTATCCACTGTGCCACCTAGCCACCCCTCCATCCACTTGTAAAAAAGGAATAGTCCCTCCTTAACCCTCTACCAAGGGGTCTAAAAGAACACAGCTGAAAAGTCAAGAATCAGTAACAAAGATGGGACAGCTCAGCATGGGCTTTTGTTCCTCAACTCTAGGCCAGTATTTGTGTCTTTGGCTCCTTCCTTCTGTCTTGTTCCTGGAACTGAAGGAGCAGGAGATAGGTATGCTGCCACAGCATCTCATTTTCTACTTCCTCTCCAGTTTGCTGCCTGTGATAACAGGACAGCAATAAGAATATGTACTTTTAGGGGCCAGGATGCAGGATGCAGGTCACCTGCTTGGTCAGGGCTATTACCAGTGCTGTTCTTTGTCTTGTTTTGCCATGTGTTCAGGAACCTGAAATGGCTTGGAAGCAGTGGTAGCAGACCATGAAGCATGAGTTGTTGCAGTGTAAGAAAGGCCGGTGGTCGGCAAGTAGTTACTCATATAGAAGGAAAAATATCTTGGACAAAACAAAGCTACATTCTTGGACTGGACTCTTCTTGGATACTTGAGTATTCACTAATGTGGTTACCTATAATATCTAATATGTGACCTCACCTGTGACAGGAGCTTTTTCATTGACTCCACATAATTTCTGGTCAAGAATGACAGAATGCGACTCCAAATTGTTCATATATGCCTGGTACTTCTGAACATCTGCTTTTAAAGATGCTTTTGCTTTTCTTAGCGAAATCAGACGATTCTTTAAGAGAAAAAAATATTAAGTGTGTGAACAAAAGACAATTTATCTTAGTTCAAAATTATTTCAAATATGAATGTTCAAAAGAATTGATTTTTCTTAGGGTAGAGTACCCCAGTGTGGGAACTTCAAACATTTATTTAAGACTCAGGAGATACCTGCTAGAGAGTTACTTGAGGCACAAAGGAAGGGAGGATGAATTTGACTCAGTTTTCCCTGACTCTGAATCTAATACTATCTACTATGCCAATATCAAAGTAATAATATTTAAATCTGTTACTAGAGATAAACAAATTTTGTGATAGTATAGACTTATGAAGGAGAAGGATTTCTTTTTCTTTTTTTTTTGGTAACAAAGATGGGACAGCAATGAGAGTTAAGTGACTTGCCCAGGGTCACACAGCTAATAAGTGTCAAGTGTCTGAGGCCAGATTTGAACTTAGGCCCTCCTGACTCCAGGGCCGGTGCTCTATCTACTGCACCACCTAGCTGCCTCAGAAGGATTTCTTAATTAATAAATAATGAGATGAGGAAACTTAAAGGTCAGGGAGAAATTGTTTGGAAGTACTAATTTCCTTGGCACTTGAGGACTCTATTATTTTTGTGAAGTCTATAAGCCTAATTTTAACATGAAAAATGTCTTGACTAGACAGTTAAATATATATATTACAACTGTCTAGATTTAGGTATCAAATTGTAATTATATAATATTTTAAATTTACATAAAGTGTGACATTAAACAAAAAATAAATCCTTTTATTACGTCTTTTCCTGATAACCACCAAGGAACTCCCAACTGAGACATAAGACTTATTTTTTGCCTTATGTAAATGTACATGAATCTTGCATCAGGTGATAAATCTCATTAGTCTAAGCTACATCACACAAGGGACAAACAGATTCTAGAGAATATAAAGCAACTTGCTTTCACAAGAGTTTCAATCTTATGTTAATGAAAGCTTTACAAACATAATTTCTTGAAAACACATCTCTTTATGAAAGACAAAGCACCAAATCAGTTGAAAAGGAATTTAGCGGGGGCAGCTAGGTGGCACAGTGGATAAAGCACTGGCCCTGGATTCAGGAAGACCTGAGTTCAAATCTGACCTCAGACCCTTGACACTTACTAGCTGTGTGACCCTGGGCAAGTCACTTAACCCTCATTACCCCTGCAAAAGAAAAGAAAAAAAAGAATTGAGAGACTAAAAGAGTGTTTTGGATCAAATTCCCAAGTGTACAATCTCACTAGAGATAGGCATGTTTACTAACCGGCTCATTTTCTCTCTCTCGTTCCAGCCTCGCAATTTCTTCAGTTAGCCTTTTGTTTTCTGAAGCCAAAGATTCTAGCTTGGAATCATCTACATTAAATAAGTCCTCTAAAGGAAATAAAATCCCAAAATGTAGTTAATATGAACCATTAGTTATTTAAAAATAAATATTACATTTATATTAAATTTTCCTTGTAGTATATCAACTAGGACACTGTCTGTTCCTTACTCTTCATCCTTTCAGCAAACAAGTTTCAAAATGATCTAGCTTGTTTTCTTCCCCATGTGAAGCAGTTGGCATAACCAGATCAATGACCAGGAAGATATCTCTTCTAAGAGTAAGTCATTGTGAGATGGTTTCACCATTTTTCAATTGTTAGTAGCTAAATGATCACCTCATTTCAAGAGTTTCCTTATTTGCTGAAGGAAACTCTTAGCATTCAGGTCCACATTTGCCCTTTACATAAACTGGGTTTTCAACAGAAGTAATAATATCAAGTAAAAGAAAATCTCTGAACCTTTATAATAAATATTGTGGGTTGAGTTTTATGGAAGTATAATCAAATGGAAAAACAGAGTAAGTCAGGGAACTTATGTTTTCATTTGTCAGAGAATGTATGAAAAACTTTGGGCAATTAACTTAATTGTATTTCAGAGTCTTAATGAGAATACCATCCATCCCACAAGGGAAAGCATGAAGATCAATGGGTAAAGTACTTTTAAAAAAGTGAAATCTGTACATAAATAAGATTTATTATGATAGTGTATGTACAATTTTAAAAGATTTATTATTTCAGTATTTACTACAAGGCAGCAAATTTTAACATATTAGAAATGAAGAATACTTACTTAGCTTTGACTGTAACTCTGTATCTAAATCTTCAAAAGAATCAGCACCGGTCATGAAATTTTCATAGCATTTTACAGTATAATCCAAAAACAACTGGAAAAGAGGTTAGTAGATTTTTCTTTGAAGTCACAATTTATTAGATATTTTACTATTTTTCTTTGTGGAAAGTATCAATCTAAATTAATTAAATAAAAACCAAACACACTAATAGGAACCTATCTAAGAATACATAAAGAAAATTCATGTATTTCATTCATTTTACAGATTTACTCATACTTAAGTGCTTTGATTTCTTAGCATAAATGATACCAAAAGCAAGAATATCCTCCTGTGATTTAGTCCTTGGAATAACAGTTAAAGAAATGGAAGGTCATTAAGAAGTATGAGGGGCAGCTAGGTGGCACAGTGGATAAAGTACTGGCTCTGGAGTCAGGAGGACCTGAGTTCAAATCCAGACTCAGACACTTAACACTTACTGGCTGTGTGACCTTGGGCAAGTCACTTAACCCCAATTGCCTTACCAAAAACAAAAAAACCCCCACCAACAACAAAAAAAGAAGCATGAAATACTGAAGGGTAATTGTGATAAAATGGACACACAGGGCAGGTAGGCCATGAGAAAGGAAGAGAAGAAACATTTATTAAGTACCTACTATGTGCTAGGCATTGTGCTAAGAGCACCACACCTTGTGGTATGCTGGAAATACTGACAATAAATAAGAAGCATTATTAACATTTGCTTTGCTATTGTACCCTAAGGGCAATGGGACTTTTTCATCAGACTTGTAGATGAAATTTTTCATGTGTTTCATGTTTCCCTCATTAGAGTGTAAGCTTGCTGAGAGCAGGGCTATCTACTTTTCTATTTGTATTCTTAGTACTTTGCACATAGTTAAGTGCTTCATTCATTCAACTGAGTTTAGTGTGGATTCAAAACCTGAAAGTCAGACAAAGCGCTTTAGGGCATGTCAGTGATATCTTGCAGGAATCAGTACTAGGTTGGGCATTATTTAACATGGTATTGGCACACATGCTTTATTTTCTATCCCTATTAGATACAAAATTGAGGAATTTTTTTTTTTGGTGGGGCAATGAGGGTTAAGTGACTTGCCCAGGGTCACACAGTAAGTGTCGAGTGTCTGAATCCGGATTTGAACTCAGGTCCTCCTGAATCCAGGGCTGGTGCTTTATCCACTGCGCCACCTAGCTGCCCGAGGAAATTCTTTTAAAAAAATCAACAGTAATGGTGAATTATACCATGCCATACTCCTAGAGTTAGATATACATACAGAACAGTATTTCCCTGTAATTAAGAAAAGTGGTGAGTCTGGCTTCATTACAACTATACTGTGACCATTATAGTAGATTCACTGAATTTGATGTGCAAAATGTAAAGAAACAGTCTGTCTTGATAGTGTTGATTAAAGTCTTATTAAAATACCAATGCTAGTACTGGTCTTGTCACTTTAAAATATGTAAAGATAATAAAAATATCCATTTTCCAGGGCCTAAACCAATATGTGAACTTCTTGTGATATATGGGAAAGAACAATGAAACAAAAGTTGCAAGACTTGAGTTGGAGCAAATCTGTTGAACGTTACTAGCTTTGTGACCATGGGTAAGTTGCTCAAGTATTTTGAGCTTATTTTCTGAACTAATAATAATAAAACCTAACATTTATGTAGCATGCACTATGTGCTTGGAACTGTGCATCAGATTCTTTAATTAGATTTTAATTTCATATGTATACATTAGTACTTCAGAAGGAAAACAAATCCTACAAGAATCTACATTAATTCTTATGTTACAACACATTCAGTTCATCAACACCATGCTAACTTTTTTTTTTTTTAGTGAGGCAATTGGGGTTAAGTGACTTGCCCAGGGTCACACAGCTAGTAAGTATTAAGTGTCTGAGGCCAGATTTGAACTCAGGTACTCCTGACTCCAGGGCCAGTGCTCTATCCACTGCGCCACCTAGCTGCCCCTAACTTTTTTTTGTTTTTGTTTTTTTTTGCGGGGCAAGGGGGGTTAAGTGACTTGCCCAGGGTCACACAGCTAGTAAGTGTCAAGTGTCTGAGGCCGGATTTGAACTCAGGAACTCCTGAATTCAGGGCTGGTGCTTTATCCACTGTGCCACCTAGCTGCCCCTGCCCCTAACTTTTAAAAATTAAAAACATTTTGTGTGGTTAGGGTACCTTATTATGCATTATTCCATCTTCACTCTCTCCTCCCCAGGGCTGTCCATCGTCAAATGAAGGTGAACTTTGTTTGCTGGCAAAAATGAGCTAAATAGGACACAGTAAAATATTTAGCAGCTCTCAAACACATTCATTACTCACAGATACACTTAAAATTTTTTTTTCTTAAACAAAGTATATCTAAAAATACATTTATATTATTCCTAACATTGCTCTTTTCAGAGAACATTATTAAAATAAGACTAAATTCATGGCTTCATTAACAATATTTTAATTAGCTATATATAATTACAAGAATTGCTATCTTAACAAGGACTCCAGTGTAATTAAAGAAATGCTAATAATCCATTAAATGCTATGATAAATAGAAACTTCCAGGTATGGAAAGATTCCTAACAAACATAATATATATTTGCAACTTTTGCTAAATGATTGTTTATTACTCATGCATCAAATCACAATTAAAAATTTTAGCTTACTTTCCAACATTTTAGGAAATACCAATCAGGAGATGACCTAAAGATGGCTGGTATTTGCAAATTTTTTACATTCTTAACAGCATAATTAAATAGAAGAGAATACATATTCTCAAGTGATTAGCATTTTGCAGGAAATCTTTTTGAACTTTGTTTTA
The DNA here is from genome assembly GCF_019393635.1 of Dromiciops gliroides. NCBI lineage: Eukaryota > Metazoa > Chordata > Mammalia > Microbiotheria > Microbiotheriidae > Dromiciops > Dromiciops gliroides. The sequence goes on from NC_057861.1 coordinate 231,974,004, forward strand.
AAAAGTTGTTTTTCTGGCTAGGATAGGTATCAGTACATTAAAATTTTATGTTAACAACAGAATTTTCTTCTAAATAATGAACAACTTTAAGCAATTAACATTAACTGAAGTCAAAGCAATTGAATGGATAAGAAATATGGCTCTAGGAAAATATTAGAGTAGCTTCTGGATCTTTAAATTCAGTGCAATCTTTTATCTTTCTTAAGATAACGTTTTTAGTTTAAGATTTTCATTAAGCTACCAAGCATTTCTTTTCCATCTCCTTTTCTAGTTCATCATCTTTATCATGTCTCCTGACTATAGGTGTTTCCCAAGACTCTTTTAGGCGTTTTACTCTTCTCTCTTTATATTCTCCCTCTTGCGGCAGATAGAAGGTGTGATGGATAGAGCACAGGGGCCTAGAATAGGAAGACCTGAGTTAAAATGTGGCTGCAGACACTTAGAAGTTGTGTGACCCTGGGCAAGTCACTTATATATTTGCCTCTTTCTTCATCTATAAAGTGGGGGTAATAATAGAATCTAACTTCTGGAGTTGTGGGGATCAAATAAAATAATAATTATAAAGCACATAGCACTGAGCCTAGGACATAGTAAGTGAAATATAAATGTTAGTTATTATTATTATTGTTGGTGATCTCATTAGCTCCCATGGGCTTAATTTTCATCTCTATGCTATAGATCCAGCCTCAGTCTCTTCCTGAGCTTCAATCTTAAATTTATCATATCTTTTATCTCAAATTTAACACGTCTAAAACGAGGCATTATCCAACCCCTGAACTCTTCCAAAATTTCCTATATCTATTGAAGGTACCACCATTTTTCTAGTGTCCCAGATTCATAAATTTATTATTATTTTCAACTCCTTCCTTTTCCTCATTTCATATATCTGATGAGCTGTCAAATCTTTTTCTACCTCGTTCACATTTAACTCCTTCTTAACATAGCTACCATCTTAGTTCAGGCCCTTACAACCTCTTGTCTGGACTATTTTGATGGCCTCCTAATTGGTCTTCCTGTAATTTTCATTAAGGGGCAGATCTGAACATGTGACTCTGCTAATCAACAAAGTTCCTGAGCTTCCTGCTGATGCTAGGATAAGACAGGATAGTTCTCTGGTTAGCTTTCAGAGCACCATGGAAATTGGCCCCAAACTATTTTTTCACTTTTGTTGTACATTGCTCCTCTTCCTCTGTGATTTTGACAAAGTGACCTTCTTTCTATTCCTCACACAGGACACTCCATCTCTCTTTTGCTTTATTCACTTGTCTACTTAGCATATAGCAGAGTATCTGACACTGACACTGGTGTTTCCTAAGTATGTGGCTGATCAAACTCTGTAACATTAACTTTATATGGCATAACACTTGATAATTTAGGCAAAGTCAGTGGTCTAGAACTTTCTCTCTCTCTCTCTCTCTTTTTTTTTTTTGCGGGGCAATGGGGGTTAAGTGACTTGCCCAGGGTCACACAACTAGTAAGTGTCAAGTATCTGAGCCTGGATTTGAACTCAGGTTCTCCTGAATCCAGGGCCGGTGCTTTATCCACTGCGCCATCTAGCCGCCCCCCCTTAGAACTCTTTTTGAAATTTTAACCCTAAAATTAGAACCTGAACCACTTATTCTCCAAATAATTTTTTCAAGGAATAATATGTTTTAATGCAATGCTACAAAGTTGTACAAATGTAAAAAGTTTTGGCGCTGAGCTCACAAAAATTTTTATATGGATGATTTTGTAGTGACTCAAGATACAATTTAATTGGTTGAACTACCTAGTTAAGAACTAAAAACCAGATTTAATTTTACAATATGAAAATCTTAACAACTTTTGGAGACATTAGTTTGATAACATAATGTATATAATTTTGAGTGGAAAATTACAACAAATTTTCATTTAGGGCTTATGCTATCATTGGATGTTTAATTTTGAGGGTACTAATTGTAGTACTCCGCTAAGGTCCTACTTCATAATAGCCAAGGATGGGAGGAGGGGGTGGGGAAGAGAGAGGAACAAACCTAGATTCAAAGATCATGCAAAGAAAATGAAAGCTCTGGAAGTTATCACCCAAGGCTTCAATTATCAGCCTATCAAGGGACTTTATGTTCTCTGTGGATCAGAATTTGTAGCTAGTAACTAACTTTATACAGAGCTTAGAGGTTTGCAAAGCACTTCACATGTTCTCTCATTAAATCTCCACAACAACCTTGTGAGTAGGTGCTATTATTATACCTATTCTACACATGAGGAAACAGGATGAGAGAAGTTTTGGTTTGTCCATGGTCACAGAGATGAGATAGGATGTGAATTCAGATCTTCTGAAGACTCCCACCCCATCGACTTTGCCACCTAGTGGCCGAAGTGCTAATAGGTTAAGCACCATAAGACTGGCCACCAGAAGATGATTTTTTCAGGAAATCATGAAATACAGGGAGACTGAGATATGGACCTATATAAGTAGTGCCCACTCAATGGAATGATATTTCTTTTTTGTTTGTTTGTTTGTTTTAGTTCCTTTTTCTTTTTTTTATCATAAAAGTATTTATTTTCCAGTTACACATAAAGATAGTTTTCAACATTTGTTTTCATAAGATTTTTAGTTCCAAATTTTTCTCCCTCCCTCTGTTCTCTCCCCAGTCTCCAAGACAGAGAACAATCTGATATAGCTTATATATGTACAATCACATTAAACATGTTTCTGCATTAGTCATATTGTGAATGAAGAATCAGAACACAAGGGAAAAACCTCAAAAAAGAAAAAGTAGAAACAGCATGGTTCAATCAGCATTCAGAGTCCACAGTTCTTTTTTCTGGATGTGGAGAACATTTTCTATGAAATGACATATCTTTTAAAGTACTAATGTAAAGAAATCTCTTTTCCTCCCCAATATAAAGCTTATGTTGCAATAACTCAGAAAAGTTTAGTGACGTATAATCTTTTAAGCATGAAAATGAGAGAAAAATCAAGTTAAAAAAAATTTTTTTTTTTTGGTGAGACAATTGGGGTTAAGTGACTTGCCCAGGGTCACACAGCTAGTAAGTGTTAAGTGTCTGAGGCCAGATTTGAACTCAGGTACTCCTGACTCCAGGGCCGGTGCCTTATCCACTGTGCCACCTAGCTGCCCCTAAATATTTTGAAGTTTAAAAATTTATATTTTTCTTTTTTTTACAAAATGATTTACTATTAAAATAAATTACTAATTTGTGTAACTTAAAATTTTAGAGCCTATACATCTAGGTGGAAAATATTAGCTATGGTTATAGTAAAATAATTCACTTTTTGTAGATAATATTTAAATTGTGTTTTCTGACAAGAGAATTTTGGAAAAGAAAACTTTGTGGGGAAAAAATAGTCATCAACTAAATAATACGTGCCTTACCTATTTAGTTTTAATTTCTCTCTCTCTCTTTTTTTTTTTTTTGAGGGGCAATGAGGGGTAAGTAATTTGCCCAGGGTCACACAGCTAGTAAGTGTCAAGTGTCTGAGGCTGGATCTGAACTTAGGTCCTCCTGAATCCAGGGCTGGTGGTTTATCCACTGCTACCTAGCTGCCCTTTTAATTGACTTTTTTTTTTTAAAAGAAATTTTATTTCATTTAAAAAAATTTACTTTTAAATGAAAGATTTTTGAATTTTAATTTGGAATGAAAATTTTGTGATGCTACTGGAGGTAATTAAAATACTTTATGCTGAGGCTGTGTAAAACTATAGTTATGAAAATATGCTTTATTTATTTTGGGATACAAAATATCCCTATATTTTATTTACTTATTTTTATATCCCTATATTTTAAAAAGCAACTGTTTTAATCTTACTTTATTCAAACAGTACCTTAACACAGTCTATAAGCCAGTTCAAACCTGCCACAATATGAGGCCATGTATGAGGTGCTCCCACTGTATACATGGAGCTTTTTGGTAAAGTAAATTGATACCTATAAAAGCAACAATAATGTAGTTAATATGTTAAACCTACTAGTGGATAAAATAAGCATCTCATAAAAAAATCAATTAACTAACAAGTATTTATTAAATACCTACAATGCGCTAGGTACTGGGCATATAACAAAGCATTAACTATCTTTACTCACAAGTGGCTTACTTTCTAATAAGTTAGACAAGGTTATATTAAAACATATACAATATAAAAATACAACAAAGAAATATAACCATATAAAAAGGAGTTGAACACAAGAGAGTTTTAGATAGAGGGAAGGTGCTAGCAGTTGTGGGTTCTAGGATAAACTTCATGCAGAAGATTGCGTTTGAGATGTGTCAAAAAGAGGGAATCTCTGAGGCAGAAGTAAATGAGGAGTATGTTTCAGAAATGGGGGCTGGGCAGTGCAGAGGCACAGAGAGAGGTGTATGTTAGGAACAGAGAGACTTGTATTTTGGCTTAATCACAAAGTGCTGGAAGGGGAGTAATGTATAAGGGCAACGTTTTATGGGGCATTAAAAGCTATACAGAGGACTTTATATTTAGGCAAAGGAGACTGAGAAAGAGGGGTGAGAAAGAGGGGAAGATAATCAGGAGAAAGTAATGCCATAAAAATCCGGAAAGCAGGGAACATACAGGAGAGGGTAGTCAATAGTGTCAAATGTAGCATAAAGGTCGAGAAGGACTGAGAAAAGACCTTTAAGATACAATCTGATGGAGAAGACAGGAGCGGATAGGATCAAGTGCACACGTAGAAGGGGTAGACTTGGTAAAAAGGTTCACCTCATCAGACTGAAAGGAAGAAAAAGTGGAAGATGATGTCAAGTGGTTCAAGATAAAGAGAAAAGGAGAAGGGCCCCCATGCCAACTAATATCAAATTTTAGTAAGGAAAGAGATCCTCAGTTGAGGGAAAGTGAAAGGGACGTGTGGAAGCCTTAAAGAGGGAAGAGAAGGTTTGGAATAGCTTTTCTGGTGGATGAGACAACTGGCTTGCTCCAGGGTGGGGCCAGTTGAGATTGTATAATATGAATTTCAAATGTACCTAGTCACCACAGTTGTTGAGACTCACTTCAGCTGCTCTTGTGTGAGAACAGAGGAGGGAAATTTAGAATGATCCAGGGTGGAGGTCTGGAAAGAGAAAGTGGCGATAGGAAAAAAGGACCAAGAATTCAAGAAGAGAGAACAGTGTCAAATTGGAGGAAGTTAAGTGAAAAAAAAAAAACAGGGGCTTAATTTCAGAAGTCTGAAAAGTACTAAGGAGTGAAAAGATTAGTGGTCTGGATGAGGGTAAAAAACCAGAGCTAGTAACTTCCTTATTTAGCTAATTAAGTCATTTGCTCTTTACTCAAATCCACCTTACTGTCAAAAATGAATTTGAAGAGGTTAGCAGAGCAGAATAAATACTGTAACAATATGTACAAAGTAGTTTTAGAGGAAGGGTTCTAGTCGCTTGTGGGTATTAGCAACAGCTTCATGAGGAAGATTTCAGTTTGAGTTGCGGTATAAAGGAAGAGAGAGACTTTATGAGGTGGAGGTAAGAGCAAGAAAAAGCTTGGTAAGCTATCGAAGCATCACAGTCAGCTCTACAACTTCCTTTGGAACACAAAAATATAATAGTGTGGCATTATACTGCCCCAAAGCATAACGTAGGAAGCTGAATACAAGATAATCAGTTGTGATTTCATCAATGTAGGGGACTTCCAGTTTGACAACACTCTCGGCTGAGATACACTTATGTTCTTAGTCCAGTTGCCCTGGACATGGTGAGATCACACAATTTGCCCAGGATCATAAAGATCCAGGATTTTAACCCTAGTCTTGGATCATGGCCAACCCCCTACCTACAATGCCAAGTTGCTTCTCAATCACAATTTACTTTGGTAAAAATGATCTTTTAAACATTCCCATAGACTGACCACATAATCATGCTATTTTCATATTCTTAAGTTTTGATACTCTTTTGGTGCAAATATATGCTCTGAATATTTCTCCTCATATTTTTAGATCCATGAAATATACAAACCCGAGATCTTTCAAGATTCTTGGAACCTCCTCTTCAAACTTACTATCAGGAAGCTCATAAGAAGGCGACAAGAAGTCAAAAATAAAAGTGAAGATCTTCAGGAAGTCTTTAACAGATGGACTTTGTAGAGATTTCATGGATACACTGAAGGCATAGCCATTTTCTGTAAGAAACTACAAGAATTGTTATTATTTTGTAATAGGATAAACTATTTGCTGATTGAAAATCTAAGCTAACAGTGAGGACTTAAAACATCAATTGGTAGAATACCTCACAGAGTTGTCGTATACACTGCTGAATGAATGCTTTGTCATTAAGTGGTCTAGGGTCTTTGATTTTTTCAGTGCCACCAAATACACCAAGCAGACTGTTCCTGGATCCAGGCCCACTAGTTCTGGAAATAAATAAAAGCAGTGAAAATGGTCTCTTCTTTTCTTCTACATGTATATTTCTTTAGCCAACTCTAGATTATTAGTTTACTTTTTTTTTTTTGGTGGGGCAATGAGGGTTGTGTCAAGTGTCTGAGGCTGGATTTGAACTCGGGTCGTCCTGAATCCAGGGCCAGCGCTCTATCCACTGCACCACCTAGCTACCCCGATTATTAGTTTACTTTGAACTTTAACACTATTTCAAAAAGGAAAAAATACAATTTTACTTTACTCTTTAGAAAAGGAGTGGGAAAAAAGGTGTTTTCTTATATCTATAATTTCACAACATTGTTTCCATTCCTTTGTGGTGGTTATTTTTTTGTTTACACTGTTGTAGTCATAATATATATTGTTTTCTTGGTTCTGCTTACTTCATTTTGCATCCGTTCATATAAGCCTTCCTATACTTCTCCTACATTCATCATGCTCATTGGTTTTTTTTCAGCACAGTAATATCCCATTATAACTAATGTACTAAAATTGGTTTAGCCATTCCCAAACGAAAGAGATCTTCTCTGTTTCCAATTCTTTGCTATTACAAAAAGTGCAATGATAAATATTTTGATGTCTATTGAGCCTTTCTTTTTGTCAATGGCCTCCTATCAGTAGAATAGCTAGGTCAAAGGATATGAACATGTTAGTCATTTTATTTTCACAATTCCAAATTCATTATTTTTTTATTTTTTATTTTTTGCAGGGCAATGGGGGTTAAATGACTTGCCCAAGGTCACACAGCTAGTAAGTGTCAAGTGTCTGATGTCAGATTTGAACTCAGGTCCTTCTGAATCCAGGGCCGGTGCTTTATCCACTGCACCACCTAGCTGTCCCTTCCAAATTCATTATTACAGAATGGTTGGACTAATTCACAACCCCACCAACAATGTATTAGCATGTCAATACGTCCGCAACCCTCCAATACTAACTAATTTAATATTTTGTAATTTTTGCCAATTTGCTGAAGTGAAACTTAAGGGTTGTTTTGATATGCTTTTATTTTTAGTAGCTTGGAGCATTCTTTCATAAGGTTAATAGACTGCTTTAATTTTATAACTTTATATTCTTCAACTACTCTGTTGGGGAATGATTTTTGGTCATATGGTTCTATTAATTGTCTATGTATATTGGTTTATTTTGGGGGTGGGACAATGAGGGTTAAGCGACTTGCCCAAGGTCACACAGCTAGTAAATGTTAAGTGTCTGAAGCTGGATTTGAACTCATGTCTTCCTGACTCTGGGGCCAGTGATCTATCCACTGTGCCACCAACTGCCCTTGTCTATGTATATTGGATATCAAACCCTCATAAGAAATATTTTGACAAGAAGATTTTTTTCCCCTAGCTAAACTACTTCCCTTCTTATCCTAGATACATTTTGTTTGTACAAAAGTTTTTCAATTTAACTTAAACAAAATGATCTATTTTATCTTTTGTAATTGCTCACATTTTGTTTATTTTCTGCATAAAATTCCAGGACAGTCTTTTTTTCTCAAATCAGAAAAGAGCTAGACTGGTGCCAAAATTACTATATTACTCCTCTTAAATCTTCTTTTTTCCTCCTAATCTCTGAAAATCTTTGTTTTATTGAAGAAGTATTTTGCAGTAGAATGACAGAAGATTATTCTTTAGCCATTCTAGCAAATTCTACTTTTCTTAATTGGCCAGAGACTTTGTAATAACCAACATTTTTATGGTGCTTTAAGGTTTACAAAACACTTTACACATATCATATCTTATTTTATTTTTAAAACAACCCTCTAAGGCAGATACTATTATGATGCTCTTTTTTTTGTTTGTTTTTAGTGAGGCAATTGGGGTTATGTGACTTCCCCAGGGTCACTCAGCTAGTAAGTGTTAAGTGTCAGGTCCTCCTGACTCCAGGGCTGGTGCTCTATCCACTGCACCACCTAGCTGCCCCATGACGCTCATTTTTAAATATGAAGAAACTGAGGTTGAAAAAGGTTAAGTGACTTTCAGTAAGCATTTGTGATGGGATCTGAACTTGGGTTTTCCTGACTGCGAATCAAAAGTCATTATCACCATCATCATCATTATTATTATCATTATCAGTGATAGGATTTATATAGTACTTTAAGGTTTGTGAAGCATGGTACAAATATTATCTTTTTTAATTCTCACAACAACCCTGGGAGTTAGGTGCTGTTATTATCCATATTTTACAGATGAGGAAACTGAGACAGTCAAACTGAGATGCTCCTAACTTTGAACTGGCTGTCTACAATGGCCACTGCTTAATTTTGTTTCCGAGAATTCCTAGTTTCCTATGAGGCTAAGCTCAGGTGCTACATCCTAAAGAAAGCTCCCTTCCTCCTGCTGTGAGTGCCGTATCAATTCTGAAATCAACTTATATTTACTTATCTGTATTGATGTTGGACTGCTTTGTTTTTGACTTTGTATCCCTAGCACTTAGCTCAGTACTTTGTATACAGTAATCGTTTAATAAAGGTCTGTTGAATTGTTTGCTGAAGCTAATTTTTAGTTGAAAGTAATTTTTCTCTCTCATTTTTACTTACTGCCACCTGTCTTTCAGATAGAGAATGAAAGTGTTTTAGAATTTTGAAAGCACCTTAGAAAAATGAAGTCTGGCATACAGATTTGACTGATGTGGTAATTGAGAGGTTAAGGACTTATCCAAAGTTAAATAATGAGTGGTAAAACTGGAACTAGAACCCAGATCTTATTCCCTTTGTCACTATTTCCACTATAGCGTAAATTCCCTTTTGTGTGCTTCCCTTTTTTCATCCCTTCTTAAGTATTGATGGATATTCAGTTTTTTCTTTGTGTGCTACAAATAATACGTTTCTTTCAGTAATGTATTATCAATACTTTAAATGAACAATAAGCCAGTAATTTAAATTCTCACTTCCCAAAGAACTAAAGAAACAATTCGCTCTCTATAGAAAACAAAAACAGCTCTTTCTTAGTTAGGACCTAATTAAAAAAATTTCATGGAAGGCAAAACATACCTTTTATGTCATATAATTCTGTGAAACATATGATCATTCCCCTTTCCTCCATTAAAAAAACCCCAATTAAATGTTCTTTTATAAATAAACCATTATAACTTTGTTTTAAAAGCTACTGTCTTTTATGCACTTACTGACATACTGGATAGTGTTAAGGGTGTTCCCCTCCTCCCTTTATCCTGCTATTATAAAAGTTGTAAACTTCTGTAAAAAAATCAAGCCTGTTGGGTTTCCATGAAAGTTCTTTTTTCTTTTTTTTTGCAGGGCAATGAGAGTTAAGTGACTTGCCCAGGGTCACACAGCTAGTAAGTGTCAAGTGTATCAGGCCAGATTTGAAATCAGGTACTCCTGAACCCAGGGCCAGTGTTTTATCCACTTTGCCACCTAGCTGCCCCGAATGTTCTTTTTTCCTGTAATAAACCTGTTTTTCACCTAAGTCTCATGAGTTGTGATTGCCTGTTGACAATAGGCAGCTAGGTGGCACAATAGATCCTAGCTTCTTAAACTGTGGGTTGAGACCCCATAGGGGTCATGTAACTGAATGTGTAGGGGGGTGCCTCAAAAAATCTGGCAACAGTAAAAGGTCATGTATACCAATTTTATATAACCTACATACCTGGAATCACATACAAATTTCTTGGATGAAGAGTGGTCACGACTGGAAAAAGTTTAAGAAGTCCTGCAATTGATAAAGTGCTGGATGTATAGCCAGAAAGGCCTTAGTTCAAATCCTGCTTCAGACACTTACTAACCGTGTTTCTCTGGGCAAATTAACCATGTTGTGTCTCAGTTTCTTCATCTGTAAAATGGGATAATAGCAACTTCTTCACAAATGAACTAAGATATGTTAAAAGTGCTTTGCAGACCATAAAGAGTATATAAAAGTTAGCTATTAGCTATGATCTCTGGGAGCTTGCATCTTTGATCACTTCTATTTTGGTCATTTCTTTTTGTGTGTGTGAGGCAATAGGGGTTAAGTGACTTGCCCAGGGTCACACAGCTAGTAAGTGTGAAGTGTCTGAGGTCGGATTTGAACTCAGGTCCTCCTGAATCTAGGGCCAGTGCCCTATCCACTGAGCCATCTAGCTGCCCCTATTTTGGTCATTTTCAATCTCTCCTTATCCACTGGCTTTACCATTGCTTTGTATAAATATGGTCAGGTATTATATATCATGAAAACAAAAAACAAAATTTTGTGACCTTGCCATGCTTTTAAGCTATCTTCTATCTTTCATCATTTCTGAAGCCAAAAGACTGTTAACACTCATTTCCTCTATTTCTTCGCTTTCTACTCTTTAGCCATTTGAAATCATGTTTCTGCTGTCTTCAAAGTGACAAAGTAAAATTTAGACTCCCTGTTTCCAGAGCCAAGGCCCAGCAAGCAAGCTTCGCCTTGAGCTTAGCAGGACAACAATCCTTTCAATCACCCTCTGGGCTATAGTCACACAATTGACCAGGTCTTCTCTAGTCAAATTAAAACAGTGGACAAAGTCAGAACATCCTGCAGTGAATTAAACTTGTCCAATGCTTGCTGCTCCCTCATTGTTAGGATTACAATTCATTGAGCAGTCACTATAAGTATTGAGATCTCCTCACCACAGGTCTCCCCCAATAGGGGTGGGGCCCCTGCACATGTGTTTACAGCTCCACCTTGCTTGCAAGCCTTTTTCCTCACTTAGAAAATAAACTTTCTTCTCCCCCCCCACTCTTTTAAAAAAAAAAAAGGATTTTATTATTTTCCAGTTACATGTAAGGATAGTTTTCAACATTTGTTTTCATAGGATTTTTAGTTTCAAATTTTTCTTCCATCCTCCCTTCCCTCTCTCCTCCCCAAGATGGAAAGCAATCTGATATAGGTTATATAGATAAAATCATATTAAACATATTTCTGCATTAGTCATGTTGTGAAAGAGGAATCAGAGCACAAGGGAAAAACCTCAAAAAAGAATGAAAAAACAAACAAACCAGCCCAAAAGTAGAAACAGTATGGTTCAATCTGCATTCATAATCCACAGTTCTTTTTTCTGGATGTTGAGAACATTTTCTATCATGAGTTCTGTGAAAATGTTTTGAATCATTGCACTGCTGAGAAGAGCCAAGTCTATCACAGTTGTTCATCACACAATGTTGCTGTTACTGTGTACAATGTTCTCCTGGTTCTGTTCCTCTCAGTCAGCATCAATTCATATAAGTCCTTGCAGGAGAAAATAAACTTTCTCTGTAACTCCTGACACCTGTCTCTGGCCTATTTTGTGCTGGTCATACATAGGTTAGAGACAAGTTCTAGAAAAAGTCCGGTTGACAAAGGTTACCAGCAATCTCTCTCTCTTTTTTTGGTGGGGCAATGAGGGTTAAGTGACTTGCCCAGGGTCCCACAGCTAGTAAGTGTCAAGTGTCTGAGGCCGGATTTAACTCAGGTCCTCCTGAATCCTGTAACGATTAGAATGACGCCATCTGCTGGAGACTTACTGTAGAAAAGTTCCACCCATGAAGCAAAGGTCTTTGAGGGCAAGACCAGGAGTCTTTTCTTTGGCATCAGGAAGTGACGCTAGCTAGTGGGAGGAAGAAGGAAGAGACTGGCACTCAGTCTCGCTCTCTTTCCTGGGGATACTGGTGGAGAAGGCAGCTAGAAATGCGCTCTCCCTTTAATAGATAGGAATCTAGGCCTTTCTTCTCTCTTTACCAAATTCTTATTCTCCTTAATAAACGCTTAAAAGTCTAACTCTTGCTAAAGCTTATAATTTATTGGTGACCACTCATTGGATATTTTAGACAGACTAGCTAGAATTTTAGCCCTTAACAGTCCAGGGCTGGTGCTTTATCCACTGTGCCACCTAGCTGCCCCCACCAGCAATCTCTTTAATGTTAAATCTAATGGATTTTTCTTAGATCCTATTCTTTTTTTTTTTTTTTTTGTGGGGCAATGGGGGTTAAGTGACTTGCCTAGGGTCACACAGCTAGTAAATGTCAAGTGTCTGAGGCCGGATTTGAACTTAGATCCTATTCTTTTAGACATCTCAGCAACTCTTGATTACCAACCACCATCCTGAATACTCTTATCTTTTCTCTGCATTTTTCATGATGCTGTTCTCTTGCTACTATTCTTACTTGTTAAAGAGTTTTTCCCTAGTCTGTCTTAGGTTCTCTTCTGTTTCTATACTCTTGGTGATTTCATTAGCTACCATGGCTTCAATTACTCTTTGGATGTGGACAACTGGTAAAGTTATATACCCAGTTCCAATTTCTCTCCTGAGCTACATCTCTATGTTATTGCTTCCTGGATATCTCCATCTGGATGTCCTGAAGGCATCTCAAACCCAACGTGTCCAAAACAGAACTCATTTATATATTCCCCACCGCCCCAATCCATTTCTCCTCCAAATTTCTGATTCAGTTGATGGATATCACCCACTATCTTTCTAGTGACCTAAAGTTGCAATCTTGGACTCATTAACTCTTTCCTCTCTCAACACCCACGTCTAATGTGCCATCCTGTCTTTGCAACACCTCTCACATCTACCCATTTATCTCTACTTACACAAGTATCTTCCCTAGTTCAGGAATATATCATTCCTGTCTTAGACCATCACAATAGCCTAATGGTATCAGGCTCCCTGTTTTCAGTCTCTCTCCTTTCTAATTCATATTCTACACAGTTGTCACATCAATATTCTTAAATTGTAGGTCACTCTGCTACTCAATTTTCTTGATCTTTATTTTGTCTCTAGATTAAAATACAACTCTTCAGCTTGGGATTTAAAGGCCTCTAAAATCTGGTTGCAACCTAGACTTATACTGTAGGTTCCAGCTTAACTGGCTATGATAATTTTTGGGGGTGTTAGTGTGGTGGGGAGAGGAGAGGAGCTGAAAGAGAAGGGACAAGAGGCTATTTTTGGATCTTCAAAACCATGATACAATGCCAGGATTGTAGAATGTATTCAATAAATCTTTTTTGCTTGATTGGAAAGAAAAAAGTCAAAATTAATATTACCTTTTACCAAAGAGGCTGATTTTCCTTTCAGATGTGGATGTGCCAGGTGTAAGTCTACTTGTATTGAGCTTCCCAAAGGTTGGTCTTTCTTTGCTTTAAGAAAAAAGAAATTACAACTCTATAAAACAAAATGCTCTAGAAATAAATGAAATTTCACTCTTCATTAGGATGCAACCGTTCTTACTTGAGAACACACAATAGACTCTGTCAGAAAGAAATTACGTTGTTCACTTTTTCACTTTTGATATAATTTCAAGTTTTGTCTTTTGGAGGAAACTATTAGTTTTAAAACGACCCAAGTTTTGTTAAGAAAAGTTTTTTGTAACACATAGGTTAAAAAACAACAGACTAAAATAGCTAGAAGTATAGAAGTTCTAAATGGGGAAAACAGTCAGTAAAACTTAAGAATAAATTAAAGCAATCAATAACAAGTGAAGCTTAGTGTGAAGTACCATTTATCCCCAAGTATTTGTATATAAAATACTTGTGAAAAGAAAGTATTTGGAGAAAGATTTTAAGTTTTATATACATACACACATATGCATATATATATTCATTGGTGTTTAGTCAATATTTGTATTGTCTATACTAGTGCTATTATAGAGGCAGGTAAGTAGTACAGTTTATAAGAGCTGGGCCTGGAGTCAGGAAGATGAGAGTTCAAATCTGGCCTCAGACACTTGCTAGCCATGTGATCCTAAGGCAAGTAACTTTGCTTCTGTTTGCCTCAGTTTCCTCAACTGAGGGGATAATAGCACCTGTCTTGCAGGGTTGTTGTAAGGATCAAATGAAATAATTTTCGTAATGGGCTTAGCATAGTGCCTAGCACATAGTAGAGGCTATATAAATGTTTATTTCCTTCCCCTGACTGTAGTTCTTGGTACTTTGAAGCTGTCTACAGACAATATTTTTCCAGAACTTCCAAGTTAAAGAAAAATATTGTCTGTAGACAGCTTCAAAGTACCAAGAACTACAGTCAGGATCAGACTGTATTTTTCTTTAACTTGGAAGTTCTGGATTTTGATTATACCTCCCACAATATTCTTGAGGTTTTTTTCAGTGTGAATTCTATTTTTATTTTGCCTTCTGATTTTAATAGGTCTGAACAATTTTCTTTTATGATTTCTTGGAATATGGTATCCAAGCTCTTTTTTTGATAGTCTGATTATTCTTAGGTTATCACTCATTGACCTATTTTCTAGGTCAGTTGTTTTTTATCAGAGACATTACACTTTCTTTGATTTTTTTCTGGCTTTTGATTTCAATAATTCTTGCTTTTTAACAGAATCATGTATTTAATTTATTCATTCCTCTATTTATTTATTTATTGTTTGTTTGCTTTGCCTTCTGATTTTAATAGGTCTGAACAATTTTCTTTTATGATTTCTTGGAACATGGTATCCAAGCTCTTTTTTTGATAGTCTGAGTATTCTTAGGTTATCACTCATTGACCTATTTTCTAGGTCAGTTGTTTTTTATCAGAGACATTACACTTTCTTTGATTTTTTTCCTGGCTTTTGATTTCAATAATTCTTGCTTTTTAACAGAATCATGTATTTAATTTATTCATTCCTCTATTTATTTATTTATTGTTTGTTTGCTTTGCTGGGCAATGTGGGTTAAGTGACTTGCCCAGGGTCACATAGCTAGTCAGTGTCAAGTGTCTGAGGCTGGATTTGAACTCAGGTCCTCCTGAATCCAGGGCCAGTGCTCTATCCACTGAGCCACCTAGCTGCCCCCTCTATTTATTTTAAGCTAATTCTCAGGGAGTCTTTTACTTTATGCCTCTTGTACTAAACTGTTTATTCTCCTCCCAATTCTATCCTCTAAAGCTGAGGTGTCAAACTGGTAAGTCAAGCAAGAAACCTGCTGGAAACCAGGTTAAAAAATAACCGGGATATGTTTAGCAAAAAAAAAAAAATATATATAATACAACAAGGAGGTTAATTTGTGGTTTTCTAAGTCAATATGCAGACACAGAAATTTGTTTTTATTTGAGTTTGACACCACTGCTCTAGAACTCTCATTTCATTTATAAGATCTTTTTTCAGCTTCTTTCATCTCTTCCAGGAATTCTAATAGATCTTGGAGGCAAGCTATCTGTTGTGAAGTTTAAAATCTAATTGCTATGGTTAAAATCTAATGAGTGTTTGCCTTAAATTAGAAGTATACAGCACCAGTCTTTGGGCATTAAGTATTTATTAAAGTATATTAGGGGTTAGTAAAAAGAACACGTGGAGAAAGAAAGAGCCTAGCTCCCTGTACCTGCTGCTCCTACAGCAACCTCCAACGGAAAGAAAGATCTCCCGTTCCTCTCCAGAGGAAGTTCTCTGCAGGACTGCAAGAGGAGCTGTCCCCCCACACAGCTCCTAGCTTATTGGCTGGTACCACTGATTGACATGACATGTGACTTCCAGATGCTAGTAACATGCTTTCTCCTCAGGGCAGTGATGCCCTGGTTCTCACAATGTCTTTCTCAGCAGGGGGGTGTCGCTCTGAATTTCACACTGTAGTACTGCCCATAAGTGCTGTGCAGTTACTCCCCTGTAGGCTTGTGTTCTAGACATCTGCTCATTCATATTTCAAGTTGTCTTCAGTGGGACATTTTGTCAGGGCTAGGCTCCAACTGGCTGGAAGCTAGGATGGAATGGTAGGCTACATTTGAGCTTGATTCATGTTGTCTGAGATTCTGGCACTGTCCCACCCCTCCAAAGGTACCTGCTTTGCATAAAGTGCTGGTGTGTCCCAGGCTTACCCATATACTTTGGATATAGAGCATTATATCCAAGAGCACTAAGCTCTTTGAGTTTGTCAGGGTTGGTTCTGTTCTAGAGCTGAAAACTTGGAGAGTCTCTAGGTTATGCAGAAGAACCCCTGCCTTTTCCTTAAGAGCTTTGCTAGCCATTCTAGTTTACACTCTGGGGAGATTTCCACCTCTCCCCACACTTCTTCTTCATTAAAGTGTTCTCTTGATTGTACTGGGCCCAACTCACAAAATGGGACATCTAGAAGCCTGAGAAGGGGATCCCCAGCAAAAGAACAAAAATGAGCCAAGCACAGCACTAGCAGGATACCTTGAGGATGTGGGAATTGGGAAACCTACTAGTGCTGTGCTTGCCTCATTCTTGTTCTTTTGCTGGGGATCCTCTTCCTAGGCTTCTGGGGGTCCCCTTCTGTCAACCAAGGTTAGATGACTATTATCTAATCATTATTTGGTCTTTTATACTTTATGCATAACTTACATGGAAACTGGATTGATCTGCTACCTTTTGCTCTACCATCTTGACCAAAGTCCCCTGTTATGCCCATTTTAAAGATGAAGAAATAAATAGGAAAGTGAATTGCTGGAGGTTACACAGGTAGTAAGTAGTCAAAATAACACTCCACACTGAAGGACTATTAGAACAATTGTCATCACTTTTCATCCTACTCTGATTGTCAAATATGTTGATATGAAAAGTGTGCTAAATGAATGCATGCCAATTTATTGCAGACCACATAAAAAAGGTCATCTAACAAATGAATGTAAGGTTGTTTCAAGCTAAGTTTTCTACCTCTGTTGATCATATTTTTATAGGAAAAACAATAAAGAAAAGTGTGATGGGGCAGCTAGGTTGTACAGTGGATAAAGCACTGGCCCTGGATTCAGTAGGACCTGAGTTCAAATCTGCCCTCAGGCACTTGACACTTACTAGCTGTGTGTCCCTGGGCAAATCACTTAACCCTCATTGTCCTGCAAAAAAAAAGTGTAATAAATGCCACTCACCAAAATTCAAGATACCCTCATCCACCTGGTGGCAGCTATAGGAATCATAGGCATGGCACCTAAGAGGACATTTGTAGTTTTTTTTATGAATTACCATCATCTCTTCTACATGAGAGCAAATCCCAGGTCGATCTAAATGACATGGTACAGAATTTTCTGATAAACCATGTCTTAGTTTTTACTTATGTTTAGATGACAACTGAGACAGATGCAACATCTCCTTATGATACCAAATCTAGTTCAGCATTCATTGACCTAAGATCAGGTCAAGTGGTTGGAAGAAGTGAGCAATAGGCAGGCCTTCTAATCCTACAGACCTGCTACTCACCACGATATAATCCCCACTTTCAGAATCTTCCAATTGTACAGTTTTCCTTCCTTCCAGTATTAAGATGTGCAGACACGGATCAATGTCAGTAATACTTACGTTTGTGGAGTATAAAGACCTTGTTTATTGAAGTCCTGTGATCTCAAAGCCTGCATGGACTGGCGGCCAGCAGCACCAGTGGAAACAGAACTGCGCTTCATCCTTGTGAGCTGAGTAAATTAAATTAATATTATTGGGAATGTGGTGGAGGAGGGTACAAAGTAATAAGTATGGAAGCAATTACTAACCTTTAAAAAAATGTAAAGATCACTGCTTTTGTCAATGAGCCTAGACTCTCATGTGTAAAAACCTCTATCTCATTCCTCCCATTACTTCCTTTTATTGAGGCTCTTTTTTTCTTCTTTTTTTTTTTTTTGGTGAGGCAATTGGGTTTAAGTGACTTGCCCAGGGTCACACAGCTAGTACGTGTCAAGTGTGCTTTATCCATTGCACCACCTAGCTGCCCCCAAGGCGGCTAGGTGGCGAAGTGGATAAAGCATTGGCCCTGGATTCAGGAGTACCTGAGTTCAAATTCGGCCTCAGACACTTGACACTTACTAGCTGTGTGACCCTAGGCAAGTCACTTAACCCCCATTACCCTGCCAAAAAACAAACAAACAAAAAAACCAAAAAAAAGTTACTAAGTGCTGTTCATTCCACTTGGGTAATGTCTTCACCCTGATCCCTCCCTTCATTCCTCACTGCTACCAATTTAGTTCTGGTGCTTCTCATTCTGGTTCTGAATTACTGCAACAACCTTTTAACTGCTGATAAGCTTACCCCATTTTGATCTGTTCTTCATACTGCTGCCTTTTGCCTTTCTTAGGAGGAGATTTCAAATATTTTTTTTGGGGGGGTCTAAATTTCTTAGGTAGGCATTTAAAGTGCTTTCCAGTATGGCACCTTTCAAGTCATTTCTCATACTATGTTTCCCCACATACTCTATGTTTGTTTGTGGTTTTTTTGGTGAGGCAATTGGGGTTAAGTGACTTGCCCAGGGTCACACAGCTAGTAAGTGTCAAGTGTCTGAAGCTGGATTTGAACTCAGGTTCTCCTGAATCCAGGGCCGGTGCTCTATCCACTGTGTCACCTAGCTGCCCTCCCCCATACTCTATGTCAATAGACCTTTACCTAAGGTCTACATAGCCGCAGCGGGTCCGTGAACTTGGACGGGGAATAAAATGCCATCTTTATTCCAATGGAATTGGTCTCCTATTACAATGCAATCCTATGTATTTTATTTTTTTGCATTTAAAAACATCATTCTGAGAAGGGGACTGTTGGCTTCATTAGATTGCCAAAGGGGTCCATAACACAAAAAATATTCCTATTCTATGCTCTGGTGAAATTGAAGTCTTTGTAATTTCTAGAACACATTTTGCACATTCTCTTCTTTGCCTTTGCTCATACTTTTTTCTATGCCTTGAATCCTCTTTCTCCTAATTCGGCCTCCTGAAATTCTACCTAAACTTCAAGACTCAGCTTAAATGACACCTCTGGGAAGACTTCCCTGTTGTTCAATTGTGTCTGACTCTTTTTGACTCCATTTGGGGTTTTCTTGGAAAAGCTACTTGGAAAGAGAAATGAGAGCGATGCAGGAGAGTCATGAGAAAAAAGTCAACAGTTTGAAAAGCCAAATGGAAAAGGAGATTAAAAAACTGTGATGAAAATAACTGCCTAAGAATTAGGACTGAACAAATGGAAGCTAGTGACCTTATGAGAAACCAAGACACAGTAAAGCATATCCAAATGAATGAAAAAAATAGAGGGCAATATGAAATATCTCCTTGGAAAAACAGCTGACCTGAAAAATAAATCTAGGAGAGATAATTTGAAAAGCTACTAGAGTGGTTTGCTATTTCCTTGTCCAGCTCATTTTACAGATGAAGAAATGGAGACAAACAGGGTTAAGTGACTTGTCCAGGGTCACACTACCTAGTGTCTGAGGCTAGATTTGGCTTTAGGTCTTCCTGACTCTAGGCCCAGTGCTCTATCCACTGCCTTAATTAACTTTAAACCTCTGTACTCTAATTGTCTTTTTATGTCCAGAATTGTTACAGCATTTTATAACTTTTTTTTTCAGGGCAATGAGGGTTAAATGACTTGCCTAGGGTCACACAGCTAGTAAGTGTCAAGTGTCTGAGGCTGGATTTGAACTCAGGTCCTCCTGAATTCAGGGCCAGTGCTTTATCTACTGTGCCACCTAGCCCTCTAACTTCCAGAAGAGCTCATTCTACTTCAGATAGTTTATTAAGAGTTTTTTAAACTTTAAATATTTTTTAAAAATTCTTCCCAATTACATGTAAAAATAATTTTAACATTCTTTTTTTCAAATTTTGAGTTCCAAATTCTTTCCTTCCCTCTTCTCCCTCCCTCATTGAGAAGGCAAGCAATTTGAAAGAGTTTTATTTGAAAACAATGATAACCTTGAAGGTCCCTATTACCGATTGTTTCTACCTCATTTCCTCATGTGTAAAGTTCCTGCGATGTAAACCATCTCTAATTCAACAGATTAATCCTGGGCATCAGATGTGGGATTCAAATCCAGGTTTTCCTGACTTTTTGAGTGGCATTTAAAGTCCCTCACAATTTGGCTTTATTACACATTATTCTATGGACTAATTATACATTTCTCTCCCTTATACATTCTTCTTTCCAGAAAAACTAACATGCTTATTGTATATAACATTCTATCTTCCTGTTTTTGTTCCCTTTTCCTAGGTTGTCTCCTCATTTCTGTTAGAGGCCTGGAATGTACTTTCTGAAGTTCACCTTAAATGTCACAGGATTCCCCAGATAGAAGTGTTCCCTTCTTTCAATTTACCTAATTTTTTTTTTTAATGGCAGTTGGATGGTGCTGTAGTTAGAAGGCTGGACATAACTTCAGGAAGACCTGAGTTCAAATTTGGATTCACTCATTTACCAGCTGAGTGATCCTTATCCTTACCCATTGCTTCAGATTTCTCATCTGCAAAATGGGGATAACAACAGTACCTACCTCCCAAGGTTGATGGGATGAGATATTTGTTAAGAATTTTGCAAACTTTAAAGGGCTACAGAAAAACTAGCTATCATTTTTATTGTTATCTTTTTTTTTTTTTTGTGGGGCAGTGGGGGTTAAGTGACTTGCCCAAGGTCACACAGTTAGTAAGTATCAAGTGTCTGAGGCCGGACTTGAACTCAGGAACTCCTGAATCCAGGGCCGGTGCTTTATCCACTGTGCCACCTAGCTGCCCCCTATCATTTTTATTAACATGGAGTTTATCAAAATAGAATGTAAGGTCCCTCAGGGTAAGCACTCTCATTTGTCTCTGTATCTCCAATGCCTAGGACCTAGTAAGGGTTTAAGAAATGATTGTTGAATGAACACATGATAAGTTCAGCACTCTATCCACGACACAATTCTGTGTCCCAATGTCTAGTGATAGCTGACCATTAAACTTCCTTTGCCAGCGTCATCACTTCTCATGGGGTCTCCTGCAATAACCTCCTAATTGGTCGAAGTGTCTCAACTATGTTCCCACTCCAATATATCCTTACACAGTAGCTAAAAAGATTTTTTTGAAGTACAAATCTGACCATGTTACTCCACTACTTAATAAATTCTAGTGGCTCCCCACTGTCTCTGGTATAAAATACAGATTCTTGTTTGGTATTTAAAGCTCTTCCCAACATGTCTTCAATTTATCTTTACTACTTTTACACATTACTCCTATTCACTTACACATTAGTTATATTAAACTGGCCTTCTTGTTCTTCCTTACACATAATACTCCATCTCTTTTCTCAGTGCCTCAGCATTGGTCATGCCCCTATGCCTGGGACGAATTCCATTCTCATCTTAACTCTCAGACTCCATCTCTTCCAAAGTGTCACCATCTACATGAAACCTTTCCTGATGCCTTCCAATTGCTAATGCTTTTACCACAAAATCAACTTGCAGTTTGTATCTAGTTATATTTGTTCTCACTGTCTTCTTCACTTAAACAATAAACTCAGGGAGCAGCGACAGTTTTGATGGTGCCTTTGTGTCCCTAGGACACAATAAAATGCTTGATAATTGATTAGTATTAGTAATGTTCACTTAAGCATTAGATGAATAAAGCAAAAATAACGATAGACTTCTTCTAGTCTCCAGTTCTTAAAGGACTTTGTCCATCACCCTGGTAACAATTGTATCCCAGCCTCCAGTTTCTACCAAGCTAATTCTCTTTTCTCACTTACTGTCCTGTGTTTGGTGAGAGCCATAGAGCTTTGCAACAGAGCTAGAAGAAACAATGGAGATCAATCACTTCGTGAAGACTCATCATGTATGGCATAGAATAGGAAGCTGCGACTCAGGCAGGTGAAGCTCAAACAGGTAATAAGTGGACCCACATCACCTCTGGTTGCAGAATGCAATGCCTTTCTACTCCACCTGTGACAAAAAGCATCCCTTCCCATCTCTTAGACCCCATCTGCAATCCATCCTTCACTCAGCTGTCTAACTGACTTAAGCGCAGTTCTGACCCTATGGCTCCCCTACTCAATACATTCCAATGTCTCCCTATTGCCTTCAGTATCAAATTTAAAATCTGCTTGCCTTTTTTTTTTTTTTTTTTTTTTAGTGAGGCAACTGGGGTTAAGTGACTTGCCCAGGGTCACACAGCTAGTAAGTGTTAAGTGTCTGAGGTCGGATTTGAACTCAGGTACTACTGACTCCAGGGCCGGTGCTCTATCCACCGCGCCACCTAGCTGCCCCAAAATCTGCTTGTCTTTTAAGCTCTTCATCACGGGGAACATTCCTACCTTTCCAGTCTTCTTACACCTTAAGACAGGCACCGGGGCTCGGAACGAGGAGGGTAGGGGGCAAGGAGATGGGACCAAGGGCCGCTAAAAGCCAGGACCCAAGCAAGGCGTCAGTGCCGCGCTTATCCGCTTCGAATTTTAAAAATCACCGCGGCATCTTTCGTCATCACGTTGCGACGTGCGCGCTATCTGTGCGTGCGTTCTCCTCCCACTCTAACTTCAAGTCCTAAAGGGCGCGCTCGCCTGGTCTCCGTCGCGCTTTACCTACCCGTGCACCGCGCGCCGCGAGACGATTCCCCCTCTGCCACGCCTACCGCGGCGCGGATCTATGAGATACCTATGGAGAGTCTGAGAAGGCCCCGGAAATGCCCTGTCCATCCGTACAGCAACATGGCTGCGCCCATCCTTAAAGGAGGAGAAAGAAACCTGTCGTCTCTGCTGTGAACGGGGCGTTTGATTTTTAATTCAACTCCATTGTACGGTGATGCAGATTTCCGGAGAGAATTTAGAGGAGGATTATCGCTTGTTCTGGTGGGAGGAAAGAACCGGAGGTCCGATGGGTGTATGCATGGTAGCACTCATGGTGACTTGAGGTTTATAGTTGGTGCCAATTCTCCTGTCTAACGGGTGACACACGTGTGTGTGTGTGTGTGTGTGTGTGTGGCCAGGGTGTTTTGGGTGACAGGTAATTTACACGCTAAAGGAGAAAGAGGAGTGGGCCAGAGGCAGATTGCTGCATGACTCCTGTACTTTCAGAGGCCCCAGGCCCCCTAGTGTGCGCTTTCGTTACTGTCTTCCCCCCTGCACCCCCTCCAACCCTGGAGCACTCGAGATGTTAGCATGTTCCACCCGAGATTCCTCCTAGCGTGGGAAGAGAAGCAGGGGTGATGCAAATGCAAAGAATCTTGGATTTGTGATTATAGGAGCCTATGTTTAGGACTAGCCTTATTTTACACATGAGGGAGGATCATTTGGTCAGTCAGTCGATAAACATTTATTAAGCACCTGCTATGTGCCAGACATTGTTCTAAGAGCTCGGGACCCCAAAATGTAAGGACAGTTCCTGCTCTCAAGGAGCTCATAATCTAATAGGGGAGATTGTGCAAAGGGCTGTGAACAAACAAGATACAAGATACAAGATAAACTTGAAATAATCAAAAGAGGGTAGGGCGCTAACATTTAGAGGAATCAGGAAAGGTGCTATTTTTATCATTTTTGACAATCTAGTTGGTGTGAGGTGGAACCTCTGAGTTGTTTTATTTTGCATGTCTCTAATTATTAGTGATTTAGAGCCTTCATTCTATGGCTATAGATTGAATTTCTACTCTTGAAAACTGCTTGTTTATATATTTTTTAACCATTTGTCAATTGGGAAAGGATTCTTATAAATTTGAATTAGTTCCTAATATATCTTTGAAATGAGACCTTTATCAAAGATTTTTCCCCCAGTACCTCTTTTTCTTCTAGTTGTAATTTCATTGGCTTTGTTTGTGCAAAAACTTTTAAATTTTGTGTCATCAAAATTATCCTTTTTATCTTTTGCTAATCTCTCCATCCCTTGTTTAGTCCTTCCTTTATCCATAGGTCTGAAAGGTAATTTCTTCCTTGTTCCTCTAATTTGTTTATGATATAACCATTTAAAAAAAATCTAGGTTATTTATCTTGGAGCTTACTTAGGTATATTGTATGTGCTTATCTGAGTATAGTGTGAAGTTCAGTAAGCATTTGGAAAGTGTTTACAATGTGCTAGGCATTATGCTAAGTGCTGGAGATATAACAAGGGAAAGGAAAAGAAGAGAATAAGTTTTTTTTTTTGTGTGTGAGGCAATTGGGGTTAAGTGACTTGCCCAGGGTCACACAGCTAGCAAGTGGTAAGTGTCTGGGGCTGGATTTGAACTCAGGTACTCCTGAATCCAGGGCTGGTGCTTTATCCATTGCGCCATCTAGCTGCCCCAAGAATAAGTTTTTATAGCGTGCCTACTATATGCCAGGCACTTAAAAAAAAACATTATCTCATTTGATTCTTACAACAGCCCTATGAAGTAGGTGCTATTATTATCTTTATTTTACAGTTGAAGAAACTGAGGCAGTGACTTGCCCAGGATAACATAGCTAGTAAGTATCCAAGGCTGTATTTGAACTCGGGTCTTCCTGATTCCAGGGCAGAGCTCTATTCATTGTCACCCAGCAAAAATTTCATCCTTAACCTGAAGGAGTAACTCCCATTCTGATGAGGGAGACAACATGTAAAAAACTATTAGATGCAAATCTAGTAAAGTTAAATGTAGGAAAGGTTCATTTCAGGGTAGAAATGTTATGATTCTAAAAATAGTCGCTTAGAATGATAGAATCTCAGAGTTGATAGGGACCTCAGAGGTCATCTTATCTAACCCATAACTGAGAATCTCCTCTGTGATAATCCTTAACAAGTGTTCATCTAGTCTCCACTGCTTGAAGACCTCTAGCCAGGGACTGTCTCCTGAAGCAGCTCATTCCATTTTTGGATAGTTCTAATTGTTATTTTCCTTTCTATTGAGTCTGAATCTGCTTCTCTGCAACTTCAACCCATCATTCCTATTTCTGTCTTCTGGGGCCAGTGAGAATTAGTCCTAATTCCTCTTCTAGTTCATATGCTTCATCTTCTTAGACAGTTATCATGGTCCACCTAGGTCTTGAGTCTTGAGAAAGGGCCATCAAATTTGGCAATTAAGAGATCATTGGTGGGGCAGCTAGGTGGTGAAGTGGATAAAGCACCAGCCCTGGATTTAGGAGGACCTGAGTTCAAATCCGACCTCAGACACTTGACACTTACTATTTGTGTGACCCTGGGCAAGTCACTTAACCCCAATTGCCTCATTAAAAAAAAATTAAAAAAAAAAGAGATCATTGGAAATTTTGAAGACAGCAGTTTTAGTTGAGTCAAGAGTCAAGGATAATGAGAACCTAGGAGACTAGAAGGTGATGGTGGAAAAAAAATTAGGGCTGAAGCGGGATGGAAATAGGGATATTCGAAAGAAGGGTGTTTTTTTAAATTTGTAATGAGATGTGTGATGCATATTACAGCCTATTCATGTCTGTTCATCCAGAAAGAGAGAGAGAGAGAGAGAGAGAGAGAGAGAGAGAGGAGAGAGGAGAGAGAGAGAGAATGTGTGTAAGGGGATTTACTCACCAACCACTTCCCAAAAGCACACACCCACCTCCTGCCAAGAGGATGATGACTCTCTGGTGAAATGATCTGAGGGCAGTGTGAGGTTGGGGGTTGGGGGGTGTGTGAAATTTTGCTTGTGTAGCTGTTCAAAGGGTCTGGGTCAAGTTTGGTTATAACCATCTGGAAGGGCCGATGATGGGTTTGAGGGAAGCCACAAGAAGCTCTTAGTGGGGGAGGGTAGAATAGGGGAATGTCAACTGGCAATGGCTAAATGGGATAGGTTGGTGGTGTTGGAGAAAAAGTCTACAACTGGCTGCCTTTGGGAAGGGTGGGGCTGTGACCCATATCTCTCTGCTTTTGATTTAAGACCTATCCTTGGGTTTAGGTCTCAGCCTCCCGGGAAGTTGTGGTGGTCTCCACTTTGGAGATAGCTACCTTAATCTAACTGTTAGTAACTATGTCAAAGAAGAAAATGAGAGCAAGAGAAAGGGACATTTAAGAGAGATACTATGAAACAAGGTAGATTAATGTAAAATTATGTATTTAGAAGACTCAGCTAACACTGTATAGAGTCCATCAGTGTCTAATCAAGTGAGTAGTTAAGAGTTTGAAACAGAAATGTACTAGGTCCAAATCACCGATTGCTAATTCAATATGGTTAAATTAATGAAATTAAACTTGAAAAGAAAAAGCATTAAAAAAAGAAGGAAATAAGATCAGTCTGGTATCTTCATAAGGCCAAAGCAACTTTTTGTAATCATTATTTACTTTTCTTTAAAAAAAAACAGATAAAGGGGCAGCTAGGTGGCGCAGTGGATAAAGCACCGGCCCTGGATTCAGGAGTACCTGAGTTCAAATCCAGCCTTAGACACTTGACACTTACTAGCTGTGTGACCCTGGGCAAGTCACTTAACCCCCATTGCCCCACAAAAAACAAAAACAAAAACAGATAGCTTTTGTTTTTTACTCACTTTTATTTATGAATATGCCCCATCCCACTCCCCTACATATGAGCCATTCCTTATAAAAGAATGAAAATGTAAGAGAAGTGCTTCTTTTTCTGGAATAGGGATTCTTACCCGCCCCCCTTTTGTGTATCATGGTCCTCTTTAACTCTCTGATGGAGCCTATGGACCTCTACTTAGAATAATGTTTTCAAATGAATAAAATGAAATAGATTACAAAGCAAACCAATTACATTGAGATAGTTATTAAAATACTCAAAAAAGACCTTAGGTTGAGAATCTCTGTTCTAGGCCAGGGTTTCTTAAACTTTTTCCACTTGTGACCCTTTTTTTTTTTTTTAAGTGAGGCAATTGGGGTTAAATGACTTGCCCAGGGTCACACAGCTAGTAAGTGTTAAGTGTCTGAGGCCGGATTTGAACCCAGGTACTCCTGACTCCAGGGCCGGTGGTCTATCCACTGTGCCACCTAGCTGTCCCACACTTGTGACCCTTTTTAACTGGAGAATTTTTTTTTTTTTGCGGGAGAAATTTTTGTTTTGTTTTGTTTTTGTTTTGGGGGGGCAATGGGGGTTAAGTGACTTGCCCAGGGTCACACAGCTATAAAGTGTCAAGTGTCTGAGGTCGCATTTGAACTCAGGTCCTCCTGAATCCAGGGTCAGTGCTTTATCCACTGCACCACCTAGCCGCCCCTGGGAGAAATTAAAAAAAAATTTTTTTATTATTTTCCAGTTACATATTACACACAAGGATAGTTTTCAGCATTTTTTTTTTCTACTGGATTTTTGGTTCCAAATTTTTTTTCTCCCCTCCTCCCCTTCCCTACTGGAGAAATTTTTATGTGACCCTGGGTATATAGGTATATAAATAAGTATACAAAATTAAACATTTACTGCCAAATTTTTGAGACCCCATATGGGGTCTAAGCTCATGAAACATATGTCCAAGTATATGAAGCCTAGAAGCTTTGTTCTAGACTGCTATTAACCATACCTTTAATAAATTCTGCAATTTTTCAAGGATTCAAAGTTAAGCTCATTGACTTATGGTTAAGAATCAACTTTTCCTTTTTAAAAAAATCCTTATAAAATCAACATCTGTAAATCCAATTCTAGTCACCATGGACACTTGTACAACTCAAACTGCCTTTCTTTTTTGAGGGGAAAAATGATGCTAAACACTTAACTGATGTGAAAGAAAACTTTGTACTTTGTATCTATACAAATCTGCTGGAAACAATTTTATTAATTTAGATTAAACTGCTTCTTAACATTTCTCCTTAGAGGTCCAAAGATGGACAGAGTCAATACATACTTAAAAAATAATTATCATAAAAGTATTTTATTATTTTCTAGTTGCATGTGGAGATAGTTTTCAACATTTGTTTGTTTTTTTCTTTTTTTGGGGGGTGAGGCAATTGGGGTTAGGTGACTTGCCCAGGGTCACACAGCTAGTAAGTATCAAGTGTCTGAGGCTGGATTTGAACTCATGTCCTCCTGAATCCAGGTCTGGTGCTCTATCTACTGTGCCACTTAGCTGCCCCCAACATTTTTTTTTTTAATTTTTTTTTTTTTTAGTGAGGCAATTGGGGTTAAGTGACTTGCCCAGGGTCACACAGCTAGTAAGTGTTAAGTGTCTGAGGCCAGATTTGAACTCAGGTACTCCTGACTCCAGGGCCGGTGCTCTATCCACTGTGCCACCTAGCCGCCCCAACATTTGTTTTTATAAGATTTCTAGTTCCAAATTTTTTTCTCTCTTTCCCTTCCCTCCCCTCTCCCCAAGACAGAAAGCAATCTGATATAGGCTATATATGTTCATCACATTAAACATATTTCTGCATTAATCATATTGTGTAAATAGCAATTGTTTCTGTTCTGGCTAGAAAGCCTGAGGGTCTTCTCCCAGATTGATTCTTTCTTTTTTTTTTTTTTGCTGGGCAATGGGGGTTAAGTGACTTGCCCAGGGTCACACAGCTAGTAGGTGTCAAGTATCTGAGGTCAGATTTGAACTCAGGCCCTCCTGAATCCAGGGCTGGTGCTCTATCCACTGTGCCACCTAGCTGCCCCCATTAGTCATATTGTGAAAGAAGAATCAGAACAAAAGGGAAAAACCTCAAAAAAGAAAAAACAAACCAAAAATAGTGGAAACAGTGTGGTTCAATCTACATCTAGATTCCACAGTTCTTTTTTCTGGATTTTCCATCATGAGGCCTTTGGGATTATTTTGGACCATTGTATTGCTTGAGAAGAGTTAAGTCTATCATAGTTGATCATCACACAATGTTGTTGATACTGTGTATAGTGTTCTTCTGGTTTAGCTCATCTCATTCAGCATCAGTTTCATGTAATTCCTTCCAGGTTTTTCTGAAATCTGCCTGCTCGTGGTTTCTTACAGTACAATAATATTCCATTACATTAATACATACTTTTGAAAGTGTCTCTACTCTAATACAAGCCATTTTGGAGTTGCAATTTGGGTGAGTTGGTCAGCCTGATTGCTTTTTTCCCTGGGTTCCTGTATTGTCCTCTGTCTTCTAGGATTAGATTCCCTACTAACTTTACTGACACACCCCGCCCCCTGCCCCAGTCTGTGAAGGATATCTTTTCTCCTTCCCAGATCAAAAGAAGAATCCCAAAGAAGGGAAGTGATTAACTGGGAAGAGAAATTTTTGTATCATTTTTTTCAAGGCTTCTTTATATGGCTTCACAATTGTACTCTACTTTACCTTTACCACATGGTCACTGGAAATCAAAGATGAGGTGACTTCCCAGTAGAATGGGAGGTAGCATGATAGAGTGGGAAGCACTGTTCTTAAAGTCATAAGACTTGAGTTTGAGTTTTGGCTCTGATATTTACTAGCTGTTGGATCCTGGGCAAGAGTGTGCGTGTGTGTGTGTGTGTGTGTGTGTGTGTGTGTGTGTGTTTTTGCAGGCAATGGGGGTTAAGTGACTTGCCCAGGGTCACACAGCTAGCAAGTGTCAAGTGTCTGAGGCCAGATTTGAACTCAGGTCCTCCTGAATCCAGGGCTGGTGCTTTATCCACTGAACCACCTAGCTGCCCACTGGGCAAGTTTTTTAACCTTTCTCAATTAATAAAATTATTTAATTTTTAAAATAAAATTTTATTTTACTTTCAGATCTGAATTTTCTCTGGTCCTCCTCCATGCATTGAGGAAAGCAAGAAAAATAATATCTATTATGAATGTGTGTATCCTGCATTAGTCATGTCCAAAAAAAGAAAAAAAAGGAATGAAGCAAAAAAAAAAATGTTTCAGTCTGTATTCTGAGTCCATCAACTTTCTGTCTGCAGGTGAATGGCATAGTCACTTGGAATTGTGGTTGGTCATTGTGTTGATTAGATGATTATCAACTTTCTCATCTATAAAGTGAGTATAATAATACTTTTACTATATGCTTTATAAGATGTTGAAGAAAGGACTTTGTAAACATTAAAGTACCATAACAATAGGGAACGCATTAATATTTTGTTTGGAAATAGGTTTGTCTTTTGGGATCCAGGGGTGGGGATTGAAATGATGAAGAGAGATGAAGAAAATGAAAGTCTCAGATGGATATCTATGTAGCCGCTAAAAGGAGGTTTTAAACAACCTTATATAGAGTATGACTGAAAAAACTTAGAATTAGTGAGTTCATAGGAAACTCTGGTATCAGCAGGATAGAGTTTATAAGCAGTAACTTGAAAGTTTTCCTCAGAATTTGCCACATGTAATACAGTTGAATTTCAAATTTTCTTTTGGGTAGAGAGATCATTTCTATATTTTCTTATTAAATTCTTTCATGTAAACTGATTTTATATTTTTATTGAAATTTAGGAACACTATATTTTGATCTGAAAAATTATTTTTCAACTTTAGCTTCTCACTTCTAAAAGCCTTTCATAAGAAGAGACTATGTCTGTTGTGCACCAGCTGTCATGTGGATGGCTAGTGGATCATCTTGCCTTCATCAATAACATTGATTACCAACTTTGCCAGCACCATGAGCCAACTTCCAGTAATGCTTTACCCATCTCATCTCCTCACTGTGGTTCTTTTAATGTAACTTCTACATCTTCTGTTGAATTGTCTGCTACATCGATGACCTTTGAACCTGCCACAAAACCAGGGACTGATGAAAGAGAAAAGAATAAAGCATCAATGCAAAAATATACATTTCGAGCTGAACTGTTTCATGTTACTAAACCCCATGTGACAACAGCTGATTGCACAGCATTCCAGCAAAGAAATAAAATAGAGGTTCAAAAGGATGGCAGTGTCAACCATGAGAAGCAAGAATGTGTTAAAGACCAAGATTCTGTTTCTGCTGTTAGGAAGGTATGAAGTCTTCTAAGAAAATGTATTGTTTATACGTTGAATAATTTACCATTCAAACAGCTCACATAATTTCTTTTCACTCTCAGGAATACATAATCAAGAGAGAACAAAAGATGCTAAAATGAGAAGTAGAGGAGTACTATGTAGAGGCCTGAAGTAAAGTCAGATGACCATTGTTTAACTCAAAAGCATCAAACAAATTTGGTACAGACTCAGAAAAGTTTTCCTTCTTGATGAATTCAAATCTCAAAGGCTCAGAAGTCTAACATTTTTGTGAAGTTAGGAATAATAGAAGTAGAAGACTAATTAAAATGAATTGCACTGAATAACATGAAAGTCATATGTACAGTCAATCTTCAGTAACTCCTTGAGACAGCAGTATAATAAAGGAGCATGATAGTAACTCAATAATCAATATGTAAATCTTTGAAGATTGAGAAAAGTTCACCTCAAAACCATAAAGGTTATTATTGTCCTAGTTTTATAGAAAAAAACCTAAAGATCATCTTGCAGGTTGATGTATATACTACTAGTAGAAATCTTATCTCCTGACTCTGAATCTAATATATTGCCTCATAGGCTATATTCCTGCTTTATATGTTGAATAGATTAATTTTTCTATATCTTAGGAAATATTATAGCATGAGGTGATATAAACTGACTTTTATTAATAAGTTCTATCAGGACCTACCTTACTAATAAGGAAAAATAGATGTACTAATAATAACAACAATACTATTACCACTAATGAATATAAAATTGGTTTGCTTGTCTATATTATCAAATATAATTCATATTTCCATCAAGGTAATGTCAGTTAGAATGGCTAACTAGAATATTTTAGTGATATCTAGTATGATTAGTACATTGGATTTTATTAGTTTAGATAATTTTCATGTAACTGTTAGACCAACAAATAAGGCCATATGAAGCTCAAACTTCTCTTAGTATTGTTACTGTGAAATTAAGTCTAGATATTTCATTGGCTGGAAAAAAAGGAAGTTCAGTATAATTAAACTATATATGTTAATTCACAAGAACAATTTGTGTTTCTTATAGTGCAGAGTCCACTCTGCTTTGTGTACTTCTGTTTCCGATACTGGTAAAATAAATAGACTTATTGATCATTGCATTTTGTTATGTACAACTTCTTTTAATTATACTTGGTGTCAGCAGGTGACACATTGGTACCTGTTGTGATATGTGCTGTTGATTTTTATTCATTAATTTACTGTTTGGGGACAGCTTACCTTAGTCCAAAGTCTTGCCTTGTTTAGCCTAAGCATACAGTTATCACCCAGTTTAGGACTAAATATAAAATTAAAAAAAGGAAATGTGACAAAAGAAATTGATTATACATTTTTACCAAGATCATCCTGATACATTAGCTTAATTTTTTCTTGTGTTTGTTTTCTTTTTAGAAAGGCAAAAGATTCTATTGCATTCAATCAAGTGAATTGGATGCTCTGGAATACCATACAAAAAGTAGTTTCAAATATTTATTGGTCATAATGGAAACTTTATGCAAAATAGAATAGGCCAACAAATAGCATAAATATTTATTCTTCCAAAGTCAAAGATTTTGTAATAAAATATGGGAAAAATGCCAAATGAATAATCATAACAAATAATGTAGTTATAATTTCTTTGATTTTTGTACTGTAGACAGTATTGTATACAATGTCAAATGAATTTAAGTAACTGATTCTTAATAATAATGTGAATGCTGCAATTACAAAACATGTCATGATTATGGAAATTTGCCATAAAAGGAAAAAATGGGACATAGTTATAGTAAGGGGAAGGTGCTCCCCTAATTATGTATTACAAAGAAGAGTCATGTAGGCAGTCATGTATTGACAGGATGTCGCAGCCAGGCTCATAATTAACCAGATGGAAATAGAGCCAAGAGGGTCCTACCTTAGACTTCCCAGGTTTTCCCCTCTCTTCCTCCAGTATTCCCCATGGACAGATATCCACTGGTAGTTCACAGATGCCATTGCCCACTGGACTGCTGGCATTATAGAGCTTTGGTGCAATGACATTTTCTGATGGTCATATGTGGAATAAGACTCATAATAATATCAATTATAGTCCTCACAAGATTTAACTTTAAACAGCAGAGTTTCATTAGTCATAGATTAGGGCTGGATTAAGTTGTTACTCTCATGTTGTTGAGAATATAAGTATTGTATTGTTTATTGTTTTAGTCGTTTCAATTGTCTGACTCTTTGTGACTCCATTTAGGGTTTTCTCTGCAAAGATGCTGGAGTAGTTTGCCGTTTTGTTCTTAGCTCATTTTATAGATGAGGAAACTGAGGCAAACAGGGTTAAGTGACTTGACCAGGGTCACACAGCTAGTAAGTGTCTGAGGCCAGATTTGAACTCAGGAAGATGAGTCTTCCTGATTCCCAACCTGGCACACTAGCCACCTAATTGCCCAACTCTCTATAACTTTCTCTCTCTTTTTTTTTTTTTTGGGTGGGGCTATGAGGGTTAAGTGACTTGCCCAGGTTCACACAGCTAGTAAATGTCAAGTGTCTCAGGCTGGATTTGAACTCAGGTCCTCCTGAATCCAGGGCTGGTGCTTTATCCACTGAGCTACCTAGCTTCCCCTCTATAACTCTCAAATTACCCAAAAAGCCTGTCCTCCCCACCCTCTTACTTGCTCCTCTGGTCACAGGAGACAGCTTTAAGTTTCCATTCCACTCCTCTCCCCCACCCTTGAACTCAGGGAATGTCCAGGTGCCAAATCTTATTACTCTAGTTTTATTTCTATATGTATGCCCCAACCCCCGCAAAAATCAGGATCTATTTTTATATGTATGTATATTTAAAAAAGCACATGAAGTTTCCCACATCCTTCTTATTTCTACCAGTATTCAAAAGGTACATCGATTTTAATCTAAACATTTACAATAGAAAAAGTATAGATGGAATCTAAATGCTGTAGAAATCACATCACTGTAAAAGTCAGTTTCCTTAACATATTTTTATTATTCCCTTTTAGGTCAGGGGACTGATTTTGGGAGGGTGCTACACAATTAGTCCAAGAAGGCCTGAAAGATTGGTTTTCTTTACGCATTTTTCAGAAAAACTGGACAATTGGTAACATGACCACTACTGTGGACTTGATAGCTGTGGGGTTTGGCTGAACTATGTGACATGGCTAAACAGTTTCCTTTAGTGAATGAAAATGAACTTGATACAGTACAGTCGATAGATGCAGATGTATCTAATCAGAACAGGATGTATTTTCACGAATTACCCAAAACAGCTCAGACTTTACAAAGATGATTATTCTAATGGGACCAGAAATACCTGTTGGCCACCAAAAAGCAGCTTCCTCTTGTCTGATCTTTCTTGTATGCAGCCACTTCTGAATTGTAAGTACATGGATGTCTTTTTGGAAGGGATATCTCCTTTATTTTGTGAGAGAATACAATAGTTCACAAGTTGAATTACAGACTTTCAAGTGGTCTACTTTGCTTAAGATTGAATAAAGTTCAACATTTGTGAAGAAGTGGACCAGGTAGAAACCTGAATATTTTAGTAGTTTTTAGGAGATAGTTTATTTTGGACAAGGGAACAAAAACTTTAAAGGTATAATATCTCCCATAAAATTCATATAAATGATCATAAACAAATGACTTTACTAAACTTGGTTTATAACAGAAATATTTTCAGTATTAATTATTTGCTAAGCCAATAATCACCTTTCACATAACTTCTGAATTTTTTGTATTTTCTTTTTTCCTCTTTTTTATTGGGGGGGGGGTGGCAATTGGGATTAAATGATTTGCCTAGGGTCACACAGCTAGTAAGTGTCTCGGTTCAAATTTGAACCCAAGTCCTCCTGACTCCAGGGTCAGTGTTCTATCCACTGTGCCATCTAGCTGCCCCTTATTTTCTTTTTTTAAATAAAAAAATTGTCATTTATTTCTCCCCCCCCACGTTTTCCACTCCTGCTGGAAAAAAACCAACACAACAAAAAACCAACAAAAAACCTCCCAAACCCTTGGAACACATGAATAGACAAGCAAAACACATTTTTATATTGGTCATATCCAAAAATGTATCTCATTTAATCCATTACCTCTCTATTAAGAAGTGGATTGCATTTTATCATTGGTTCTCTGGAATCATGGCTAATCAGAGTTTGTAAGTATTTCAAAATTTTACAATGTTGATGTAACTTGTAAATTAATGATTAAGCGGTTGCTTTGAACTTCTTGAGATGTTTCTGCATAGAGCAAAGAATCTGAATTTTAAACACCACTGTTTGAAAGTGCTAGGTTTAGGAGCCAGCTGGAACTGAGTATATACATATTTATTTTTTCATTTGGCCATTTTAGAGATAAAATTTTAAGTTATAAAGCACTTAGCACTTAGCCAAGTAATTAAAAACCTTTTAAAAAATGCCTATTGGCAGTCTGATGTGCACTTAATAATGTTATAAAGTCTGAGAATTAAATTACGAAGGTAATTTACTACACATTTTAAATTGAAGTGACTATGCTATAACACTAGCGCTGAAACTAATGGGCCATCTCGAAACCAGGAAGAAAGTAGACCCTGGTCTGATTCACAGGGTTATCAGTAGCAAAAAGAAAAAAATAAAAACAACAAAACCAAAAACGTTAGCAAAGGAATATTTTTCTTCTCCCTTATTTTCAGTTCAGCTAAAAGGGAAATTACTATAACATCTCAGAGAGGCATAACTATATAAAGTAACTGTAGGCTTTTTAGATAAATTGTTCTTATTCTAGTTTATTGGATTAAGGTGCTATAATACCTTTTCTGTTATATTTGTGTCTTGTTGAATATGCTTCAGTTTGAGGATGACATTTGGCTTTTATGTTTAATAATCTGTGATTACCACACAGGAACTTTCTCCTAAAGTTGTCCTTTTTGGCTTGCAGATGGGAAAAAAATATGATGTAATTGTGATAGATCCACCATGGCAGAACAAATCTGTTAAAAGAAGCAAAAGGTATATTGTACAAATTTATTTATCAGATTTACTGTTAAGAGCATTCCAAACCTTTAAAAAAAAGTTAGTTATTATTTATGAATAGTAGTGAATAGATTTTCAAACGTTTAGTGTTTGTGCTTTTAAGACTGGGGCATTTTTTTTGTACTTTGAATTGTGCAATTTCATCAGAATGGATACTCCTTCAAAGGATACAGATCAGAATCCCTCCATATATCTGCTCATCGTATGTGATTCTCACTTATGCATTTTCATATTTTCTTCATATGAAGATCTAGCCAAAGTACCAGAGTTCTTTTCATTCTTTTGATATCTCTGGGTTACTAGTTTGCCATCAGATTTTCTATTTTTCTTTTCATTCTCATTACAGTAATCAGCCTGTGTCCTTTTCCAGTATAGTCATCCTCCAAAATGCCTTCTTTGCCACTTTTTGGGCCCATGTATTCATTGATAATGTTTTTATGCCCACAATGCATTTTTCTATTGCCTTTCATATTATTTGTAATTTTAATTCTTTTGAGAATCAAGGAGAGGCACTCTAGTACACTGGAAAGATCACAGTTTTTAGAATTGGAAGGGTTTGATTCCATTTCTGTTTACTACTTATGAATAACTCACTTGTATCTCTGGGTTTTAGTTTTTTTCATCTATAAAATAATCTCTAAGGTCCATGAAAGCTCAGAATATACAAGTCTTTTTTTTTTTTTTTTAAGATTTTTAGTTTTTGGGTGGTGGGGCAATGAGGGTTAAGTGACTTGCCCAGGGTCCACACAGCTAGTAAGTGTCAAATGTCTGAGAGCCGGTTTGAACTCAGGTCCTCCTGAATCCAGGGCTGGTGCTTTATCCACTGCACCACCTAGCTGCCCCCAGAATATACAATCTTATGATCCTATGGGATTTATCATATTCTAGGATTGACAGCTGTAAAGTATATCTAAGAGAATGTTGGAATTGAAAGTAAGTTTCATGGGGTGGGTCAGGGAAATAGCAGCTGGGGGAATCAGTTTTATACAGGAGATGACATACGAATTGAACCTTGAGGGAAACTAGGCATTGTTAGAGAAGGAGGTGAGGAAAGGAGTACATTTCAAGCATGGGGGTTGAATGTGTGGGGGGAGATAGCCTGTGCAAAAGCACAAAGGTAGGCTGTAAGATGCCATTTATAGGGAAGAAGTAGGTCAGTCTGCCTGGAATAAAGAATAAAAAGAGAAGAGTGAGGGTATATTGTCTCAGATGGGTAGGTTGACCAAGAGCATGAATGATTTTTAAGTGCCAAAGAGAGAAGTTGTAATTTGTGATGCCTAGACGTAATGGGGAGCCACTGGAATATTTTAGAACTGGGAAGTGATTTGGTCA
The DNA here is from genome assembly GCF_019393635.1 of Dromiciops gliroides. Classification (NCBI taxonomy): domain Eukaryota; kingdom Metazoa; phylum Chordata; class Mammalia; order Microbiotheria; family Microbiotheriidae; genus Dromiciops; species Dromiciops gliroides. The sequence continues at coordinate 232,011,072 of NC_057861.1, forward strand.
GACCTATGTTTCGGTTTGGAATCTATATGAAAGATCCATTGGAAAGAAAAATACTGGAAGCTTGGGAGACCAGTTAAGAGCCTATTGCAACAGTTCAGATTAGGAGGTGATGAGGGCCTGAAGTAGGGGTGGTGGCTTTATTAATAGAGAGAAGGGGATGGATTTGAGAGATGCCGTGAAGGGTAGCTGTGGAGGTGCAGTGGACAGTGTCCTGGGCCTATTGTCCAGGAAGGCTCATCTTCCTGAATTCAAATCTGGCCTCAGATGTTTTATTAGGTATATCACCCTAGGTAAGTCACTAACCACTGTTTTGCCTCCATTTCCTCATCTGTAAAATGAACGGAGAAGGAAATGGGCAACCACTGCTCCCCAAATGGGGACGGGAAGAGTTTGGACTGAAAATGACTGAACAACAAACAACAGTAGAGAGAGATAAGAGTCAAGGATGACTCTGGAGACTGTGAAGTTGAATGACTGAAAGGGGTTTGCTGGTGACCTCACCAGAAGTAGGATGTTTAGTCAGCACAGGATAAAGACTTCTTTTTTGTAGGTTGTTGATTTCAGGATGCCTATGGAACATCCAATTGGAAATGTCCAGTCATTTGATGGTGTGGAATTAAAACTCATGGGAGACACTAGGACTCAATATAAAGAGTCTGGGAGTCTTTCATAGGTGCTAGTTAGAAGCCTCAAGGGCTGGAGATACAGAGAGACAGGAGAGAAAGAGAGAGAGAGACACACACACACACACACACACACACACACACACACACACACACAGATAGAGAGAGAGACAGAGAGACAGAGACAGAAACAGAAAGGAGGAAAATGAAGGCCCAGGATAGAGTTCCAAAGGTTATCTACATTTCTGGGGCTGTAATATGAATGATTAATCATTAATTGAAACGGAGAAGGAATAGCCAGATAGTTGTGTGGTGAATGAGGAGGGAGGAGAACAAGTATCACCAAAATCCAGGAAGGGAACTATTAAAGAGAATGGAGAGGAGAAGACTGCTTATGTATAGATATTATCAAGAGTAGCCACAAAGAAGGATGAATTAATAGTAGCTGAGACACCCAGAAATTTCCAAGAGACAAAAATATAAGAAAGGATCCGTAATAGAACCCACGTTTTCCCCTATGTGTACAATGAATGGCCCAAAAGTTTAGGGGCCAAAACCCAAGTATATTAGATGCCCTAATACACTGGCATTTATATGGTGTTTTATAGAGATCAAAATGCTTTCATATGGTTATCAACTTGATACTTCCAACAGCCCTGTGAGGAAACTGAGCTACCGGAGGGTAAAGTGATTTGCCCAGGGTCATACAACTAGTAAGTAAGATAAGGATTTGAATTCAGATCTTCCTGACTCCTAGGTATTCTATCCATTTGTGCCATCCCTGAGACTTGGTGGAATGGAACCCATGACTGAACTATTGTTCCAGATGGGTATATCTTATTCAAAAGAAACAGGATAGGTAAATTGGGGTAGTGAGGTAGCATTTTATATTAAGCTATACTCATGAGAGGAAATTTAGTAACCAGAGAGGGCAAGTGTGATATTTTGGGTAAAGGTCAAAGGAAGGAGAGAGAAGTAATTTTACTATCTAGACAGAAAGAAGAGGAGGAAGATGAGGAGTTAAGGAAGCAGAAGTTATTGGTTGTTCTGCATTTGGCAGACAAAGAGCTCCAGGAAAGATCTGCATACCTGAAGTCACCCATGACTACTATATCACAAATCTGTAATAGGCCATATAGATATATATCTGTAGGTATATGTATGTGTATATGTCTACACACATATGTGTATATATTTTTATACACGCACACACACATATATGGCCTATCAGAACTGAGATATTTAAAAGGCAATTGGTGATGTGGAACTATAGATCAGAGGAAATTAGGTCATGGTTTCTCTAGCCACCTCCCTTGTAGCTTGTGCCAGCTGTCCTTGCCCTGGAAAGGGGTATCCTTCCCTTTTCCCCTTTACTTAAACTCTTTTCTCTACCTCCTGACTCCATTTCTAGAACCATCAGATGAACTCTGCTGTAGTTCCAGGACAGGATTTGCCAATCTATTTTCCCTAGGACCCCATTCACCATCCTTGTTCTTTTCTGGTCTAACATGCTCCTCTCTGCTACCACTCTCCTGTAGAGGTTGTCTCCCCTATTAGAATGTAATTTCTGAGATCAAGGGCTGTCTTTACTTTTTGCATTTGTATCCTCAGTGCTTGGCATATAGTAATCTTTAATAAATAACTTTTCAATTTATTTTTTCTTTGGAGGTCAAGAAGAATGAAGATTGAGAAAAAGGTTATCAGATTTTGGCAATGAATCATTGGTTTCTTTGGAGGAAGCAGTTTCTGTTGAATGAGGTTGGAAGAAGTTGAGGGTCCAGAGTGACATAAGCATGTTAATTTTACATGTGTAGCAGAGAAGGAACTAATAGACTGAGAGAGACTGAAGATATGAGAGAGAGAGTGGGGATGATAATGGGGACAATCTTTTGGAAAGGATGGGAGGGTTTTGGGGATCAAAGGTACATGTAGAGGAGTGACCTTGGCAAGGGGTCTGTCCAGTTCTTTTTCTGAGACTAGCAGAAAAAGTAAAGGAATGTATTTGAGTGAAATGAGATGAGAATGAGGGGAGAAGAGTTGAGGTTCTCAGTACAGAGGAGGTAGGCTTGAGGAGAAAGGAGATTTGGAATAGCTACTGTGGAGAGTGGGATAGTGAATCAATTAAAAATTAGAGAGGAATAGAAGGAGTACCTTGCTGCAGTGTATACCCAGTTGAGATAGATGACATAAACTTACAGTGGAAACCAAATCATCATGGTTTCTTCAATTATTGTGAGAAACAGAGTGGCATAGTAGATAGAGAACTGACCTTTTGGCTAGGAAAAATCTGAGTTCAAGTTTTACCTTGACACATACTTGCTGTGTGACTCTTGGGAATCACTTCATATCTTAATGCTATAGGCAATTTCTTTCTTTTTTTTTTAAAGTAATTATTTATTATGACAAAAATAAACTTGACTGAAAACACATGAATAGTATGCAAAATTGCACTGTGACTGCAAAGAAGCTAAAACTTGTTTGAAAAAAGATGGGACATTCCAGAGTAAACAGCATCCCTTTAGTTGGGTAAGTAGTCATGCAAATAATCCACTAGAACACAACAGAAGGGAAAACCATTCTCTTTCACCAGACAGAACCCTGCCATACCTCCCCAACCTAAGCTTCTCCCGTGAGGAAATGCAGTTGTTGAATTTTATTGATATTTTGCTATCTTATAAATATGGAGATAAATGCTGCCCATAAACCAGAATATGCTTTGAATTTGACGGTCCAGTAGTGTACTAGCTTTGGCATTGAATCAGTCATTCACAGTGTTTGTAATTCCTATTATGAATAGCTGTACGCAATTTCAAGAATGTAGGAGCAGAGCAGCAGGTGACTTGCTGTAGTAGAAGGAGTTTTCTATATATCAATGACTTTTTTTTTAAGTAGAATTTGGGGCAGCTAGGTGGCGCAGTGGATAGAGCACTGGCTCTGGATTCAGGAGTACCTGCATTCAAATACAGCCTCACACTTGACACTTAACTAGCTGTGTGACCCTGGGCAAGTCACTTAACCCTCATTGCCCCTGAAAAAACAAAAACAAAAACAAACCACATAAAAATAGAATTTTATTTCCAAATATATGTAAAAACAAATTTTAAACATCAATTTTAAAAACTTTGTATTCCAACTTCTCTTCCTCCTTCCATTCCCACCCCCCACCCACAAGAACTCAAACAATTCAAAATAAGTTATATATGAGTAGTCATGGAAAACATTTCCACATTAGCTAGGTTGTGAGAGAAAACAGTCAAAGAAAATAAAACTTCAGATTAAGGGAATTGTCAAAGAGGGAAAAAATTTTTAAAAATGTGTTTCCATCTCTTTTCAGATACTAACAGTTCTTTTCTCTGTAGATGGGTTGCAATTTTCATAAGTCCTTCAGGGGTTATATTGGATCATTGCCTTTTATAAGGACTTCTTAGCTTTAGTGTTCTCTTCCCCCGAGAATTGTAAAACTTGCAATAGTAATAATTAACATTCATAGAGTATTTTTAGAAAGATATTGGTGGTAAAGTAGATAGAGGTTAGGAAGACCTGAGTTCAAGACCCATCTCAGAATGTTAGCTGTGTGTTTGTGGCATGTCATTTAATCTCTTCATGATCCAGACAATTGTCCTCAAGACTTTAAGTTTTCAGAGACAGGTATCTGGTTGCATTGGTAGAAGTAGTTTTCTTTCTGGATGTTCCCTAACTATGAAATCACAGGTCTATACTAACACTGCAAAGTGCTTTACATACTTTATCTCGTTTGGTTCTCACAGTAATCTTTTGAGGGGGGTACTTAGGCAAGATTATCTCTCTCTCTCTTTTTTTTTTTTAAAGTGAGGCAATTGGGGTTAAGTGACTTGCCCAGGGTCACACAGCTAGTAAGTGTTAAGTGTCTGAGGGCCAGATTTGAACTCAGGTACGTCCTGACTCCAGGGTCGGAGGCTCTATCCACTGCGCCACCTAGCTGCCCCGAGTTATCTCATTTTAACCGAGAAAAATGAAGTTAAATGACTCACATGTAGTTACTCAGCTAGTTAGTATCAGAGATCTTATTTTCATCCAGATCTTTTTAATTCTAGGTTTGCATTTTTTTGGTTACACTAGGGTTCCCACTGAGGTGGGGGTATATGTACAAGAGAAGCGTGTCAAGTGATACAGAGAATATTTGATAAATAACTTTATTATCCTATAAAAATGATTAATCTATTAATTTTATTTCTTCTGTTCATTATGCATAGTAAGCTCTAGAATTTATTTCATTCATATTAAGTGGGGATACAGGAAGGTTACTGAGCTTTACTGAACCTAGAAGTCAAGAGATAAGGGGACCAAAAAGGAACCCTTGGTATTATATTAGTGCTTCCCCCTATTAGATAGTGTTGTATTGATATTTTGCCATTTAATTATTTTTTTTATATAATGATAAAAGACATTGATATACCATTTTAAGCTTTTCGAAAAGTGCTTTATATATTATTTTTATTTGATTCTCACACAATCCCAAGAAGGGCTATTTACCAATTAGTATTTACTCTATTTCTTGCCTCCCAATATATTGTTTCTCTGTGTATTCAAAGATAGGGTTGCTAACAATATTAAAATAAGTATTTCTGGTGGGTTATTATCAAAAAGGATTTACAATTTTCTTATTCTTAATGTCTGTGTACTGAGTCACCATTACTTTTTTCCATATTTTTTCTGATTAAAATTTCTTGAAGGAGCAATCAAAAATATTTTACTGAGTGGCTGTTAGAGACTGGGGGCAGCTAGGGGCAGCTAGGTGGCACAGTGGATAGAGCACCAGCCCTGGATTCAGGAGGACCTGAGTTCAAATCCGGCCTCAGGACACTTAACACTTACTAGCTGGTGTGACCCTGGGCAAGTCACTTAACACCAAAAAAAAAAAAAGACTGGGGCAGCTAGGTGGATAGAGCACTGGCTTGGAATAGGAAGATTCATCGTCATGAGTTCAAATCTGGCCTTAGACATTTACTGTACTTATTATCTTGTGTGACCCTGAGAAAGTCACATAACTTTGTTTGCCTCAGTTTCCTCACCTATAAAGTGAGCTAGAGAAGGAAATGGCAAACCACTCAAGTATTTTTTTTTTTGTTTTGTTTTTTTAGTGAGGCATTTGGGATTAAGTGACTTGCCTAGGGTCACACAGCTAGTAAGTGTTAAGTGTCTTGAGCCGGAGGTTTGAACTCAGGTACTCCTGACTCCAGGGCCGGTGCTCTATCCACTGTGCCATCTACTGCCCCCACTCAAGTATTTTTTGCCAAGAAAACCCCCAATGGGGGTCACAAAGAGTTGGAGCACAACTGAAGATGACTGATACAATGACAAGTTATAAGACTAGCATTGGCTAACCATTACAGGTACAAAAGAACTATATAATGTGTGGGTCTTATTTAGAATCTAGAAATAGGGAAAAGACATGCATACATAAAATGGTGAATAAGACAATATATTTAATAATCCTAAACGTGAACTATACAGACAACTAGAAATTAGGAAAATATGTAGTAATGTAGATCACATTTGTAAAGCATTTAGCACTGTGTCTAGTATATAATACACCCTTAATAAATGGCTTATTTTCTTCTCCTTTCCCCAATTTGCTCTGTGTACACGCTAATAAGTAGTAGAAGGAATTAGAATCAAGAGAGATCAATGTAGAGGATTTAATGCGGAAGCTCGCATGGAGGAGGGAGTAGGACTTGAAGTGGGTAGAATATGCTTAGGCAGAAAACAGGGGTGAGGGGCTTCCTACATGGGGGAAAAAACAATTTGTGATAGTATATAAAGGAAAGGATTAGGATAGGATCAGGTTTTGCTGGAATAGAAGTTTTATGTTGGGATATAGAGTGGGTATTCAGCTAGAATAGGGGCCAAATTTTTTGAGGACCTTGAAAGCCATGTGAAGGAGTTCAGATGCAGTGTTGTATAGGAGTAAGAATTGATAGTTCTGGAATGAGGTAAGGGGCAACACCATAGAAGTGGTATGTGGGATTAATTGGAAGGAAGACCAATGAGAGGGCAGAAAAACTAACATAGCCTAGGAGACAAATGCAGTAATTTGGGTGATAAGTTTGGCCTAGTGTGGTAACAATACAAAGTGAAAATCTGACAAGAGTTACAAAAGGAAAAAAAAAGCAAAGTGACATATTTCAAAGGAAAGACTGTTCAGAACTTTGTGACTGAGTTGGATTTAAGGGAGTGAATGAAAAGGGAAGAGGTAAAAAATGGTTCTAGGTTTTTGGAGCTTGGGAGTCTGAGAGAATGAATGTGATGTGAACACTAGCTTGAATAAAAGTTACAAGAGATTAAAACTGTAATTTATCCCTCTAAGAAGAGCAAGGCCATTAGTGTTCTTTAAAAGCACATTTTATACGTTTCAGTAAAAATGATACAGTAGATAGTTTTAGAAGAGATGAAAACTGCTTGCAACAAAGCCTCTCTATATTAAAAAAGGAAATGGATGAAAATTGTTATCTCAGGAATACATGTCCACTGGATGTCACTGTTGATTCATATTTTGCACTTTGAGGCCTTCTTTAGATGGGGCATAATTCTATACAGGATCTCTCTGTTTATTCTTGTTTTTACCTTCCTCCGACCAAAATTTCCTCTACTTGAAGAATTTTTTTGGATTATAAGTAGGTACAATTATTTATCTTCTTGCAAATAAAACAAATACCTGTTCCCCAAACTGGGCTGCCTCCAAAACGTCTTGTAATCACTTGGGTCACCAATCGACAGAAACACTTACAGTTTGTAAAGGATGATGCTTTTATCCCTATTGGTCTGTGGAAACGCTTACCTGAATGGCACTGGGTGAAAGGGGGGTAAGTATTTAAGTTGTTTGATATATTTATTTACTCAGATGGCATCTTTTGACTATCATCACCAGCTATTTGTTGTCCTTACTTCACACATTTAACATTATATCATTAAGGGGCAGGTAGGGTGGCGCAGTAGATAGAGCACCAGCCCTGGAGTCAGGAGTACCTGAGGTTCAAATCCGGCCTCAGACACTTAACACTTACTAGCTGTGTGACCCTGGGCAAGTCACTTAACCCCAATTGCCTTACTAAAAAACAAAACAAAACAAAACAAAAACAAAAAACATCGTATCATTAAAACATTAATTTCTCAGTCTCTGGGTGGTGGCAGATTAGGGAGGATTGTGCTAGTCTCTCTCCCCTTTCCACTTTAGCCCATTTTCCACTCCCTTTTCATTTCAAGGTTTCCTTTGGTGCTAAGCAGGGTGGTGGTAGGGGGTAGATGTAGGGAGGATGATGGTGTAAATGAAGTTGATGATGGAGGGAGGATGAGAAAAGAGATAAAGAAATGGCTATATTTTAAAAAGCTCAATCAAAATCCTTAAGAAGGACTTAAGATATTGATTTTTTGTTGTTGTTTTTTGTTTTTTGTGGGGCAATGAGGGTTAAGTGACTTGCCTAGGGTCACACAGCTAGTAAGTGTCAAGTGTCTGAGGCCAAATTTGAACTCAGGTACTCCTGACTCCAGGGCCAGTGCTCTATCCACTGTGCCACCTAGCTGCCCCCTAAGATAGTGATTTCTAAAGGAAAAATAATCCACCCTAATAATTTCCTTAATTCCTTCTATATTCTAAGGCAAGTGAAGCTGTTTCTAATTGTTTAATTATAGTTAACTTATTGGGTTTTTTTGTTTTTGTTTTTGTTTTTGTGAGGCAATTGGGGTTAAGTGACTTGCCCAGAGTCACACAGTTAGTATTAAGTGTCTGAGGCCGGATTTGAACTCAGGTACTCCTGACTCCAGGGCCGGTGCTTTATCCACTGCGCCACCTAGCTGCCCCTATAGTTAACTTATTAATTACAGGCAAATCAAATTATGATATATTACTTTAATTTTATGTGCTAAATGCATACTTTTTTATTTTTATTTTTTTGTTTTTGTTTTTGTTTTGCGGGACAATGAGGGTTAAGTGACTTGCCCAGGGTCACACAGCTAGTAAGTGTCAAGTGTCTGAGGCCGGATTTGAACTCAGGTACTCCTGAATCCAGGGCCGGTGCTTTATCCACTGTGCCACCTAGCTGCCCCATACTTTTTAATATATTAAATCAATTTTGCCATTTGGAATTTTTTGGAGGTTCGCAGGTGTTTTGGCTTTTCTTTCGTATTGTTGGTCATCTCTAATTTATTTGATCCTGAGTTTTTAATCCGAAATGAAATTATGACAGCTCCTATAGGAAAATATGGTTACTTTATGATATTCTGCTTTAAAGATTCAGTTTCTAGGAACACTTAAAGAAATAGAACTAGTGTATACCAATAATGGTCCTTTAGACAGCTGATTAGAAAATATTTTTCTTTTCAGTACTAGCAAACATTTGTGGATTTATTTGACATTTTTATTCCTTTATGTCAGATCACCAGGTCAGTAAGTTTGTGTTCCCATAAGATTCTCCACACAAAAAAGCCTTATGAAGGTCTAGTACTGGGGAGACGTCAAGGAAAAAACTGTTTTGCCATTAAGGATGAGAAAAGTATTTTTCAAAGTTGGTGTAGTATCAAGTTTCATTACTAAGCAAATGTCAATCTCATTTTAAATTTGTACATATTTGAGAACCTGGAAATAGAGAATGTGTAGAATGATAACTTTCTGTTATAGTTTTTCTGTCACATATACTTTTTTGTTTGTTTTTTTGATGGGCGCAGTGAAGGTTAAGTGAATTGTCCATGGGTCACACAGCTAGAATGTGTCAAATGTCTGAGACTGGGATTGGACCTCGAGGTCCGTCCTGAATCTAGGGCTGGTGCTCTATCCACTGTGGGGGCCACCTGCCTGCCCCGCATATACTCTTAGTGCATTGTGTTTTCCTCCACAGTCTAACCGGCCCCTTAAGTTGTCTATACTCTTGATATTTAAATACTTAAGTGAAGATTTTCCTTAAATTTATTCTTCAGTGTAAAAATATAAGTTTTTTTCAGTCAGTAAAGTATTTATTAAGCACCTATTATTTCTATGTACTGTGCGAAGTGCTAGGGGATACCAAAAAAGGTAAAAGATAGTCCCCTGCTCTCAAGAAACAGCATAGTCTAATGGGGGGAGACAGCATGTAAACAACTGTATACAAACAAGGGATGGGAAGGAACAAATTGAGATAAGAGAGGGGAAGGCACAAGAATTAAGGGTGAGGAGTGGCAAGGAAAGATTCTTTTCTTTTCTTTTCTTTTTTTTTTTTTTTAGTGAAGCAATTGGGGTTGGCCCAGGGTCAGACAGCTATTAAGTGTTTAGTGTCTGAGGCTGCATTTGAACTCAGGGTCCCTCCTGACTCCAGGGCCGTGCTCTATCCACTGCGCCACCTAGCTACCCCTAAGGAAGGACTTCTTTTTTTTTTTTTTTAGTGAGGCAATTGGGGTTAAGTGACTTGCCCAGGGTCACACAGCTAGTAAGTGTTAAGTGTCTGAGGCCGGATTTGAACTGAGGTCCTCCTGACTCCAGGGCCGGTACTCTATCCACTGGAAGGACTTCTTATAGAAGATGCTAAGAATCAATTGTGAACTGTTCCTTTCCCACATCATTTTAACACACTCCTCATGCTACATTTTTATGATTGTTTCTTCCCCATCAAGGCTGCCTTGGGAGTGGTGCTGCTTCTGTGGCAAGGGGGAGTCTTTGGGGGAGTGAATACCTACAAGAAAAGATGAAAAAAAATCATGATGCCTATAATTTATACATATAAATATCAGACTTGGTGATGTAACTTACATTTATCTTTTTTTTTTTAACGGGGGCAGTGAGGGGCTAAGTGACTTGCCCAAGGTCACACAGCTAGTAAGTGTCAAGTATCTGAGGCCCAGATTTGAACTCAGGTCCTCCTGAATCCAGGGGGTAGTGCTTTATCCACTGCGCTACCTAGCTGCCCCCGTAACTTACTTTTAAATTCTTTAAAACTAGGAACCCAGAGATGAAAGTGCTTCCAATTCCAGACCACAAATTAATTGTCAGTGTGCCCTGTACCCTTCATTCACACAAACCACCTCTTACAGGTATGTTTTCTATTATTGCTATTATACTCTTTGGACTTTCATTAAATCCACACAGCACAAGTTTGCATTTAAATGATTCAAAGATTTTAAAGTATTTAAAAATGTGATTGTTTATGGTATAGTGGAAAGAGCATTGGCTTTGGCCTGAAGGGACTTGGGTTGTAGTTACTAACCAGGGTTGTGATGGTGCCTTTTCAGTTCTAAAGACACCATCTAAAGACAGTGTCACACATGTATTAAGAAGCAAAGCCTATGTTTGAACCCAAGTTCTCTGACTCAAGATTCAGCACAGCTTCATGATCCTATGAATAAACCAAGTATTGAAAAGTCTGCAAATGGAGAATTGATAAAATAAGATCTGAAGGGTCTTCATGTTTTGCCCTTGTCTGTGAAAGCTGCATTTGATATACATTCAAAATACCCACAAGGGAGGTGGCCAGAGTTGGCTCGATGTTCTGTGGAAACTTTGGGTTTTACTTATTTATTGCTTATTTGAGAGAGGACAGTTCTCTTGAGGTGCCTTAAGTGAATTCCTGTAGGGAATGTCAGTCCCCTAGTGGTCATAATGCTACTTTGGGATTGTAATAATCTCTTTACCACCAAACCCACAATTTACCAACAGTTTTCTATTCAGGCCATTGAGTAAAAACAGCTATATATTTCAGATTTTATACTTCAGAATTACTTGGGAAAATTGGGATTCAATCCATGACATTTTGCTTTACACAGACTTTTCTTTCATGGAAATTAATTTAATTAATTTTTAGGCTATCTGTGCTGTTAAAAGCAACACTCACTTTCCCCCCATCCCCAACCACTTTACCAGGGTTTTTACATAAGATTTAGTCCCCTACAAAGAGGGGTTCTTTATGCATTACCAGTTTGCCTTTGAGACCTACACAGGTGATATCTGTCTAATTGTTCCAAACTAGCCTTGAGATTTTTTTCTGTGTATATTAATTGTCTTACTTTTTTCAGGTGATATAGGCTTCCCTCCTCCCTACCAACACATGCCTTTTGTGACTTAAAAAGAAAAGTAATTTAAAATGTATGGAGAATTTCATATTGATTTTTGTATTCAACCCAAAAACATCTAATAAGTAGTTATCTCCTTGGATTTTTCTCCCTTAGTGGATACCAGGAGTTTTGTGTAAATTCCAGCATTTGCAGTTTTACAAAATGAAAACTGCTTTGCTTTTTAAAAAAATCTAATATTTATGAATAATTTAAGCCATTACTTTAAAAAATGAGCAATTGTAACTAAAAGTCTTAGGAGACTATGTTAAAAATAAGGTATACAGGTCAGTTATATAAAAAAGTAGTCAAAATATTGTGGGGCAAGTTGTTTAAGTAATGTATTGTTTCAGTTTTTCCAGTAGAGGGCGGCAGAACCACACCATGATTTCTGAAAGCCCAACAAAGTTGAAAGTTTGTAACAATAGTCTGGATGACTCAGACAGATTATTATTTGTTTAAGGAGTCACAATGACAAAAACATTAGTATTTATGGCTACTCTTATCTTATTTCGTGCTACTCTCAAAAGTACATATGTTAGTGTATAAGTACTGATTTTAAGAATTTATTTTTTTGGGAAGATGTAAATTAAAGTAAGTCATCAGAACCAACATTCAGGTTTGCTGCAGAGCATTGAAGTATGGGGATCATGACTGTAAGGATTTGGATGATACATATTCCATGTTTACTGCTCCTTCTTTAATATGTCATTGAAGATGCAACTTTAACTGTTTTATGCAAATTCATAAAATGAATTTTTTCTCACTCCAGATTTTGATTCAAGTAACAGCAGGTTTTCCTTTTAGTTAATTTGTGATATCTTCCATAAAATGGTAAGACACATTTCCTTCTACATGGGAATTGGAAAAAAATTCTGTTTCACAATGAGGGTACTTTTTCTGTATTCTCAAGATTAGGATTGTTTTCCTCCCATATATTTAAAGATATCATGAATGTAAGATAGTGAAAATGATATTATAAATGCATTTTAAGAAACTTAACCTTTTAATTTATAGTTACATTGTTAAAAAAATTTGAATCACAGGTAATTTTAGTAATTATATCTCCCTTATTAGTGCTGCTGTATGCTTGATGATCCTTTCCTCCTGAAAATGTAAAAAAAAAAAAAATTAGACAAGGTATTATTACTAAAGTTTAAAATGTGATAGGATATTAATGGCATTAGATTTTAATCTACTAAAAACGCAAATAGTGGTTTAGTTTTTTTTGAGCTGGCAATATGGTATACAACAGTGGAACTTTGTGGATGTTTGAACTTAGAAGAGTAACTTTGTTATCTGTTAAAATGTGAATTAATTGGGAAAATGTCATTCTATATAAGAAGGTAAGCTTTTCAGTCTAGACACATCTGTTTGTACATTTAGAAATGTTGTTCTTTTCAAGATGGATTACTGATACTGAAGGTTTTCTTTGTGACTTGAAGCAAACACATCCTGTCGGTTCTCACTTGGCCACTTGAGAGCCTTTGTCTTGGCTCACTTGAGACTGAGTGAGATCATTTCTTTCTGTTCTGGAGTGTGCTCCCCCACCACAAGAGAATTTAAGATACATAGAAAGTTTTAAAAAAAAAAGATTTCATAAGATACATAGAAAGTTAATCCAGAGGGCTGAAGAGATAAAGGTCACTGAGACGCTTGGGAACTACATAGCAACCATCATTGGAACTGACTAGTAATCCTTCAAGTGGTTTCTCTCATGCTTTCCTGTTTGAGTTTAAATACCTTCTGGCCTTTTAAAATAATGGTACAAATAATTTATTATCATTTGTCAGTTAGGGCGTAGTGTTGTCTCTACATTGTTTTTGCGTTGTTTGTTTTTCACCTGAGTTCAGAGCAAGCCAGCAGAAGAAAGAGTAGGGATGGACAAGCAGATCATAGGGTGAACAGAGATGAGGACAGAGAGACCTTCATTTTTTTCTCTTCTTCTAACTGCATTCCCAGCTAGGAATAAAAGAGGATGATTCACTATTTGGGGAATATCTGTTAACTATAAATATAGCCAACCAGGAGCATCTTGATTTGTTTCCTCAGACTCAAATGGTGCCATTTTGTAACTATTTATGGCTTTAGAATTTGAACACTTGAACTAATTTATTAAGATATAGTTCTATTAATTTTTCCTAATTTCTTTACAAAATTCTTAATAGTAAAAGATGGCATAATAGCATCAGAATGCTGTTCCTTATTTTTTTTTCTTATTCCCTATTGGAATGGGAGGGAAAAAGAAACTATAGATGTGTTCAAAATGCAATATTTCTCAATAGCGTACCATTCCAGGTAAGGAGCTGGGTGGATACTAAGTGGATCATATATTCTGATTGTGAGTGTTTTTCCTTTCTAAGATTAGATCTCTTTTCTCAGTAGATTTTCAGCTTTTTTATGACCTGAGACATCTGGTTCCTTACCCCCTCACTTGGCTTCTGGTCCAGGGTTCTATACCCCATCAGGCTCTCAGTTTAGTAAATAAATACCGGATTATTTTGAGCAAATTTTATGCTTTATTCTATCTTTGGAAAAGAAAAAGCCAAAATGTCTGCTTCTTTCAGTATAACCTTAGACCACATGAAAGGCGACTAGGGACTGGTAGGGTAGGGAATTCATGGGGAAGAAAATGAAAGAATGGTAGGGTTATTGTGCTCTAGGCCTCTGGGGAAATCTCTTCTGAGGACAGGAGCATTTAATTGTTTATTTATGAAGAGACTAGAATTCCTTAAACCAACCCTTGCTACATTGTCCTGAAACCTGAATCTCAGTTAAATCAAACTCTAGGTAGCTTCAACCTTGATTAATATTTAATAGCCAATGTTTAACCACACTCCTATTCCTATCCCCCAAACCTCTGACTCATACAGCATGATGATATAGCAATTGAAAAAACCAAAAAAAATCATTGCTAGGCTGTTTTTTAAAGGGCTCAGATACCCCAGATTACCAAGGGAATGCTTCTTCCTTCAACATCATTGTGTGTGTGTGTGAGTTGTGTGTGTGTGTGGCAGCTAGGTGGCACAGTGAATAGAGTTCTGGGACTGGAGTCAGGAAGACCTGAGTTCAGATTTGCCTTAAATACTTACTTATTGTGTAAACCTTGGCAAATCACTTAACCTCTGTTTGTTTCATTTCCTCATATAAAAAATGGGGATTATAATAGCACCTACATCCTAGAGTGAAGATCAATAAGATCGTAATTATAAAGTGGATAGCACAATGCCTAGCACAAAGTAAGCACAATAATAAACTTCCTCCTTCTCTTCCTCTTCCTTCTCTTTCTTCCTCCTCATCTTCCTCCTCTTCTTCATATTCTGTGTCATTTAGGTTCCTGTAGATGTTTTCAAGCTTCCTCCTTTTTTTCCCCCTTGCATGAAACTTGTTTATTAAAAAATAAATTGGTTTTGTATACAGTAGATGTTGGGTTGACAATATTGAAAAATTTAAAAGTCACCTGTGTAGGTGTTGAAGTCTTCATTTCTTATCCTTCAAATGAAAACTGATAAATCAAGACTATTGAAGGCTCTGATGGTTTTGTTCCCAATCTCAAGGGCACTGATTTCTAGTGACTTTCCAACTATAAATAGTAAAGCCTGTTGATGAAATCTGTGATATTAATTTCTTTTTAAAAAATGAAACATTCTCTTATTTTCTTTCTTTTAATAGCTGAAAAGAAATTGATTTTTCCACCCCCTGTAATCATCTTTGGCTTTTTTTTTGACAGAAGTTCTAAAAGACTATATCATGCCAGATGCTGAATGCTTGGAATTGTTTGCTCGAAACTTACAACCTGGATGGACTAGCTGGGGAAATGAAGTTCTTAAATTTCAGCATGTTGATTATTTCATTACTCCAGAGACTGGAAACTGACTGTAATCTTCTGACTAAAGTAATCCTTCTCCTTGTCTCCTCCACCATCCCCTAATGTGATGTACCTCACTGTGCCTTTTACTACTGGATATACAGTTGGATATTTAAATAGGACTCAGTTGTTTTTATAGACAAAATGCATTGTAGTGATGAGTCTTTGTATTTACTTAGGGTTAGTGTAACTTCTATTTTAAACTCTGCAGATAACATGTTAAGGAAGGAAGAAAATGGGTCACTAATAACCTTGTAGTCGATTCAAACAAACAAACAAACAAACTGTATATAGTTCTCTCTGGGATACAATTATACTTTGAAAAGTGTTCTAGGAAGGGCCAAGTGCATTAAGGTTTATGCAATATTCTTTGTGGTTTTAGATTGCACGTCAGGGTCACTTGTCAGTGCTTCTTCTTTTGTACTTATTTTAAGAAATATTTGCTTTCAGAAAACAATAAACATGTTTTTAAAGAATATCTATATCATGTATTTTTTCAAAGCATGAAAAGAACACTGGATTAGGAGACAGAAGACCCAGGTTCAAATTCTTCTCTTAGACACCTGATAGATGTGTCACTCCTGGCAAGTCACTTAACTTATATCTTGGTATCTTAGTTTCCTGGTTTATAAAGTGAAGATAGCTTCTAAGATTCTTTCAAGGTCTAATCTATGACCCTATGAAACTAAACTCTGATGTAGACTTGGGTCTGCTAATAACTAACCAGATCACCTTGGACAAGTAATCTCATCTCTATCTGAACCTTGCTCAGATTCCTCATCTATATAAATGGGATGAATAACATGCCGTTCTCCTTCCTTTCTTCTCACAGGGTTGTTTTGAGGATCATATGAGGTGAAGTGACTTACAAACAAAATGTAAGGTGGTTTTAATACTCTGTTCTGTGTAGTTAACTAAAAATAGTGGTGGGTCCTGTGTTACAGAATTACACAAAATCTCAGAATTGGAAGGACAGTTAGATGGTGCAGTGGATAGAAGGCTTGGCCTGGAGGCAGAAAGACTCAAATCTGACCTCAGACACTTACTAGCTATGTGACCCTGGACAAGTCACTGAATCCTGTTTGCCTCAGTTTCCTCATCTGTAAAATGATCTGAAGAAGGAAATGGCAAAACGAAACTCCAAATGAGGTCATGAATAATAAGATACAACTGAAAGATGACTTAACAATAACAACATTCAGATTGGAAAGGGGGGCAGCTGGGTGGCACAGTGGTTAGAGCACTGGCCCTGGAGTCGGAGTACCTGAGTTCGAATCCGGCCTCAGACACTTAACACTTACTAGCTGTGTGACCCTGGCAAGTCACTTAACCCCAATTGCCTCACTAAAAAAAAAAAAAAAAGAAATGGAAAGGGTCTTCAGAGGCCATTGAGCCCAACATTGAATGACAACTCGCTCTACAGAAAAGAGTCTCTCTTTTGATTACCTTGATCCAATGAGGGAACTCACTCACTCCTAAGGCAGCCTATCTACTTTTTATTTTATTTTTTAATTTTTTTTGTTTGGCGGGCAATGAGGGTTAAGTGACTTGCCCACGGGTCACACAGCTAGTAAGTGTCAAGTATCTGAGACTGGATTTGACTCAGATCTTTCTGAATCCAGGCCTGATGCTTTATCCACTGTGCCACCTAGCTGCCCCAGCCTATTCTACTTTTGCATGGAATTAACTCTTAGGAAAATTTTCTTAAATCAGCTGATTGACCTTTAAGTTCCAAATAGGTAAGCTTAAATTATAATTCTTATGTTGCTTATTTTATTTGATCTGACTTAAAGTCTTACTGAGTTTTTGCTTTTGAGCCCTCCCTGATTTTTTCACTCTTCACTCAAACTGTTGACTTCCCTTATAACCTCCAGGTTCCTCTTTTATTAGTTCACCATTACCTTATCCATCCATCCCAGTTTGTCCCCTTAAGCCCATTTATTGTAGGAGCATGGTTCTTTCCACAGTTTATGGCACTCATTAGCTGTGTGGACAGTGGCCAAATCACTTCCCTGGCCTAGATTCCTTAAATGTAAGGGGGGGGTGGTGCTAACACTTGTAGGAACCTACCTCAGATCCTACACTTTGTAAACTTTACAATGCTATATAAATGTCAACTAGGAGACTGATGTTCTTTTCTCTAATGTCTGTTGAAGACTTCAGCACTCATCGTTTTTGCTCATTTTCTCTAGAAGTGAGTAATGGTTCATTTAAATATAACTTCCCAGCCTCATTTACATTCTTCATTTAAAAAATAGTAGAGGTGAAATCAAGGTAGCTTAGATCATTGAGATTTTAATCAGATCCATAAAGGATTAGAGTAGATTAAGGAAGGTTTAAAAACTCTTGAAATTTAGGGGCAGCTAGGTAGCACAGTGGATAAAGCAATCACCCTGGATTCAGGAGGACCTGAGTTCAAATCTGCCTCAGACACCTGACACTAGCTGTGTGACCCTGGGCAAGTCACTAACCCTCATTAATCCCCCCCTCCCCCAACCCTCTTAAATTTTAGAAAAGTTGAATTAACAGTATTCTCTCCTATATGATACAAACCTTAAAATAAACTCTATTAATGAGAAGGCAGTTAGGTTGGTGCAATGAATAGAGTGCTGGGTTGGAGTCAGGAAGACCCTAAGTTCAAATACAGTCTCAAAAACTTCCTAACTTTAACCCTGGGCAAGTCATTTAATCTCTGCCTGCCTCAGTTTCCTCATCTATAAAATGGATATAATAGAAGCAACTACCTCCTAGCATTGTGAGTATAGGTGAGATAATATTTATAAAGAGCTTGCTAACCTTAAAGTACTATGTAAATGCTAGTTTTTAGTATTATTAATTTTTTTTTGCGGTGCAATAAGGGTTAAGTGACTTCTCCAGGGTCACACAGCTAGTAAGTGTCAATTGTCTGAGGTCAGGATTTGAACTCAGGTCTTCCTGAATCCAGGGCCGGTGCCTTATCCACTGAGCCACCTACCTTCCCCTTATTAATGAGAAAGTTACTTACAACTGATATGAAGAGGACAACCTGATCCTTTTCATTATTTTTAAAATTAAAAATTTTTTTTTGTGGGGCAATGGGGGTTAAGTTGACTTGCCCAGGTCACACAGCTAGTAAGTGTTAAGTGTCTGAGCCGAGTTGAACCCAGGTCCTCCTGAAATCCAGGGCCGTGCTTTATCCACTGTGCCACCTAGCTGCCCCCTATCCTTTTCATTATTGACAAGGAACTGCCTAAAATGTGATGTTCAGTAATGTCTTTCTTTTTTCTTTTATTGGACACAAACCTTGTTTTCAAAGCATTGCATCTAAAAGTTTATATATCTATATCTATATATATATATCTCAATAGCAATACCACAGCTATCCAAAAGATTTTTACCTGACTGATTGAACCAAAAGGCAACTTGGCAGTTTCATTAACTTAATAAAATAAAAATCATTGAAGTATTCTTCATGGAAAAGATAGTTTGGGTGGTTGGTAATGTAAGTAATTTTAGCATTAGGCTGTATGTGGATTCAGAAGCTGCATCCCCAAATTACTCTGGATGGAGAGTACCAATTGTAATATGAAAAATGAGTAGGGGGGCTGCTAGGTGACACAGTGGATAGAGCACCAGCCCTGGAGTCAGGAGGACCTGAGTTCAAATCCGGCCTCAGACACTTAACACTTACTAGCTGTGTGACCCTGGGCAAGTCACTTAACCCCAATTGCCTCACCAAAAAAAAAAAAAAAAGAGTAGATATGCCAAAGGTCTGTGGCACTTTAATAGTTTGGTGATCCACTGATATATATGAATTCATTCCACAGATACTTATTGAGTGCTTGCTAGGTAGAAGATTCTATAGTAGGACCTCTGATCATTCTGGGTCAAAGTGGGAAAGAATTAAATGTAATAAGCATATCCTATCTTTCTCTGTCATAGCTAAAGGCTAGCTCATCCAGTGAAGCAGCTTAGATGATACAGTCGATAAGAGTACTAGATATGAGTTCAGATCCTGCCTCAGACACTTAACCAATATGTGACTCTTGGCAAGTCAGTTTGACCTTTCTCAGCTTTAGGTTCGTCATCTATAAAATTGGAAAATGGTACCTACCACACAGGTAGTAAGTCAACTAACATTTATTTAGGGTTCACTCTGTATGGATACTGTGCAAAGTGTTACATTCTAATGGGGGAAGACGATACATAAAAGGAAGCAGAAAGGGGGTCAGATGACAAGAAGGGTACTTGGCTCAGGGGCATGGCAAAGAAAGTCTGACATGGAACCTGGAGAGGAATGAGAATCTCCGGGCTTGGGCACACTTCCTTAATGGGGGGTTCTAAGAGGAGCCATCAAATTAGAGGGAGAGGCCTCAGTGTAATGTGGTACTTCCAATTTGCAAATTCTAGGGCTGGTGAGAGCTTGTTATTGTGAACTTATATCCAGGATTTTTATTTATTATTAATTACTATTGATGATTATTGTTACCTCCTCCATTTATTTTATTTTATTTATTTATTTTTTTTTGCAGGGCAATTGGGGGTTAAAATGGCGTGCCCAGGGTCACACAGCTAGTAAGTGTCAAGTGTCTGAGGCTGGACTTGAACTCAGGTACTCCTGAATCCAGGGGCGGGTGCTTTATCCACTGCGCCACCTAGCTGCCCCCTTCCCCTCCATTTATAAAGCTACCAGTCTACTAGTCTAATTTCTTACTTATCCCCTCCCTTCAATATGTTTAGTAATTCTAGTTATAAATACATATTTCTTTGGATTGCTTATTTAGTTTCATTTTTCCCTACGAGGCTATAAACCTCAAGGGCAAGGACAGTATTTTTTAATGTTTCCTATCTATTGTATAATGCTTTTTACTCTATTGTTTTCACTGATGAAGCAAGTATCCAGGGAGTAGCTTTCTCTACCACTCCAGACTGGGCATGTTTCTCTTCAGCTTATAATGTTAGAGTGTTGCCTGGGATACAGAAAGGTTAATTCATTTTCCCAGATTCTCATGCAGGCAGTATGTGTAGGAAGTGGAACTTGAATCCAGTTCTTAGTGATTCCAAGGTGAACAACCATCCATTAAGCCACTCTGCTTCTCACTCTATTGAATACCCAACATATGTACTTGTTGACTGACTCATCATTCTTAGGTAGCTATTTTAGCTTTTATATTGTCTTTACTTTCTCTACTCTTTTCACCCAAAGTCACTAAAAACTAATGAAAATAAAAAAAAGATTTTAGAAAAATAGTGAAAGGTTTAAAAAACCTGCATACCTCTCTCTCACTTCATGTTTTGAGACTTTTATAAGTAATTTTTATTTGTCAACTAAGCAACAAGTATTATTGATTACTATGTACTCTGCTATGTGCCCAAGCCACAAATCCAACATTTCCCAAAAGGAACATTATCTTTACCATTGAAAATGATAAGATTGATTCTGCTTTTTAAATTGATCTTATTACAGTTAATTGATTTTGTCTTGTAACTGCCTGTCATGGTTTTGTCTCTGAACATAGAAGTCAGCTGGTCTAAGTTTAGAAATCCAGTTCTCTTGTTAATCATTGTTCTGTTCTTGTGTCAAGGATGTTTGGTTCGTTTTCCAAAGAAGTTTGGTCCACTATCTCTAACCTTTCAGGTGAACTCAGAAAATAAACATTTCTCGGTCACAGGAAGGAAAGAGAGGATTGTTGCTAGCCCCTCATATCCAATTTCCTACCAATCATATTGTCCCCCACACCTCAGCACTATAACCAATCTTATTGATTTTGGCATTCATGATGCACAATGAGCACAAGCAGTGAATATCTTTTCAGTTTTTGACTCATTCTTTAAAGAGCATTTTAAAAACAGATTTTTATTGATATATTTTGTTTTTACATTGCCTAGATTTCCCCCCGTATTCTTTCCTGTTCCCTTCCCA